>NC_089594.1:71811107-72152273 GCF_019320115.1 Miscanthus floridulus | reverse complement strand
GCAAATTTAACTATTTTGAAAGAATGCAAATTTTTGGGTGTTACACACAAGCTCCCCCTCAAAATAACCATTGTCTCAAAGAGCCAAAAAGATTCAAAATCCTCCCCTTACGCAAAAAAAAGGAAATTTCACCAAAAAATCATATGCCCCCCCTCAAGTGAATAACCGATGAAATCAAGAGAGTCATGATGAGATACATGTGTTGAGTTATCATGGTATATTCAATTAAGCACAACGTGAATCATGATCAAAGCATATAAAGCATGATATATGATATAACATGATCAAACATGCAAGCGGGTACATCTTTGTATGTGAACAAACATCTCAACTCATACCACAAAATATTTATCTGAATGTAAAGGCATGTGTGTAGAAAGCTCACAATGTTTTTTATGATCCTTTAAAAGCCATCTCAAAAATGAAGAGTACAATCCACGTCTTGATCACATCAAGCAAAAGACCAAGATACATTAAGCTCATGTTCTACATCCTGCATCTAAAAAACCTACATAGCATTACAAGATGTCGAGGCCTTTGTACTGGGGTTAGTCATAAAACATTTATTAGGAATCCAGTACTGACACACGACTAAAAGCACGTGTAGGCATAACACAAGTATTCTTATGGAAAAATTCAGATTTAGATTTACTTGTGTTTCTATCAACAAAGGTGTTTGATTCACCCTATGCACAAAGAATGGTGACACAACCTCACGTGGAACAAATTGTGATCTTCTAAAATGAGACATAGCCTTAGCCTTTTCTTTCCTTTGTTGTTTAGCTAGTCTAAAGCAAAAATCTACTAGATGTCCATCTTTACCACAATGAGTGCAAGTGTACTTAACTTTATGTTTAACTTGAGAAGTAGAAGCAACATTTGTATTCACTTGATTAGTAGAAGACATAATACCAGCAGATTTAAAAATCATATTTTTAGGTTCATTTGCTATCTCAAATTTTCTGGTACCAAGAGGTTTAACAACATTTGGCGCATGGGTCTTAGAATGAGCATAAGGATCAAAACCTAAACCAGTTTTATGTGTGCTAGTCTTTTGTTCCAAAATTTGATTCAAAACTTTAGTTTCCATTTTCCCTTGCAAGTAATCAATACGTTTCAATAGGGTAGCACAATTTTCACATGAGCCATTCTTAGATTTATCCTTTTTACCACAATTAGAGCATGAAAGAACCTCATGCATAGCAAAATTATCTTTCAGTTGTGCTATTTTAACATCGGCGTCTTTCAACTTCAACTTAAGCAATTCACATTTATCACAAGAATTGGTTCTATAGGAGCACAAACATGTTTCTCATTTTTATCTTTTCAGCCTCAAGTTGCTCTAAAGTAGAAGCATGCACATTCCTTAATGAAGTAAGCTCAGCATACACTAATTCACAAGATTTGCAAGAATCATCATCAGGTATCAATGTTTTAAGTCTTGCAATTTCAGCATGTAAAGATTCAATCAAAATATCAAGCTTCTTAATCTTTTTATTTCTTTTATCTACTAAAGCACCAAGTTTTTCAACAGCACAAGCCAAATCATCATAAGAAGGTTCTGATTCATTACCTTCACTGTCGCTATCAATGTCACTGTTGATGGAGCTTTTGTTGCTTGCCATTAGACACAACCCAATTAATTTTTTACCTTTGGGAGTATCATCCTCGCTATCAGTGTCCACATCACTCAAGTTGACTTGATCAAGAGCAGAAAGAACACGATGCACCAGCTTGCGATTCAGGTAGCCCTTCTTGTTGTCCCTAAAAGTGTGCTTCTTCCTGTCACTTGTTTCTATTTCTTCTTCTTTGTCCTCTTCATCCCTTGCAATTCTTGCTAAATACTTTGGGCACTTAGGACGAATATGTTTGAGTGAGCCACACTCAAAACATCTTCGGGAATCTTCACTTTTTGTTTTTCTTATTCTCACATTCTGCAAAGCTTTATCAAATCGAGAAGAGAAGTGTGCTAATTCTTCTTCGGGAAGTTGCTCTAGCTGTTCATCAGTTAGTGAAGACAAGAATGACAATACAAAGCTCGATGAAGATGATTCGCTATGTTGAGAGGCCAAAGCAATTGATTTATTCGGATTCTTTCTAGCAAAACATCTAATTCATGAGTTTCCAATTTAGAATAGAGAACATCTAAAGTAAGTGTACTCATGACGGTAGATTCTCTAATAGATGTAACTTTCTCCGATATAGACATATCTAGAGCTCCAAGTAATTGACGTGCATTTTCAGCATTAGTATATGTAACATTAACAGCACGTAGATTACTTAAAACTTTATTAAAGCGAGCAAAGAATCATCTAAGGCTTCACCGGGTTTCATCTCAAAACGCATGTAATCCTTTTTATACATATCTTGACATACCTCTTTAATTGTAATGAACCCTCATGATAATCACAAAGTGTTTTTCCATACCTGATATGCAGATTTAAGATGCACAACGCGATCAAAGTCGCTCCTTCCAATTCCTTGAATGATCAAGTTCCTCGCCTTGCTGTTTGCCTCCACTTGTGCCATGTTCGCCGCAGTCACAACATCATTCTCGGGCACCTCAAAAGGCTTGTAGACCTTCTCCCATATTGCAAAGCCTTGCGCTTAAATATGACTCCATCTTTGCTTTCCAGAACTGAAAATCAACACCATCGAAAAAAATTGGTTTTGTCGAATACCTATCCGTCGATAGGTTTCTAATCACCGGTTAAGATCAATTAGAAAAAAACCTTGCTCTAAACCACTTGTAGGATCGATTCACGCTTAGATAGACAATCAGAGGGGGGGGGGTGAATGATTGCGGAAGCCTAAAACTAATTTTAAAACTTCCCCCTAAACACAAAACCAAATTAAACCTCGTTTTCAATTCTGGACAGAACACTGCACCTCTGATAAAATTAATCTCGACCAAATCCTGTAGCTCCAATGGACCTCAAACTTTCACAGATTAAAGTATATGAAATTCTTGAACTAACACAACTGGAATCACGTCAATCGGAGGTCTCGAACTCGAGATATAAAATAAACAAGATCACTATATCAGATGGTGACCAGAATTATCAATCAAGCCCTGAATACGTGATTAAGCAAAATGTATGAAAGATAAATCAATGAACCTACTCAGATCACAAGCTTGATGCTTTAGCACGATTTTAGATGGATCAACAAGTCTATGCTTAAGAATAAGAAATCAATCTAAAATCAAAACTAGACAAAAGAACAAAGAACAAAATCGAGGAACGAGATTAACAACACACCAATTGTCAAACCTTGATCTTTATTGCATAGATGTGTTCACAAGATGCATGCACACAAGCATCCTTACAAAGATCACCACGTATCCCAAACCTTAAAAACAGCCGCCGGCTAAGCCCTTTTGCCTGCGCTGCCTCTCTCTCCTGTTCTTCCGTCGCACACATACAGAAACGATGTCCTCTACGGCACTAACTCACAACCAACACACTCGGTTTCTATTTATCTGCCCCTGAACCGAACCAGGCTTGGCCACATGACCCACGCACGCCCTGGCCAGCATGCAGCTCAGATTCACACCACGGCAGCCATCACTTCTGGATCGCCTCTCCTTTTAACCAGACTGGACACCTCGCCACGTCCAGGTCACACCCAAAACTGCTAGCATGCAGCTAATCCTCTTTTTCTAATCGGAACTTGACCAAGCCAAGTCTCCTAGCTTGATTCGGTTAGACTCAAAAACGTGTCCAACTTGGACACTATTCCCATGCACCACACGTATGCACATCTAGCACCAAGAGGCCAATTCAACTCCATGCCTCCATACATGATCCATACTTGACCAAACCAAACATGCACACATAAGCCCATGCATGCACCAATCAGACACCGTCCTAGCGGCACCAGCCCGAACCAACACCACACCATAGCCCGTACATCTCTGTGTACGTCTCACGGAGTGGTCGTCTTCACGTATATTGTTCTCTTAGCCCGAGCATCTCGCATGACATCCATGACCGATAGGACCTCAGTTCCTCCCTGAACCTAGTTCCAGTCCGTCATCGACCACATTCCACCTCAAACAACACCTACAGATGAACAAACACACAAACTGCGTGCGAGCCCAAGTCCATGACTTGACTCAAGTCAATCCACACAACACCTATCACAAGCATAAATAAGTAGCACATGCATATCACCCTTATGCCATAATGCAAATCACTTTGCAATGCCAATTATTTTTCATCACATGATCTCACAATGGTTGTATCACTTTGATCCACAAGTTATAAAACGTGTAAACATATGCACTAACATGTTGAATGTGTGCACGCTGATCTCACTATAACACATAATGGTTCATTTGATAGATCATAGTTGTAGCTCCATTATACCGTCACATTGGTGTAAAATACTGCTACATATGATCATAAGTAGTAGATTAGATTGGTTTAACTGTTTATGCAAGCAATTGACCAGTCATTCAATCTAATCCTTTTTTGTAATGCCAATGGGCTGCAAATTCACAGCATGAAAAATGAAAAACCATGAAAAGAAACAACAGTTCTACTTGCCTCTGGACATATCACAGGCATACTTTTTCAAGGTGACAAGCCCAACCGCTTTTACACGTCGTTTCCGCCTCTCTGCCCTAAGTATGCCACTAGCCACCATGTTCAGGTCGACCTCAACAAAAGCCGGTGCGTGAGAACCAGCAGTGACAAGCTCACGTACGTATGTGGTGATTGACGATGGAGGCGTCCCAACTATCCGGATGTGCACATGGTGAATACCACTGGTAAGCCACTGCAGATCTCCATCGAGAGACTGTGTGAAGAGCCCTCCTGATTCCTTCCAAGCCTAACTACAGAGCAATTGCCTTGGTGAACACTTCATCTCTATTTTCACGAAAACAAAACGGCAATCTCTCTCGCATGTATGTCGTGCCCCTTCAAATGGTCTAGTGCTCCTTTATTTATAGAGTAACAAAAGATAGGGAAATAAATGTATGTACTAGCATTTGATTTGCATCAAGTTATTCAGTGCGTGTAATTTCAATGAATGGCCACCAGCCAGAGGCACCATTGATGTTCCATGATAAATTGCTCAAGCCTTCTAGGCCAATCTCATTGAGCATGGTAGGGATGAGATCAAGTCAAGTGACAACTATGAAAAAAAAATCTCATCTAGCATGGTAGGAGTGAGATGAGTGAGTTTCAAATTGACAATGCCTCCTAGCCTGACTCAGAAAAGACACTAAAGTTATCCAGTAGCCTATGCCTCCCATAACGTTTATATGGTCATTCACCTTGGGCTTTTATGTCATGATGTGTGTGCCGTTTGATTTCATATTCAAATATTATTGAGCCATCTGCAGTCTATCCTAACTTGGTTTGGGCAGCTAATACTTCATGTTAATTCAGTAGTATGATATTCATAGCCAATGAACTGTCTTCCCGTCATTGTGTGATATTCGTTCAGTTGGGAGAAACTGACTTCATGTTTATTCAGTTGTTTAGTTCAGGCCAAGGTTTCATATATTGCTTCTGCCATTTGGTAGCATCTGGTACCATCAACCAACCTTGGAAAGCTAAATCAAATTATGTTTAGTCACTTGTATATGATTCATTGAAAGAACAAAATGTGCAAATAATTTTTAGGTGAAACATCTGAACATTTAACCAGAAATTTGGTAAAAAGATGCCTATCGTATGATCCTATCATGTAGATTGGCTCCCTAAGAGGTCAAGAACTATTGAGCCTAAGTCCTGAAATCTTGGGTTCTAGGTGTATATTTGACAAACAATACTATAAATAAAAATGTGTAGTGGTTTTCTGCTAGAAATTATCTCGTTGTGATCCTGTGAATGAGTTCAATTAAAACCTTAGATTCAAACTAGAGCCACGATGATTGAGTCACAAGATAAACAAAAGGCAAAGGTTCTTCAAATAAGAACCACTTGATCATTTATTGAAAGAGAAAAGAGTTCTCTTTTGGGCTACATAGGAGCAAGAGAGCATGGTCAAGGAGTGTTCACCAGCAATGAGATGTACTGATGTATCATGTTTCACCAAAATTATTGCTAGCAAGCATATTCAAGACATTTAGTGTAATTTATTAGTAAAATTAGAGTTCTTTTAATTCTCCTAAACAAACAGAAATTTCTTTTTCAGAAAAAATGAGCAGGTGGAAACATATATAATATGACCACAATGGCAAATGGACACCTCCACCTTCGTTCGTCGGATCAGGACGCAGACTAAAGACTGACCCGTGACACCACTCTTGATGTGTTATGAATCAGCCCTCCATTCCCAATCTGAGGGCTAACAGTGAGCTAGGTTGGCCACCGACAGAGAATGTATGTCATTTTCTTTTTCAAGTATAAAACCACATTTTCTCATTCATTATCCAGCATCGAATCAAAGATAACCCCTTGAATTGTTAGGAGAAAAAATGTATAATCTTAAGGAAAACAGATGTTATAAATAATAAAATCACAACATGATATGGCCCAGTTTTCCTGTCTTATTTTCTGTAGGAAGATGGAATTAGGCCAACAGTGTTTGTATTGCATCACTGTGGGTATAATACATGTATGTAGAGTTACAGAACACGGGCGCGCATGGAGCGCGCGACGCAGGTCGCGGGCGACGTCGTGGCCACCGCGCCTAACCACTATCAAAACTGAGTGTCTCAACCCCCCCCCCAGTCTATGGGGTAGTCGCCATAGGTACAACACATAGATTGGTTTGAAAAGCCTCAAACGTCGATGTCAGAAGGCCCTTGGTTATCACATCAGCGTACTGCTCACCGGTGGGGCACATGAAGAACCGCGAAGCTCGCCGACTTGGACTGCGTTCCCGGACTGAAGTGGATGTCGAGCTCAATGACCAGTGCGTGGTTCGCCTTGTGGTGCACCGGGTTTGTGGAATGTAGACAGCGGAGACATTGTCGCCGCACGCGATGGTCGCCTTGGGAGATCCCGCAGCCGAGTTCGCCGAGAAGTTGACGCAGCCATATGCACTCAGCGGCGGCGTTGGCGACGGTGCGGTATTCGGCTTCCGCGCTGGGATCGGGAAACCGTCGGTGTCTTTTGGACGCCAAGAGAACCAGAGCATCTCCAAGAAACCGCAGAAGCCGGATGTCGACCGTTGTGTTGTCCGGGCACCCTTCCCAGTCGGCGTCGGAGTAGGCGGGTGACGGAGCTCGGCCGAAGCTTGGAGATGAAGGCCAAGATGACTCGTTCCGTGGATGTACCACAGAATTCGCTTGAGCAACGCCTGGTGAGGTGCACGTGGATCGTGCATATGGAGGCACGCCTCTGGACAACAAACGCAAGATCCAGACGCGTGATCATGAGGTACTGCAGTGCCCAGCCAAGCTACGATAGGCCTTGGCATCGTCAATCTTGGTGCCATCAGCAGAAAGCTTCCCTTTGGCGTCGAAAGGAGTCGTTGCGGGCTTGCAATTCGTATCCCTGCTCGGTCGAGGATATCTCAGCGTACCGGTGCTGGGACAGATGGAAACTCGTGGCGTCACACTTGACATCAATGCCGAGGAAGAAGCTGAGCTCGCTGAGATATTTGACGGCAAACTCCCGACGTAGACGGTCGACAATCTGCTGGAGCAGGGTTGTGTTCGATCCTGTAAACACGATGTCATCGATGTACAGAAGAAGGTAGGCGATGTTGTTACCATGGCACAAGGACGAACAACAACGAGTCCGACCGCATTGGCATGAAGCCGATGCCGATGACGAATGTGGCGAAGCGGTTGAACCAGGCACGAGGTGCTTGACGGAGGCCATAGAGCAATTTGTCGAGGAGGCAGACAGCTTGGTACACGTTGCATCGATGAAACCCGGGAGGTTGTTGATAGAAAACATGTTCCTGCAGATGACCGTGTAGGAATGCATTGGAGACATCGAGCTGTCGTGTAGGCCACCGATGAGAGGTGGCGATGGTGAGCATAGTGCGGATAGTCGCCGGCTTGACCACCGGCATGAATGTTTTCCCCGAAATCAATGCCGGCGCGCTGAGTGAACCCGCAAACCACCCATCGTGCTTTGTAGCACTCGAGGGATCCGTCGGGATTCAGCTTGTGTTTAAACACCCACTTGTCGAGATGACATGAGCCCCAGGCTGACGATCAACCAGGCATTAGGTACGGTTGGCCTGGAGAGCGTGGAACTCGTGTTCCATAGCAGCATGCCAGTGCGGATCCTGGAGAGAGACACGGACAGACGAAGGCATGGGAGAAATCGGTCAGGGCGGCAAAGGGGCCTCCGTGGCAAGAGCATACCAGGGGTTAGGTTTGTGAATGCTGCACGAGCACGAGTCACCATGGGGTGCTGCGGCATAGCGTTTGCAGGGGGAGAGGAGCGGACAGTCGATGCCGAGGCCGGGTGCGTGGATGCGGGGCATTAGACAACGCGATGGATGGGGAAGGTTCTGGGTAGAGTAGGCGATCGGCTGAGTGCCAGATGATGGAGAGGCCAGCACGGGAGGTCGTGGATGTAGGAACGGTCATAGGCACCATCTAGTTTGATGTCTGAAGGATGACAACGTCTGTTGTCAGACAATGAATACGAGCTAGAGTGGGCAGGGGACACAGTGTCGGGGCCCCTACTTTAGGGTCCACGTGCATCACGTATCAATCCCTAGATCAGTAGCTGATACGCACAGATCGAACAAGATTGATATAAAAAACTATACTTTTATTAACTAACGGGGAAGACACATTACAAAGTTCATATTTACATAGCTTGGGCCGTTGGCCTTATAATATATATCGGAGTTTAATACAGCGGTCCTACAAAATCGTAGTTCCATTCCTATAGACAACTTGGGGTGCGGACGTAAACCTTATCCCTAAGCTCAATTCTATATCTTAATTCTGGTAGGTCCCGGCGTAGCTCCCTTGCGTAGTTGTACGGCTTCATCTTCATGTGTACTCCTGTTGTCCTATCCTCACATAGCATCGATAGTTTCATCCTTGTATGTGCTCTTGTAGCTTCTCTCCTAAAAACATAGAATGGAGGGGATTGAGTACATAAAGTACTCAACAAGCCCTAACTTTAGGGTAGAGGTGAGGTGAATGGCGGGAGGCTGTATGTGGAAGTGGTTTATGGTGGTGGAGGTGGAGGTGTATGTATATATATTAGGAGTAGAGTTATATAAAATGGGAGTTTGAGTCCTGGGAGAGTATTAACCCTTCTTGCCAGTGCCTGAGGTATATAAATTGTAACTTACCAAGCTTAATTGATCAAAACTTACTAGATTATCACAGTTTCATTACACTAAAAAAAGTCTAATCATAGTTGCTTTCATCCCAGCATCTGTCCATTCCAAGATATGGCTATTCGAATAGATTCAATAAACTCTGCAGAGGTGTACAAATTTTCCCCACATGATACACTAGCTCCAAGCCATGCGCGGTGGTAGAAACAGGCCTAATGAGACTCATACCCGAAGTGACGCATTCTTAGATTTCCATATAACTCTATTGGTGGCTTCTCAGGGGTTGGAAAATGCACTAACCTTGGGAGGATACCAAACCGTCCCATCTCATAATCCTAGATGACACCATGTCATCCCATCATATAATCTCGGACGATACCAAAATCATCCCAACATAATAGTGCCGATGATACCAAATCATCAAAATAAACAATAATAAATGAGCTCGAACAGCGGCCAAGTCAAGGGGCTTAACAGTGGAGGATCACATAGCAACAACGCCAACCGAGCCATGGAAGATCACACAACATCCATGTCTGCTCTTGATATTCCGATGCCAACACCAGCCTCCTAGTAGAGATTATACTCTATCTAACAGGGTGTGAGATCAAGTCTACCCATATAGACATGTGGTTGTACGTAATATTGCACTAGATGAGACGGGACTACGAACCAGTTCTTATGTGGCCGAGGCGAGTATTTCCCAACAGGAACCCTCACTAGGTGAACCTGCCAAGGTAACTTGTACCACACAAATTACCCCTCACTCACCCCCTATCGGGTTTAGTCAAGTTTTACCAGTTTAAATTTCATAGTTATTATCCTTAGTTTATTAAGCTCATATCATATCAAGGTAGCCATTTACCATATCATCATTAATCACAATACCATAGTCTAGCTCATAATTCATTATAATTCCATTAATTCACAATGAGAATTTAGGTATTATAAGTTAGGTTTATTAATTGGTGGAGATGGAGTGTGGAGAGTTGATGGTGGAGGCTAGCAAAATATTGTGGTGGACAGGAGGTGGTGGTTAAGGGATGGCATGTAAGGTGGAGAGATAGGGATAGGTGGGTGTTAGGACTTGCCTCTGCTCGACTGACGATAATATCCTTATTCCTAGGTTTTGATCCCTGTGCTTCTTGCTTCTCCGTCTTCATGTAATGTAATTCCGAATTCCATCGAGTTATCTCCATGTCTTCTATCCTACGCTGTCTAGCGTTGACAAGCAGGAAAACACCAAACAAGTAGAACAAACAAGCTTAATCAACCAAGGAGAGAAAACGGTTCTAGATGGGCTGTGTCAGGGACCAATATTAGGATACCTAAAGATGAGGAGCTAATGACCGTCAACATTGATGCATCCTGCACGAATCAAGAGCGCGACCACACCGCTTGCTGGGTCACTTCTCATCTGGCCACCGAGACCATGGGCCCTGCCTCGTCTGACCCTCAAGGGTTGGCTCCGCCTCGGTGGGCGCTACGGCCACGGGCCCCATCTCGCCCGACCCTCGAGGGTTGACTCTGCCTGAGGCTAACTCTCGAGGGCTGGCTTTGCGTCGCCCGATGTCTGATGGCTGGCTCTACCTCACCCGACGTCCGAGGACTGGCTCCGTCTCTCCCGACGTCTGAGGGCCGGCTCCGCCTCGCTCGATGTCCGAGGGCTGGCTCCACCTCGCCCAATGTCTAGGGGGCTGGCTCTGCCTTGCCCAACGTCTAGGGGATGGCTCTGCCTCGCCCGACGTCCGAGGGCCGGCTCCGCCTGGGTGCTGGCTCCGCCTTGCCCGGCTGTTTGAGCACACCTCCTTCATAACGATGCGTGTAGATAAGGTAGGGCACTCAAGTCAACCGCAATACCGAGGACCATACCATGCACGCTTGTAGGAAAGTACCATCAGGATATGACAAGAAGGGCCGTACCCTGCATGCCTCCGGGAATGTCAGAGCCCAAAACAGTGTTGTAGGCACCGACATTTTCCTTACAGTGTTGTGGGCGCCATCATTTGCCCTTGGGCATAGATCCTGATGGAAGCTCATGACAACCACTATGGTCTAGGAGGAAACTCGCATCACCTACAGTCATGGACGTGTGGTCGCTGCGTTGTCTGCTCCCTATATGGCCGTGGATTAGCAGCTTGGTCTGCCGTGCCGCCCACTGGGGCGGGATGGGACATGACAACTCGCTGATAATGCCAGGACATGGCATCATCAGTGGACAGATGAATAGGGTGGAGCTATCCTTGTCCCCGCCTACCATGTTAGTGGGGCCTGCATAGAGGAAATAGAAGACCCGGTGTCATTGAAGGATTTCCTTTGCCTCTAGTTTTCCTCTTTTCTCCCATCTGTAATCCATGCTCTCCCTTGGCCTATAAAAGGGAAGGCAGGGAACCCCACTAAGGGGGTCAATTGATCACATCACACATCATGCCACATAGCTGAGCAGCAACCAAGCTCTCAGCACCCATTCAACCTTTCCATCATAGACTTGGGACACGTCCCTCTCTCATCTGTTTGTAACCCCTATTATGAACTTTTCAGTGCTAATAACAAAAGCAGTAGCCATTAACTGGATGTAGAGACATTTTCCCTGAACCAGTATAAACCTTGTGTCTTTTTAGCATACCATCTAGGCCAGATGTGCAATAACACAAATTTACTTGTTTGTGTTTACTCGAAACACCGATAGTTGGCGCGCTAGGTAGGGGCCTTTGCACATTCCGACATCAACATTAGGCCATGGATGGCTAGTCACAGCATCAGCTGGGTCCCGGGTGCACACGTGTGCTTTGGGGACCTCGACTTCATAATCACGGTGGGAGGAGAGTTGGCATTGGCTCATGCCGCCATCCAACCTCTCCCCTCCATCGGCCTCAACTACGGGAGGCTTGAGCGCCAGCTTGGCGTCTCCTTGGGACCCCAGCCGTCCCGGGAGGACCTGCGCCACCTCACCTTCTCTTAGGCTAATGACATGGCGTGGCTCATTGGAGGGGAACCCCTCTCTCTAGAACACCTCATCTGGAGCACCCTGGTAGTGCTTCCGTTCGGTCTCCGCAATGCCGCAGAGACTGTTAGCCACCTTGTGGCGCAATGCATGATTCCACCTCCCATGAACAACAAATTCATGGGGGTGATCGAACATGTCATGGAATCTTTCCACGACCTCCTTGTAGAGGAGCCAGAGTCGCCCTCTGCCTCTGACTCTAGCAGGGGGAGTCATCACCCATCTCATGAATGCTTCATGATGGTACCCCTAAGGGACATGTCGAAAGCATCCATGAGGAGGAGGCTACCCCAACAAACAACCTCGATGAAGAGGCCAAGAGGGAGATAGCAGCCCAATAATGCATGCGGGTGGAGCAGCTGAAATCCCGACACCAAGAGCTCGAGGAAGTGTGTCTCCAGCACGAGTAGGAGAGCGCTGGAGCTCGATCGGGAGATTGAGCGCCATGGAGACGGCAGGCGCGCATGCGCCATGTCCTGCAATGTGAACCGAAGGATCATCATGGATGATGAAACCCTCCCTCGCTTCATTCAGTGCAAGCCAGAACATTGCTACCGCAATGGCCTTGCTCCACGGTCTTCCAGAGGCCACGACGCCCAAGGATCGTTGGGCCCACCATGAGATTTGCACGTTGCTCGAGCGTGAGGCAGTGTAGTAGGCCGAGAGCTCGTTGTCTCGGTGATGCGAAGCTCGATGCCAGCCAATGCATGCTCTCTGAGCGCCCCGGCAGGGATGCGTTGGTCCACCAGGTGCCAGCAAGGCAGCAGGCAGCGCGCCGCGATCCGGGTGCATTAGCGTCTCAGCCACAACCATGATGCACGTGACACCCTCAATGCTCGAAGGCGTACCCATGATGACCTAGGAGAGGGAGCTAGCCATAGGTATCACCCTCGCCGTGGCAGACGCTATGATAGTGGCGAGGACCGAAGCCCGAGCCCTAGCCTATCAGGGCCTCAGGCCTTCGGTCGACACATCTTCAACGCTGCCTTCCTACTAAGGTACCGACCACCAACCAATATCCCAAAGTACTCTAGGGAGACGAACCCTGGATTATGGCTTGAGGATTATCGGCTTGCCTGCCAAGCCAATGGTGCAGATAATGATGATTTTATTATCCACAACCTTACATTGTTCCTGGCTAATTCGGTACGAACATGGTTGGAACACCTGTCGTCCAACAAAATCCAGAGTTGGGCACATACAAGCGCCTTGGGAACCCATGGGACCTCAAGATCTACCGATAGAAGGCCGGTGAAACCCTCCATGGGTACATCTGGTGTTTCTTCTGGTAGTGCAACGAGCTACCTAATGTCGCCGACGTTGACATTATAGGAGCTTTCCTGTCCGAGACCACCTGCGAGTCCCTGGTTCACAAACTAGGATGCAAAGGCCCGCGAACCACCAAGGAACTCCACGACATCACCACCAGCCACGCCTCGGGCGAAAGAAGTGGTCGAAGAAATCTTCGACCACCTCAAAGGCAAGGCGGGGCAGGATGAGGATGCCAGGTGAAGGTGCCTCTAATTCGTCCCACCAAGAAAAAGAAAAAGCAATGGCACGAGGGCTCGCTTGTGGCCACCGTAGACCGCAAGGGTGGTCAAAAGCCCACAGAGGGCACTTCCGAACCACTTTGAGAAACTACTCAAGGGACCATGCCTGAACCATGCCTTTCCTATTAAGCATCTATACAAGGACGGTGGCCTCATGAAGCAGGTTCTTGTCCGGAGCCTCGAACAAAGGGGAGCACGGGAAGGACGCTAACCTGACCATGAACGAAACACCGAGGGGAAAGACGATGACTTTTTGATGTTGGATGGCTACCTCATGATCTTTGGAGGGTCGGTGGCCTACGACTCCAAGCGCCACTAGAAGGTCGCATGCCGCGAGGTCTATACAATCGAACTGGCCATGCCTGCCTTCTTTCGGTGGTCAGAGTCCACCATAACATTTGACTAGACCGACCACACGGAGAGCGTCCCGCAACCAGGGAGATATCCGCTCATGGTTGACCCAATCGTCAGTACAAAGTGGCTCACCAAGGTACTAATGGATGGGTGCAGCGGCCTCAACATCATGTATGCCGAGATGCTTGACGCCATGGGCATCGACCGAGCACGCGTCTGACCGATCGGAGCACCTTTCCATGGTGTCGGGCCTGGAAAGCAGGCCTTGCCACTTGGGCAGGTCAATCTACCCGTAACCTTCAGGGGTCCATCCAACTATAGGAGGGAGACCCTCACCTTTGAAGTGGTTGGGTTCCATAGAACCTACCACGCCATCCTGGGACGACCATGCTATGCGAAGTTCATGGCTGTCACCAACTACACCTACCCAAGCTAAAGATGCTAGGCCCAGATAGGGTCATCACCGTCGGCACCTCCTTTCAGCGCTCCTACGAGTGCGAAGTCGAGTGCTGCGATCATGCCACATCAATCGTCACCTCCACAGAGCTCGAGGCCCTCAGGAAGGAGGTCAGCCGAAGAAGCACCTAACCCCAAGTGGTTGACCGGGTCCTTTGAGCTAGTGGAGGACTCCAAGGAGGTCCTCGTAGACCCTGGGAGCACCGAGGGCAAAATGGTGCACATTGGTGCCACAGCTTTCCTCCGAATAGAAAAGCGCGCTCATCGGCTTCCTCCGTGCCAACAGAGACATCTTTGCGTGGAAACCCTCATATATGTTAGGCATTCCGAGGGAAGTCGTCAAGCACGCCTTGAAGATCCACCTAGGCTCCAAGCTGGTGAAACAACGCCTACGTCACTTTGATGAGGGGAAGCGCAGGACCATCAATGAGGAGATCACAAAGCTTTTGGCGGCCGGATTCATCAAGGAAGTGTACCACCTAGAGTGGTTAGCCAATCCTGTTCTTGTACGAAAGAAGAGTGGGAAATGGAGGATGTGTGTTGACTACACAGGTCTCAACAAAGTGTGCCTAAAGGATCCGTTTCCTTTGTCGTGCAAAGACCAAATAGTTGACTCTACCTCAGGGTGCGAAACCCTCTACTTCCTTGATGCGTACTCCGGATACCATCAAATCACATTGGAAGAGTCTGACTAGCTTGCGACATCTTTCATCACCCCCTTCGGATCGTTCTGCTACGTCACCAAGCCATTCGGTCTGAAGAACACTGGGCTACATACCAGCATTGTATGCTCAAGTGTTTTGGGGACCTCATCGGGTGGACCATTGAGGCCTATGTTGATGACATCATGGTCAAGTCCAAATGGGCTGACCTCCTCGTAGCTGATCTTGAATAGACCTTTGCAAAACTCTTAGCGAACAGCATCAAACTCAATCCCGAGAAATGCATTTTTGTGGTCCTGAGGGGCATGTTGCTTGGTTTCATCGTCTCTGAGCATGGCATTGAAGCCAACCTAGAGAAGATTTCAGCCATCATAGTGATGGGCCCGATTCAGAACATGAAGGAAGTACAACGAGTTACAAGGTGCCTCGCCACGCTCGGCCGCTTCATCTCACACCTTAGTGAATGAGGTCTCCCCCTTTATCAACTTTTGAAGAAGGTCGACCACTTCAAATGGACATCCGAGTCCCAGGAGGCACTTGACATGGTCAAGCTGCTTCTGATGAAGGCCTCGATCCTAGTTCCTCCTACCGATGGAGAACCCCTTCTGCTCTACATTATGGGCACCACACAAGTGGTCAGCGCCACCCTAGTAGTGGAGCAGGAAGAAGAGGGGTACACCCTTAAAGTATAGTGCCCTGTGTACTTCATCAGCGAGGTCTTATCCGACTCAAAGACCCGCTACCCCCAAATCTAGAAGCTTTTGTATGCCATCCTCATCACCAAGAGGAAGCTATGCCACTACTTCGAGTCACATCTGGTGACAGTCGTGATGTCCTTCCCCCTCGGCGAGGTTGTCTAAAACCAGGATGCCATAGGAAGAACTGCAAAATGGGCACTCGAGCTGATGGGTTAGGGCATTGCATATGCCTCCCGGACGGCCATCAAGTCCAGGTATTGGCTAATTTCATCATGGAATGGACCGAGGTCCAAATGCCACCAGCGGTCATCGATCAAGAGTATTGGATGATGTACTTTGATTGATTGTTGATGAAGAAGGGCGCCAGCATAGGGCTAGTCTTCATGTCACCCCTTGGGGTACACATGAGGTATATGGTCCATCTCCATTTCCCCTCCTCCAACAATATGGCCGAATATGAGGCGCTCATCAACGGCCTACACATTGCCATTGAGTTGGGCATCCGACGCCTCGACATTCGAGGAGATTCCCAGCTAGTTATCAACCAAGTCATGAAGGAGTCAAGCTGCCACGATGGCAAAATGGCTGCAAACTACCAAGAAGTCCACCGGTTGGAGGACAAGTTCAACGGCCTCAAGCTCAATCACATCCCAAGGTGCCTCAATGAGGTGGCCAACACGCTTGCGAAAGTAGCATCTGGCCGAGAGCCGGTGCTAATGGGCATCTTTGCCAGCAACCAGCACAAGCCCTTGTTTTGTTATGAGGGGTTGGAACAACGCTGTGACGATCCGTCTAATCTAGGCCCGGGGGCTGACCAACTGTCAGCTCCATCCGGTCCCAAAGTCATGGAGCCCGAAGAGGACCCAGCGATAGAGCCTGACCCTCTGGTCGACTGGAGGATGCTCTACCTCAACTACCTCCTCCGTGATGCACTACCGATGGACAAGATGGAGGCTCGACGGCTCGCATGTCGTGCCAAGTCCTTTGTTCTTGTGGAGGGCGAACTCTACAAGCGAAGCCACACCAGGATCCTACATTGCTGCATCCCCATCGAACAGGGGAAGCGTTTGCTGAGTGATATCCACGGTGGGGTCTGTGGTCACCATGCCATGCCTAGAACCCTAGTCAGAAATGCATTCTAATAGGGCTTCTACTGGCCCACCGCTGTAGCCGACGCTAAGCAGATCATGTGCACATACGAAGGGTGTCAGTACTATGCTCAGCGGATTCACCTACTGGCCTAAGCACTCTAGACGATCCCTATCATGTGACCATTCATGGTCTGGGGGCTCGATCTGGTCGGGCCTCTCAAGAGGGCACCCGGAGGCTACACCCACTAGCTGTGTTGTTCTTCCTCGACATCGTCCATCGCTTTGGAGTCCCAAACTCCATCATAATGGACAATGGCACATAGTTCACCGGAAAGAAGTTCCTTCATTCTGCGATGAATACCACATCTGGGTCGATTAGGCCACCATCGTGCACCCTCGAATGAATGGGCAGGTCGAGCGTGCAAATGGCATGGTCTTACAGGGCCTTAAGCCTAGGATTTTCAACTAGTTGAACAAGTTTGGCGCATGCTGGGTCACCGAGCTTCCTTCAGTACTCTAGAGCCTGAGGACAACCCCTGGTCAAGCCACCGGCTACACACCCTTCTTCGTGGTCTACGGTTCTAAGGCCATCCTCCCAACCGACCTCGACTATGGAGCACCAAGAATCAGGGCATACAACAAACAGGGAGCTAAGGCATCCCACGAGGACACCATGGACCAGCTGGACATAGCACGTGATGTTGCCCTCCTCCGCTCGGCCAAGTACCAATAGGCGTTGCGACGGTACCACAACTGGCGAGTGCGGGGTCGAGTCTTCAACGTCGGAGACCTGGTCTTCCACCTCATACAGAGCAACAAGGACCACCACAAGCTCTCCCCGCTGTGGGAGGGACCATACATAGTTGTGGAGGTACTCTGTCTAGGCTCCTACAACCTCAAGACCATCAACGGCGAAATCTTCACCAATGCCTGGAACATCGAGCAGCTACGTCGCTTTTACCCCAAATAAATGCACACTTTCTCTTATCAGTTTCATTATCAAAACCCCCTGATCCTTTGTGACATCTGACCCCAGCAACAGCAAGGGGTCAGGCCTCACTTGGGGGCTGATATGAGTATATTTATCCTGCAAACATTCTCTGTGCCTGCCCCCTTTTTCACGTTGGTGCCTAGGAGCTAGGTTTTTGGGAACAAACACTAAGTATAACTGGTCGGACTACAAGAAACCTACGCCCCAGCGGCTATGGCACCTTGGCTCACCAGCGTGAGCAGAGCTGGCTCACTCGCACTCTAAGCTTTTATGACCTTAACTATGGAAAGGGTCAGAATGCACTAAACCATTTTTTTAAAAAAGGGAGAGAACTAAAAAGTTGTTTGCTATAACGAAGATTACGAGCTTTTCCATTTTGCACAATTTCGTCGCTCGCCTTACCTGCTTGACTAAATTCTTGCGCGGGATGTTCTCATTCTCTATTTTAGCAGGAAAATCTTGTCTCAACAAGTAACATGAGTCAATCAAATGGCTTGGCCACTAATGAGAAACAAGTAAGGAGCAGACAGAATCACGCTCATATCCGGCAGAGGTTTTCTGAATCTGTCACTCTTACCATCAAGGTAAAATCAGTGCCCAGGTCGATCGAACGGCTCAAAACTACCACCGAGAAACAAGCACCCTTACTTACTTACTTTACATATTAATTTTGATACCGAGCCTCTGACCCTAGCAACAGCAGGGGTCGGACATCGCTCGGGGGCTAGCGAGAGTGTCTGTTCGCTAGACATTCTCTTTGCCCAACCCCTCCTTGCATTTAAAAACTGGAGGCATGGTGTGCATGCACAAACTTTGAGTAAACCTGGTCAGACTGCTAGGACCTTACGCCCTAGCGGCTATGGCATTTTTGCTCACCAGCATGATCAGAGTCTTTGTCTTCGCACTCCAAACCTTAACCTCCACCTTCTCAGGAAGGGTTTGGAGGGGCCTACCCATGAAATCTCCATCGAGGAGAGGCTATCAGGTCACCTAAGTCGATCAAATGGCTTGGGCCGCTACCAAGACACAGATATGGAAGACTGGGATGCTCGTGCAGGTTACACCAACCTCGTCACAAACATTGGACCTTGACCCTACATGGACATATCCAGTAAGAGCTCCCAAAACCCGTCACTCATGCCACCGAGGTAATGTTACCGACCCTCGCTTTTTATTTATATGATCATTCATTCAATCATTCATACATTCATCTCATACATCCAAACATTGCATATGCAATTGCTTCATCACAACGCTTCGCGTCACATCATGAAGCTATAGTCGTCTCATTCGATATGAGCGGCAACCGATTGAGGTTTGAAGGCTGGCCCATGAAGGGCTTGAGGCCACCTCATGTCAAACAAAGCTAGGGGAGAAAAACTAAGATAAGCCCCAGCGGCCTTACTTGACCCCGCTTAGAAGCGGACAGGGAGATCTCAACCTTTCTCATTCGATTCTAACCTCGAGCCAAGCCCACAGAATCTCCATTGAGGAGAGGCCAACGAGCCATTCGAGCCTATCAAATGGCTTGGGCATTTGCCGAGAGGCGGGTTAAGAAGTAGTGTAATGCCACATGAGGGCTCTGCCGACCCCGTCAACGGATGATGGACCGGGATTCCACTCGAATATGCCCGTTAGCGAGCTCACCGAGCATGACACTCGAGCTATGGAGGCAAGTGTCATCATCTCAGCCCCTTCGATTGCAAAAACTAAGGACAGGGTAATGCATGAAACATGGCCGACCCCTACTGAACCCCACGGGGCTCGGGAGCTCAAGCCGCACGATCCTAGATCAAGAGACTGAGGTTCGAAGGCTGGCTCACGAAGGGCCTGAGGCCGCCTTGCGTCGAAGAAAAACCTGGGCAGAAAACACAGATGAGCCCTAGTGGACTTTGCCCATCCTGCCTAGAAGCAGACAAGGTCATCTCAACCTTCTCGTTTGATCCAAACCTCCAGCCAAGCCCATAGAATCCCCATTGAGGGCGAATCTGTTGGAAGACGGGTTAAGGAGCAACGGAATGTAACATGAGGGCTTTGTCGACCCTATCACAAGGGACGGAACTAGATTCCATTCAAACATGCCCGTTAGTGAGCTCACCAAGCGTGACACTCGAGCCATCAAGGCAAGTGACGTTAACTCAACCCCTATGGTTGTGGAAACTATGGATGGGCCGACAGTCACAAAAACGAGCCGACCATCGACCGAATCCTCGCTACGTGCAGGGGGCTCGAGGAAGGTTGGACTTGCGAGGAGACTGAACACACGGTCATAGAACAATAGCTAAAGATCCTAGGGAGGGGGTACATGTGAATACAAGAGATGCTTTCCCCTACTAAGTTTTGCTGTCCTCTCCTTGATTTTCAGTGACATTCGACCCTAGCACCGGCAAAGGGTTGGATCTCACTCAAGGGCTGATAAAGGTATAAGTACACCTTTTCTGAAATAGTCACCGTATCGGACCCCTTCCTCACGCTAAGCCTAGCAACAAGGTTTGTGGAAATGAACAACTAAGCATCCCTGGTCGGACTACAAAAAGACTATGCCTCAGCGGCTACGGTGTCTTTGCTCACTAGTATGATCAAAGTTTCGCTCTTACACCTTGGGCCCTATGGTCTTAATGAATGGAAGGGTTGGAATATGTGAGCCCCTTTTTTCGCATACAAAAAGGGAAGAAAATAAGTTCAATCCAACAAAATGAAGTTACAAAATTGTTTTTACGATATATAAAGGTCGACGCTTGTTCACATATTACAATAGTGTTCATCCAACCTATTCGACTAACTATCCCCTCTAGGGGAGAACTATATCTTCAATTCTATTCATCAGTTCCTGTGTAAGAGGAGCCACCGCTGTCTCTATCTTGTCTAGCTCAGAGGCTTCGTAGCTAGGTGCCAAACCGAGGCTCATCGTCTCCAAGTCGATGCTATCCGCATAATGTGAATGAGCAATCACAAAAGCTTGGGTGACCCCGGTGCGAAGAGCGTCCCTCTCGAGCTAGAACACCCACGCTATGATATCGACGGCATGGGCCACAAGCGAACTTGGCCCCTCCAACCGCACCACCTCTAGGTCATCGCAGACCACTCCGATGGCGGCGCTCAGGATACTGAGCTCATCGCTCTCTACCT
This sequence comes from Miscanthus floridulus, assembly GCF_019320115.1. Lineage (NCBI taxonomy): Eukaryota > Viridiplantae > Streptophyta > Magnoliopsida > Poales > Poaceae > Miscanthus > Miscanthus floridulus. Next base: position 72,131,119 of record NC_089594.1, on the reverse strand, counting down.
GAAGGTTCCTCCTCACCTTGGCGAGCTCCATGGCTAGCCTAGTAGAGATGCCCTCGGCCTCTAGCCTCCAAGTTGTAGCAGTTCTGAGCTCAGCCTAGAAGGAGCCGATCCTCTCCTGCACCTCATCGCGCTCTCGGATGGCCTGGTCACGCTCTTCACGGGCTATGCCATGCTCTGAGCAGAGTCTCCCTATGTTTTGAAGTAGCTTGCCTCGCTCCTTGCACAGTCGGGTGACCGCCTCAGCATCCTGACTCGCCCTCCGCTCTAGGGCTATGAACTTCTCCTCGGCAACTAGCTTTAGGTCTCGTTCCTTCTTGGCCTCAGCTAGGAGGTCGAGGATCCACTAGCAGGTCTCAGCGTCCCTCTAGATCAGCTGGTCCTGCTCCCTCTTGACTCTGGCAGCACCCTCCACATCTTGTCGTGCCCTCATCGAAAGGGCCTCAAACGCCCTCTCAGTCTCCTCCTCATGCCGACAGGCCTCGGTCTCCCATAGTCAGAGACTGTCTGCCTCCTCGGCAAGGGGAGTCAGCTCAGCCACCCTCTATTGGGCGACAACAAGCTGGGTGGCCACATACCCACCTAGTTCTCCTTCTACTCATGAAGGAACCAGGATTTCTCCTAGCTGCGAGCGATAAGGGACTAAAAAATGATGGTTAGAACATAAAAATACATGAAGAAAAAGTAGGGCGAGAGGGAAGGTCGAGTGAATACTCGGCTAGTGGGAATGATGACTTCGCACAGGGCACCCCTGTCATGGTCCAAGGCTTTTAGCGTGGCCACAATCCCCTCATCAGTACTCTCCCGCTCCATGCTCTTAGTAGCATCGTCGAGGGCGAAGAGTGTCAGCGTCGGGTCTTGTGGGTTCATCCACCAAAGTAGGGGCTCATCCCGCGTGGGTGAAAGGCTACCCCTGATGTCAAGGCCAGGGATGATTCCCCGCTAGTCCACTCCGCCACTGCCGCAACATCCGGGGACCCCCAATCACGTCCCCCTCCATCCGGCCCACGTCGAGCCCCATCACTTGGGCCGCCAGTGGCGCGGATTGTGCCACTACCTCGAGCACTGCCACAGTGGCATCTGACTGTGTCTCGCCCATCATAGCCGCTACCACCTCCACCTATGTCGGTGGGGCCTCGACCAGCGGCATCGTGCCTGCAGCGATCAGTGCCACAAGCGTGAGCGACAGCTTCATCCGCCCCAACATCAGCAGCAGAATTGCCTCCCTTGCTGGCTATTTGGCAATCTCCAAGGGCATTCCATTAGCCCTAGCGCCCGCATGTCCCGCCTAGGGAATGGGAGCCACCGTAGGTGGTGCTTGACCAACTGATGAGGTAGTAACACCGGCGCCGCTCCCACCCAAAACGGGTGTCGCATTGACCGATGGCCAGCCACCTCACCTGAAGGGCGACACTCTTCTTGGGTGCCAGCGCCAAAAGGTTGTGCCACCTCAAGACGTTGTAAGGAATAAAAGGCATAAGTCACACTAAAAGCATAGAAAAACAGATAAAAATAGAGAAAACAGAGGAGTTGGTGACTTACATTGGCGCTGTTGGGCGGTGGATACGTTTGGAGGATGAACCCCAAGGTAGCTACTCAACCTCGTTGGAGTGGGGCCATTTTGAGCCCACCCCCTGCGCCTGGGCAAAGGGGCTTGCCTCCCTTGCGTCTTGGGGTGCGGCGGTGGAGCCACCCTCCTTAGCTGGCGCCTCCAACGTGGCGGCAGGCCCACCCGCCCCTGTTGGCTCTTGGGGCACAGTGGTAGAGCTAGCCCCCTCCATTAGCACCTTAGGCGCGGTGGCAGATCTGCTCGACCCCGCTAACTCTTGGGGCTGGCCGACGGTCTAGCTCGTCCCCGCCGGCCTCACGGATGACCCTACCTCTCCATGAAACGGGAAGGGTCCCGACCCCTTCAAGGATGAGCGGGTACATATCAGCGTATCCTCGCTTTCCAAGCCATCCCGCTCGATATAGGCAACTACCTCATTGTCGTCCTCCTCATCGTCATTGTCATCACTGTCAGTTTCCTCCCCTCACTCCCGTGCACGTAATTTCTATTGCCTCTTCTTCCTCTCCTCCTCCTTCGCCTTCCTTTGCCACTCAGCCTTAGCGTGGTTCGCCGCCCTCATGGATAGGACCCTCGGCAACAGAGTTGGGAGATCCATGAGGATGAGGTCCCTCGGCTGGTCCCTGAATCTCAATGTCAGTATCAAGGGGTCGGAAGTTCAATTGAAGAAGAAGGCATGAGGAAGAGAAAACTTACAAGGACAATGTACACTAGTTCCGACCGCATCAAAGGATGCCCCAACACCGGGTACACAAAATCAAGGGGGGTGCCCATGCTATCTCGAGAAGGCTCCATCACCTCCTTGATGTGTTGCACGACTTCGAAGGGGGAGAGCCTCCTCGGCAAGTGTCGTCCCATCGAATGATGCTTCGGGCACCATCGCGTATAGGGGAAACACGCGCCTCATCAGTGGCGCCACCCTCCTCGCATGGTAGGCGCTTATGATTCTTGACCCCTTCTCCTTCAGGAAGCAGGATGGTGGTGAGATGGTCTAGGATCCTCTTCTTGTCCTTCTCTGGGACACCCCACTTCCTCCATAAATCTAGGGCCTCTTTGATTAAGCACCCTAGTAAACTCTGGCAAGGGGGGGTGGCATCGTTCTTGAGATAAAACCCATGCGAATGCCACCCCTTGTTGGAGGTCGATAGCCGCATTGTTGGGTAGTCGCCGACCCGGTTATTCCAAAGCTGGATGCCGGTGCATCCCATCGATGTACTTACCTCCTGTCTCTTCTCCTTCTTCTTCTGGAGGGTGATGGTGAAGAAGTGCCACCATAGATAAAAGTGTGGTCTGATCCCCAGGAATCCCTCACATAGGGCGACGAACGCCGCCATGTGTTGGATCCCATTGGAGTTGAGGTGTTGCAGCTCTATCTTGTAATAGTGCAACAATCCTTGAAGGAATCTGTGGGCAGGGGTGGTGATGAGGACATGACACCCATGCATATGACCATGTTTGGCACATGGTATGGAGGGGTAGGAGGCCAGCAAGGGTGTCCAAGTCAAGAAGGAGGTCCGAGGCTAATTCGGTTCGAGTCCCCAAGGTGGAGGCCCAAAGCAACTCAAGTTCGAGTCTGCCTTGGCCTCCAGGACCAGTCTGCCTTAAACTGGTCACCCAAGACGCATCCGAACTCCGTTTTTGACGATCCACATATGGTTGGAAAGATAATTTGATAAGGAAGCCAATCCTAGTGGTTTCAAGTCAAAAGACCTTCGTAATCAACGGTAATCATCAAAACAAGTCAGTATCCAGAATCTGTCAGGGTGCTGCAACACCGTCTTTTGGTCCGTTGGACCGTGTATCGTATTTGGGCCCATTAGAGGGCGCATCTAGGGGGGTGACACCCAAGACTCTATAAATAGCAGTCATCGCTCTCCTTAGGGTTTGGATTTGGTTTAGTTCTTGATTTCCTCGTGAAATAGATATTGTTTTGCTGCAACTATCGCCGCCAAGGCCGCTTGCTGTGAGCCAGCGCCCCAGTTCTTGATCTTGTTCACCTATGGTGATTAGTCCTTTCAATAAAGACTTGAACTCTTTCTCATTATCATAAGCCTCATATTAATTTGCAATTTTAGATTGCGGTTATCTCATTCTTGCTTGTGTTCTCGATTCGCTTGCAGGAAAGCCTTCTCGGTGAGGTCAATCGCGTTCGCATGGTTGATAACCAATGGAGCAGTGGTGTAACGGTTGTGGGGGTCCGAATCAATCTAGGTTCAAAGCCTAGATCGTGAACATCGAGTCTCCTACCAATCGACTGCTATCATACCTTTCGGAAGATCAGGCCTAGTCTACATCAAGTGGTATCAGAGCCCTTGTTGCCCGTTAGGTATAACTTTGTTTTTCCTCTTTAGATTGTTACTGTTTTTGCATTATCTATAGTCCACAAAAAGCCAAAAAATATACATCGTCACATATTCCCTGTCCTATAGCATCATTCTACCGTGCAATTTCGTCTTTGTTTCGCGTTGTTGAGTTTAGTGCCCGAGGTCAAGTTCTGGTTGCTGGTTTTAGATCATTTTTTAGTCCAGTTTGTGTTTTCCCCTTTGTTTTTCATCATAATCCATGAACATCTCTAAGTCTTATTGAGTTTCCTTTGTATCCATCAAACCCTAGTCCACGCCATCTAATTTCCTACACTTGTCTTCACTGTTTCCATCAAATCATTGCTGCCGTGACTAATTTTGCGCGCATTGTTCCCGTTTTGTCCTCTAATTCAGAGTGCGTTCATAAAACTGGTCTAGTTTTCGCATACTGAACTCGGATTTTCGACGTTCTATATATCAAAATCGATTAGAATTTTTTTTTGGATCCGTCCATCCCCGGCGTTGCAAGATCCTATTTTTGTGGTCACAAGGTTTTTGTTGATTTTGAGCATGTCTTCTGGAAATTCCCTAGGCCACGTCTTTCACTTGTTTAAGCTCATATTTTCTATGGTTACTTCTTTTGTGCTCCTAAGTAAAGAAAAAATATTAAAAAAATAAAAAGAAAAAGTCAAAATTTCTCAAAAAACAACGACAGCCCAAAAATAGATAAAAAGAGAGGGGCAAAAGAGAAACAATATCTAGAGGAGCACATAGAGAGCGCTATTTGAGCTGTGTTTGCGTGTACTAATTTCTACCTTGTTCCTAATCATATTCTTGCTGTTCACATCACTTGATACATCTAGTACTTGGAACGTGAGTAGGCCAGCAACTAAGACAAGTACTTGGGATACTTATTCAGCTTTGCTATTCAGTTACGAATTTTGCTATTCCTTGCTACTATATTGTGCCTGTCCAAGCTCCACTTTCTTCTAACCAAGTATAGGTTCGCCTTGCAACTGTTACACTCAAGCTACAACGGTATCACAGTCATCGATCGATTGCACCGCCTGTTGCTTTGGTAAGAACACTTGTAAGATCGTGGTAAGACGCTTAAGAGTTAAGTGCCTTGTTTTTTCCTTGTCCACAACCTAAGTAATTAATAGGGATAATACTTTTGTGTTGTCTTTTGCTGTCTTCTAACAATGATAGGTTGTTCGTATCCACCGACTTATAATGGTATAGGCACTGAAGAGTACATGGAGTGGGAAATTGCCTATAGATAACATATTTGCTACTCGCTTTATGTGTCCAAGGAGGAAGGTAACAAATGCAAGTTAGTGTTTTATGACATTCTGCTTTTATCTTGGTGGGAGTCTTTAGATCCTTCTAATAAACCTCAAACTTGGAATGATATGAAACTTCTTATGCGAGAAACCTTTGTTAATCCACCTCCTGTTTTGACTTCATATGCTGTGGTGCACCGTTTAGAGGATGAGTCTGTTGTTATTCCTCTTGCTATGACTAACCTTTTGCCAGATAATGTACATAAGCTAGAGGATAACATGGAAGAAAATGAGGAACTCACAACCTCATATGCAAATTTAGAACCATCACTTCACAATGCACCTATTACTCCTACTGAGAACACAGGTAATGCCCATGGTGCTACACTCACGGAAGGTGAGAATAGTTTTAATGTACTAAATTCTTCTACAAACCATGCTATCATAGAGCAATTGTTAGTGGAACCCTCTCTTGATTTATCTCTGTCCCATGATAATTTGCTTGAAGTTCCTTATGATAAAGATGAATTGGTTGATGATGTCTCAGTTTTAAATGTTTTGGAACCAGTCACTTGTGCTGAAAATAAACATGTTATTCATATTGCTACTAAAACTGATGGGTTCAAACTGTTGTCTTCTTTACATACTTTGGGTTACATTGAATTTGATGTTTTGTGTAACCTAGATTGTTTGGAGAGCCTATTTAAATATGTTGATTTGCCTTGATTTTCTAAACATACATATCATGTTATTGACAAATATAACAACAAGGGACAATATATGATACATCAAGTATACATTCGTAGTAATATGAATTCTCCTTTTGTTGTACAAGATTATGATCGTTTAGAGGGCAGACATAATGATACAAACATTTTCTCATGTTCCTCAAAGAAACAAGTTCACTTCCAAGAAGGGAAGCATTGTTGGTTGCTACCTATGTCTGCTAGATCATCTATTCCTGCATTATCTTTGGTTAGTTCTAATCTTTTGCAGGATAGTGTTGACATACATCGTGTGCATTCGGATCATGGAGTCTACATGCTTGCTGAAATTTTTATGCAAGATGACATGCTACAAACTTGGAAACATGGTCACGTTCCTTCTCACAATTATTTCAGTTCCCTTTGTTTTCGCAACCCCGTTCTCCTTTATGTTGTGCAGGATCAATTTCAAGCACCGAGGATGGCTTTTCGTCAAGAAGGGGAGGATGATGAGGACATGACACCCATGCATATGACCATAATAGGCACATGGTATGGAGGGGTAGGAGGCCAGAAAGGGTGTCCAAGTCAAGAAGGAGGTCCGAGGCTAATTCGGTTCGAGTCCCCGAGGTAGAGGCCCAAAGCAACTCATGTTCGAGTCTGCCTCGGCCTCCAAGACCAGTCTGCTTTAAACTGGTCACCCAGGACGCATCCGGACTCCAATTTCGACGATCCACATATGGCTGGAAAGCTAATTTGATAAGGAAGCCAATCAAAGTGGTTTCACATCAAAAGACCTTCAGAATCAATAGGAATCATCGAAACAAGTCAGCATCTAGAATCTGCTAGGGTGCTGCGACACTGTCTTTTGGTCCGTTGGACCGTGTATCGTGTTTGAGCCCATTAGAGGGCGTGTCTAGGGGGTGACGCCCAAGACTATAAATAGCAGCCATCACTCTCCTTAGGGTTTGGGTTTTGTTTAGTTCTTGATTTCCTCGTGAAACAGACTGTTGTTTTGCTGCAACTGTCGCCGCCAAGGCCGCTTGCTGTGAACCAGGGCCCCAGTTCTTGATCTTGTTCACCTATGGTGATTAGTCCTTTCGAATAAAGACTTGAACTCTTTCTCATTATCATAAGCCTCATATTTATTTGCAATTTCAGATTGTGTTTATCTCATTCTTGCTTGTGTTCACGATTCGCTTGCAGGAAAGCCTTCTCGGCGAGGTCAATCGCGTTCGCGTGGTTGATAACCAACAGAAGCAGTGGTGTAACGGTTGTGGGGGTCTGAATCAATCTTGGTTCAAAGCCTAGATCGTAAACGTCGAGTCTCCACCAATCGACGCTATCATACCTTTCAGAAGATCGGGCCTAGTCTACATCAGGTGGTGAACCTATGCTCATGGAAGCACACGAACGAGACAACGTAGCCATCGGGTGGCAATGGTACAGTCCTCCTCACCGGGCAACCACCACTCCTCGGCGGCGGTCCACGCATAGAGAATACCATGGCGGACAAGGCCTTCTAGGCACTGGAGGGTGATTTTAGAGTGGCACCATGGCTCCATTAGAAGATGGGGATTGGTGGATGCGAACTTGATGATGGCTAAGACGTGGATGCGGGGAGCTTAGGCCATTGGCGGTGGAGGTGGCAGATGTGAAGGCAAAGTATGAAACCCTAGGGGTGAACCTTTTGGTTCTATAGGGGCGACGGAAGCGAGGAAACCAATCATCCGCCTAGATCTCCATGCCTCCCATAATCTGCCACAACGTCACGCCGCGGGATATGCGCATGCAATCCCTATCCCTTCCTTTGGGAAACTCGTCGGATGTTTCGCCCCCCGGGCGGACCGGGACTCGTTACTGAGTAAGAGGAATATGGATCAAAAGCGCATCTATGGCCCGTCTAGGCCTAGGAGTCCGACGATTGGTCCATCAATAGGTCCAACAGCTGCTCCAAACACCCCTATGACAAAGGGTGGAAAGAGCTGGGCCCCACAAGCGGCCAGCGCCCAGGCACACGAGCGCCATGGGCATCTCGACCCACGATTAAGTCTTAGTCAGGCTTACCCTAACCGAATCCCCACAAATGGGATACTGGGACCCCAATCAAACTATTCAGCTAAACAACCACCAAATCTCATGACCATACCTGTGAAGGGTCCGACCTCGGCGAAAAAGAAATCACCATCTTTAGGGCACGTCATGGGCAAGAATAGAGGGCTAGGGCTCTCAGAATCCTTCTCTTTCGGAAAACCCTATGAAGGAGTATCCTACTCATCTGTAGGCTCAGGGGGCTACACCCATCGGGTGCGCTCACTGCACACTCGCTGGTAAGTCAAAAAATCTCCCAGGAAATTCTACTCGAATCGCCCGGGGGCTACTGTCGGGGACCAAAATTAGGGTACCCGAAGAGGAGGAGCTAATGACCTTCAACATTGATTTATCAGCTGTGATCAAGAGTGTGACTACACCGCTTGCTAGGTCACTTCTCAGTCCGGCCACCGAGACCATGGGCCCTACCTCGTCTAACCCTCGAGGGTTGGCTTTGTGTCGGTGGGCGCTGCGGCCGCGGGCCTTGTCTCGCTCGACCCTCGAGGGTTGACTCTGCCTCAGGCTGACTCCCGAGGGCTGGCTCCACCTCGCCCGACGTCCGAGGACGGGCTCTGCCTCACCAAATGTCCGAGGGCCAGCTCTGCCTCGCCCGACGTCCGATGGCCGGCTCTACCTCGCCCGACGTCTGAGGGCTAGCTTTGCCTCGCCCGATGTTCGAGGACCGGCTCCGCCTCGCTCGATGTCCGAGGGTCGGTTCCACCTTGCTCGATGTCCGAGGGCTGGCTCCGCCTCGCCCAACATCTGGGGGCTGGCTCCACCTCGCCCGATGTCCGAGGGCCGGCTCCGCCTCGCCCGATGTCTGGGGGCTGGCTCCACCTCGCCCAACGTCTACGAGTGACTCCTTCATAATGACACGCATAGATAATGCAGGGTACTCAAGTCAACCGTAATACTAAGGACCATAGCCTGCACGCCTATAGGAAAGTACTATCAGGATATGACAAGAAGGGCGCTTTGCGACCTTCCAGTCATGTCAGAGCCCAAAACAGTGTTGTGGGCACCGACATTTGCCTTATAGTATTGTGGGCGCCGTCATTTGCCCTTGGGCATGGATCCTGACGGAAGCTCACGACAACCACTATGGTCTAAGAGAAAACTCGCATCACCTACAGTAACAAACATGCGGCCGTTGCGCCGTCTACTCCTTGTATGGCCGCGGATCAGCACCTTGGTCCATTGCGTCGCCTGCCAGGGCAGGATGGAACGTGAGAACTCGTTGACAATGCCAGGACATGGCATCGTCAGCGAACAAATGCCCAGCGTGGCCCTATTAGGGTCAGCGGACATGTGCCCAGCGTGTAGCTATCCATGTCCCCGCCTGCCATGTCAGTGGGGCCTGCATAGAGGAAAAGGAAGACCCGGCATCGTTGAAGGATTTTCTTTGCCTCTAGTTTTCCTCTTTTCTCCCATCTATAATCCTCTGCTCTCCCTTGGCCTATAAAAGGGAAGGCAGGGAACCCCTACTAAGGGGATCGATTGAATACATCACACATCACGCCACATAGCTGAGCAGCAATCAAGTTCTCAGCACTCATTCGACCTTTCCATCAAAGACTTGGGACCCGTCCCTCTCTCGCCCGTTTGTAACCCCTATTACGAACTTTTCAGTGCTAATAACACGAGTAGCAGCCACGAACTGGACGTAGGGACATTCTGCCCGAACCAGTATAAACCTTGTGTCTTTTTAGCATACCATCCGGGCCAGATGCGCAATAACACAAATTTACTCGTTGGTGTTTACTCGAAACACCGATAGGTTGGCTCTATCTGGTTGATGGGTTTACTTCTAAGACTATCATTATTAAGTCAATATGAAGTAAGGGTTGAATGGAGGGAATCTATCCAACAAGGTGTGGTTCCTATGGGTTAGGTTGGGATGGTATGGTTATCTGCCGAAAACCAGACCACGTTATTATATTTCACTATTATGTGAACCTCAAAGAAAGCCTGACCAAGTCATCATAAATAACTCACCAGACTTCTACAGATCCACATAGGGTGTTTGTTAGGGGTGAGCTAGGGTTGGCGGCACATACGCCTATGCATATGTATATGCCTAGGTTAATTAGGGTGGAAAAGTAGATGCGAGGTTAGACATGATTACAGGATAATGCTTGGTATATATAGGCTTGTTTATATTATATATATACCCACCGTGCATGCATGTGCATGGGTGCTACCTATTATTCTATGTGCGGAATGTGTGTATATTCGTGTATTTAAGTACTTGTTCTAGTGTATAATGTATGGTGCTAAAAGGTGTTAATGGGTGGGTGCAACTACGGGTTAGCGTTAATAAAAACAAAAGAAATGAAAAACAAACAAACTAGAATTTAATGGGCACCAAAAATTATGAAAAAGGATATGGGTGTGTAGGGTTTTATTTTACAAGATTTTTGGTGAAAGAATCAAATGATTCGGAGTGAGACTGGATTGGAAATTACTGAAATTTTAGATGGTGGAGAAGGCGTGAAAAAGGTCTGGGTAGGCTCTGGAGTGGCTCTAATATTTATAGGAATTTTCTGGGAAATTTTTATGTGCAAGGAAAAGGGCTTACTCAGCTTCTGCGTGCATCTTCCGGGTGCGCGTAATATTTTCTACTCATGGCGTGCACTTCTCCCAGTCGATCGTGGCTTTGCATGGCACTGCTCCGTGAACCCGCTCGTTCATTTGTGCAGCGAACTCGCCTTCCTATGCCAGGTTATGTTTCTTGCAACCGGGTCTCACCGTGGTGACGTGTCGCCTGTTCATTGGATCAAGTGATGTGGCCAGCCGTAGCCCTGGATGACTCCCGTCGTTCTCATTCTCTCTCGAGCGGCTGAGAGCGGACGCGGAGAGAGAGAGAACAGAGGCGGAAGGAGTAGACGGCAGCAACGGCGCTCGGCGTGGGAGCTGGCTGGGGTATCGGGAGAGGAGAGGCTCCGCGCTCCTGCGGGCTCATTCCGGCGGGTCAGATTGGCGCAGTCCGCAGCAACGGAGGCGGTGTTCCTCCGGCGGCGTGGGCATCTTAGCGGCGTGAGGTGACGGCGCTCCGGCGACGCCAGTCAAGGATGGCCCCGGCACCATGCGGCGAGTCAAGGCTAGGCGGACGGCACCTGCTGTCCGTGTGTAGCAGCAAGGGGAACAGAGGGAGCAGGGCAGAGCAGGGACGCAGGGAAAAACAGAGTTGCACGACGGCGGTGCTCAGTGCCGGCCCTAGGGTAGGGCACAAGATGCGACGGTCAAGGGCTCAAGCGGAGGAGGGACCTAAGTCCAGATATACAAACCTTCCAGGTCCTATAGTACATTAGGTATTAGCAAACTAATAAAAAGTAAGACATAGAACTGGTCAGGGGGTCAAAAAAAACAACATCGGTATTTCCTTCCTAATTTTCTTTCCCCATGGCCCTCGGATAAAGAGGAGGCGAGGAGCCACGCTGTACGCAGCATACTTTGATCGTGAGTTCGTGACGTGCGCCTTACACACGTGGAGCTAACGAGCCGCGGCGCCGCAAAGAGCCAGACTACCGGAGACACAGACACGGCGCATGAGGATGGCGACCAGGCAAGGGTCAACGACGACGACATCTTGATTCATGGCTTTTTATGAATTGCGATCATCGATCAGTTGTTTAGGTCCAAGGTATTTTTTTTCTTTTTATTTTTAATCCAAATTAATTATCTACATAGTATTCTAGACTTCTAGTACTTTGTACCTATATAGTCATATTTTTCTTCTAATTTAGGTGTTAGAATTTAAGAATATTACCTAAAAAATATTTGTCATAGGTGAGAAAAGAAAACGAATATGTTACTTTTTTAATCAATATTGTTCCTTGATAATTATTATGCATCTACAAATATATTGCTTAATCTATATTGGCCCTGTTCGCTTCTCTTATAATCCGTCTTTTTCAGCTTATTTTTCAGTCGAAATAGTATTTTTCTCTCACAACAAATCAGCCAGAATAGTATTTCGGCTTGTTTTTTCAGCGAAGCCAACGGGGCCATTGTTCCTTGATAATTATTAGACATGTTAAATTAAAAATATGTTATTGAATTTGCTTTCGTTTTGTAAGTAAAATTAGCGCCAATATATTATAAAACTTTATACATGATCAAGAGGGATCGTTGTGACGAGATCGTCGTAGCACCCTTACGATCCTCACTACTGAATTCAGGTTCTTTGCCGAGTGCGGCACTCGGTTAAGAACACATGGCAAAAAATTGATCGGCAAAGGCTTTGCCGAGAGCCCCGGAGGCACTCGGCAAAGAAAAACGACCGTCACGGTGCCGGCCCCGTTGACGGTCGCTTTGCCAAGTGCCAACCCTGCAGGCACTCGACAAAGATTTTTTATTTTTTTTAAAAAAAAATTCTTTGCCGAGTGTCCTCTATCCGGCCCTTGGCAAAGATGTTTTTTTTTCTAAAAATTCTTTGCTGAGTGCCCCCTGGCCGGCGCTCGGCAAAGTTTGAATTTTTTTTAAAAAAAATTGCTTTGCCGAGTGCCCTCTGGCCGGCACTCGGCAAAGTTTGAATTTTTTTTAAAAAAGAATCTTTACCAAGTACCATGGTCATGGCACTCGGCAAAGCTGAAAAAAAGGATTTTCGGAGCGCCCATTTTTCCAGCTTTGCCGAGTGTTGTGACCATGGCACTCGGCAATGGGGTCCTTTGCCGAGTGCAACACTCGGCAAAGTGACCCAAAACGGCAATTTTTAACTTTTTTTACATTCCATCATGACAAATAAATTCATACAAACATATATCACATATATATCTCATCCATCACATATATATCTCATTCATCACATATATATCTCATCCATCACATATATATCTCATCCATCCACACATCCATCCGCACATATCACATCCATCACAATATATATCACATATATAATAATAAGTGCTCAAGTCCATCCAAATAAATCCACAAGTCCATCACAAGTCTATCAAAGTCCACAAGTGCATCATAAGTATATCACAAGTCCATCACCAAGTGAACAATAAATGAAAAAAATACAACGTGCACTCATCTCGGCCACTGCGACTGTGGTGAAGGCCCAGCTCCATCATTCAGAGGTGCATAAGGTGGATTATTCGAACCACTGTCAGATGGAGAGTGCATAAAGGTAGAAAAGATTGCATATGAGACAAGATTATTTGGATAGCTAATCTAGGAAGGTAGAGGCCATACAAGCAAAGCACAAGCGAAAGTAAAAAACTTACATGCTCACAGGAGTAGCTGCAGCTGCAGGACGCGGAGGCGGAGGCGGAGGTGGAACCAACAGTCCAGCTAGCAGAGAGAAGCCCACACGTTTCCCAAGCCCTTGTAGGAACTCCGTAATGTCCATCAGCCTCTACGCCTGGGCCTAGTCGATCGGCCCGCTCGGCCTCTAGCTGGGCCGCCATCCTCTGCTGCCCGGCCTCCAGCTCCTAACGTTGCCTCATTTCTTGTTTCCAGTCGGGCCTGCAATATTTCACTCCTAATGTTTCAGTAATGCAAAGCTAATTAAGGTGTGTAAAGATCAATGTATGATGAGTAAAACAGGAATAACCTCGAGTACGTCGACCCGGTGCTGTGCAGTGGTCGGTCGTGTGCGAATGGCCAGGCTCTCGCTCGTGCTGCATGCTCGGATCTGGGAGAGAGAGGGAGTAGAGGTCGTGTCGGTGACGCCGTCGCCAAGCCAGAATCGCCCATGCTTCTTGCCTTGCTCCGCCCTCATGACGTCCTCTCCATCGAAGTCCTGGGATGCTCGGATCGTGGTCTGACCCATGGAGCAACCTCGCCACCTTAGTGTACTCACTGATGCGGGAGTGGACGCTTGGGTTCATGTATGCCTCGGGTGGGTCCTCTAGGTTGAAGGAGACGTCGGACGTTGCCTTGCCCTTGTGGGCCATACACCATGCCTGGAAGTCCGAGCAAGCCTAGGCCACTATGTGATGCCGGCTGCGAGAAAGACAGCACGATGATTAGAAATCAGGTAGAACTGAGCGTCACAATAGATAAAGGAATTCGCGTACCCATGCTTGTTTGTATCCGGCGAGGTTGCAGATGCCTTGATGGTGTGCTGGACCTTGCATCTGCAAATGATGGTCTCAGGCATCCCTGTGCATCTTGAGGTACTCCTCTGTGAACCACCTCTCCACCATCATCGCCCAGCACTCGGGATATGCTTGGCACCACCAGGGAATCATCTACACATCATCAAGTATTGGACATATAAGAATATCAAATTAAACCAACTTAATCTCAAAACGAATCAATATTGATGTTCTTCATTTACCTCAAGGTACTGCTCTTGGGTCAGCTGCATCTCTCTTACGTCTTTCTTGGTTTTCCTCTCTCCAAGCTTTGACCCGTAGTAGGTTACGATGGCCTGGATGCGCACCTCGTGATGCATGTCGGTGATGAGTTTTTTACAGGCTTTGGTAGTCACCTGCTCCGCCCTGGCCTCAAATCCCTCCTCGCATCTGTAATAAGTCTGCATACAAAAGCGATGTATCCATTCATTATTTCAAGAAAAGTCCAATGATTGCGACGTATTGAGCAATATTGTGCGAGGGAGACTTACCCAAAACTTTGTCTTCACCCGCGCCGCCTTGTTGGGGTACTCCGCATTAGGGGCGACGGCGTAGTGGTCAAACGAGTAGGCCGGCTCCGTCTTTGATGCGTACATGACAATGCCGAGGAAGTGTTGCCTGCACAGAAGACCCAGGATGCCGTTGACTAGCCGTGTGCTACCATCCGACACAACCACCCAGTTCCTGCACAAGTGATTAAGAAAAATTATTTTTTTTCATCATATCATATGAAGTAGTGGTGATAACATATAAACTTACTTACTTTTGCCCTTCGGGGCAAATCACTGGGCGTTGGTGAGGAAGTGGAACCTGTGGGAGGCTCACGGGACCTCGCAAGTAGACACTTGAAGAAGAGTCGGAGGAAGCAGAACCCGTGCCTACCGCCTCCCATGGCGTGGGAGGAGACGGCCCCATCCTGTCGTTGGCGGTCCTCCTCCTCCTTCTGTCTGATCCCTCTGCCGCCCCCTCCGCCACCTCCTACAGGCAGCGTGGTCTTTGGTAAATCGAGTTCATGGACCTATGACGGTCGGCCGCCATCTTTGTTCAATCACCTGCAATAAAAAAGAAAAACAAGATGTATTTAGAAATAGGTGCAAAAATGAACAAAACATAATTACAAAAAACATTGTATTACATGTATTAGAAATAATCTTCATGATTGAGATTAGCTGGATCATTGGTCTCGTCATCACTATCAACATTGTCCAACTCATCAACATTATCCGAAGGAGGAATGTTGTCTTCATTGCCATTACCTAAACGTAATCACTCAAGCATTTGTATGTCCTTCAGATTTCGCACCTCGTCTCCAGCGTCCTCGTTATCATCCCTTTCATTGTCTACTTCCATTCCTATCTCTTCGGTTAAGTCTATGTCAAACCTCCCTTGTAGCCCCTCTTCTTGATAGAACTCTCCATCATATGTGTTTGGGTTGAAGTTGTAATCTTCATCAGTTTGGGACAGGTAGTTTACCGTGTGGACGATACCTTGTCCACTAATAGACCAACCCTTAAGATGCTCGGCGTCTTTGCACACGTATGACGTATAATAAACCTGGACAGCCTATTGAGCCACAATGTAGATATCTTTTCCTGGATAGACGGAATCCTGTCGAATCTCGACTAGCCCAAGCTTAGGGGTCCAGTTTGAATATGACATGAGTAAAAGGTTTGGAACCATAGAATGATAGTTCATAGATTTCTTTCAATTCTTCCATAATAGTCAAGTCCATCAGTGCTAGGCGTAACAACTCCGCTATTTGTGGTTTTTTGATTGGGCCTGACTCTGCTCGTAGCTTGCTGTGTGAAAATGATATCCATTCACTGTCATAACCGGTAAATGACTTGACCCTAACTGGCACAGCCGTTTACAACCTGTCTCAGCTCGTCACTTATAGGCGCATCAGTTTGGGCTTTCTATTTGAACCAACAAATGAAATCGGGGCTCTCTGGTCCTGCACCCTATGAAAGAAGGGTATCATTTTCTTGCGGGGTAGGTTGCCTTGATCCATGCCAGGATTGATGAAGAAATTCCCTATACCAATGAGAAACAAGGGGGTTGGACGAAAAAACAAGGACATACGGTGAAAAAAAAACAAGTTCGTTCAGAACTTACCCAATGAACGGCTGGACCTCGACAAGGTTGGTCAACACATATAGCATGATACTGTGCCACTCTTCATTTTTCAATTGCTTAGTGGTTGATGCACTTGCGCTTCAGAGTTGCCCATGGAAAAGGCTGAGGTTCGATTCATTTTCACCAGCATTGTAACGAGGAGGTGGATTATAAACGCTAGGAAGGTTCTCAGTGTAGTATTTTTCTATGAAGTTTGACACCTCCTCTAGAATATATGCCTCTGCAATGGAAGCCTCAATTTTGGCTTTATTTCTACATTTTTTCGAAGAGTCTTCAGACATCTCTCGATTGGATAGCACCAATGGTCCAGCATGGGCCCCCCATCTGTGCCTCATACGGGAGGTGCACAATCAAATGCTGCATCGGCAAGAAGAAGCCAGGTGGAAAGATCATCTCCAACTTACAGAGCAACACGGGTGTCGCTTTTTTCATGTCATCAATGACGGTCCGAGAGAGCTCCTTGGCACAAAGCTGGCGGAATAAGTAGCTCAACTCTGCCAGCACTTGCCAGACATGCTCCGAAACATAACCTCGAACCATCGTCGGAAGAAGCCACTCAATCCATATGTGGTAGTCATGACTCTTCATCCCATTGACTCGCGGAGTACCTAAGTTCACTCCCCTCTTTAGATTTGCTGCATACCCATCAGGGAACATTAGCGTCTGGATCCATTCAAGTACTTCCCTCCTTTGGTCCTTTTTCAAGACGAAATCGGCCTTAGGCTTCTCCAGGTCTTGCCACGACTAGGAGGCTGCATCTCTTGATTTGGTCTATCGCACAACGTTGACAGGTCCACTCTAGTCTTAGGGTTGTCCTTAGACTTTTCAGTGTCTATGAGTGTTGCCCAAAGTGCCTCGGCAATATTCTTTTCAATGTGCATTACATCAATGTTATGTGGCAGAAGAAGGTCATCGAAATAGGGGAGCCTTGTCATGCCCGAGATATGAGTCCACATATGTTGCTCACCATATCCCACAAAACCACCTTCTTCATTGGGCACGAGAGCATCTATCTGAGCATGAACCTCGGCACCAGTCATCATCCATGGTGCAGGGTTTCTCACTTTGACACGTTTCAGTAAAGTTTTTGATGTCTTGTCTGAATGGATGGTCAAGAGGTAGGAATTGACGATCTCTGTCGAACGACGAATACTTGCCACCCTTCTGCAACCAAATGAACCTCACACCTTCCTTGCATATTGGGCATGGGAACTTCCCGTGAACATACCAGGCGCAGAATATCCCATACGCCAGGAAGTCGTGCAGGGAGTAGTGGTACCAAACGTGCATTTTGAAGGTTGTCTTTATAGCTCGACCGTATGTCCATACCCCTTCGTCCCAAGCACGGACCAATTCATCAAACACGGGCTCCATGAACACACCCATATCTGATATCATATGTGGAGATGTCCTATTTTGTAAGAATCGTACGTGATAACGTGCACCAAACATTCTTAAATTTTTATCACATCCTCCACATACGATATCATGACATCTCGACAAGTTTCATGATTTTCGAACTTCGTTTGTATTTTATAGAATTTAAAAACAATTCGTCCGCAAGTTCGTGGTCATATTTCGTGAACACGATGTTCAAAATTTTGGGTACGTTCCTGGATACGGCCTCACACTACACTAAATACCATGAATATCATTTTTTGAATCATTAAATTCCATTATTCAATGCACAGTGCAGTTCAAATTTGCATTTTCTAAAAAAATTCAATTAAATGAAAAAAAATTAACTAAATATAGCAAAAAGCCATAAAAATGTACCAAACTTTAACATGGAGTCTCATGTACTGTAGGAGGACTCGAGAAAAAATTTGGAGTTCAAAAGTGAGAAAAAAATAGTTTGTCGTTATTCTTTGCCGAATGTCAGGGTCTGGCACTCGGCAAAGAACTGGTTCGCCGAGTGCCTACCCTGTTGGCACTCGGCAAACCTGGACGGCAGGCGGCGGCCGTTACCTGACGCCGCTTTTTGCCGAGCGCCAGGGTTTGCCGAGTGCCTGACACTCGGTAAAAAGGGCCTTTGCCGAGTGTATATCGTTGCCGAGTGCGGCACTCGGCAAAATAAGTCTTTAGCCGAGTACTCGACTTTTAGCTCTCGGCAAAGAGAGTTGCACTCGGTAAATGATCTGTTTCCCGTGGTCTAGGACCGGCACGGGCGGTGCTTGGCAGCTGCGTCAGCGCCTCAGTGGCGCTCCTGGTGGCGCTCGGTGGATCCAGTCGCTGCGGCGCGGATGGTGGTCCAGCGGGCTGGGCGAGGGCAGCTTCGGCAAGCGCGGCTCCGGCGTCCTTCGGCGCGGCGGCGCTTGCCTTCGGCGGTCCGTGCCGTGCGTGTGCGAGCTCGAGCTTGGAGCTTCGCAGGCGAGGGTCGGGTCCGCGCACGGCGAGGGCAAGGGCTGCGCTGGAGAAAGCAGCCGAAGAGAAGCAGAGCTCGTTCTCAAGCTTCCTGTGTCCGTCAACGGAGGTGTCGAGAGCGACGGTGGCCTCGCCGGCCTTTTATAGCTGCCGGTAAGGCGGTGGTAGTGTAGATATTTTGGGCAACCGGAGATTTTTGCCGACATGAACTGCAGCGTCCACGAGGAGCACTGGAGAGCTCGCGTGCCTGAGCTATCAGCGGAAAACGCGGGGAGGGCGCCAGGAAGACGACGCAGCATCGCAGCAGTAAGGCGGTTCGGCTGCGGATATTTTCCGGCCGCGGGGATATTTGCCGGCATCCGTGACAGAGCAGCGGCGTCACGCATCGTGCTAGCGATGGGACTAGCTAGGCGACGTACGGGCTGGGGCTGTGCCGGCGTGCTTCATGTGCGCGCAGAAAAGGATCCGCGGTGGACAAAATATCTGGCGGAGGAACTCTCCGGAAGCCATGGCAGAGCTGCAGGGTCCGCGCGACCGTCGGCGTGCTCGAGCAGTCGAGCGGTCGACGCGATTCGCGGGAGGAAGACGACGTGCATCCGTGGGTCACGAGCAAGACGACACACGGGGACGTACGGCACGGCCGCGGCCTTTGCTGGGCTGAGCCCAAGCAATTAAAGCGCATAAGCCACGAAGGGAATTTAATTAAGCCCGGAAAGGTTTAGTAATTATTGAGCAGTCTTTTGTATTTTCCCAGAAAAAAATCAAGGAGGGTTACGAAAGGGTGTTCTTGGGATTAGCAATTCACGGAAAATAATGGTACTGGAAATATACAAGGAAAATATTTTTGGCGCTGCAAATAAACTACTCTAGAAAAGCACACAAACAATACACGAACACTCATAATTGAGATGGTGAAATTTTTAATGCAGGGTTTTTGGAAAAAGCTTTATCTAAAACGGTTCCGTAGAAAATAAACTAATCAAGTTTTAAATTGTTGTAAAATTTTAAAAAGTTTAAATTTTTAGTAAATTTTAACATGGTGAAAAACACAGGGTGTTACACACAGCAGGTGCATTCCGAAAGGGGAAGGCATGCTCATCGAAAATGACGTGTCTGGAAGTGATGACACGCTAGGTCGTGAGGTCAAAACAGCGGTAACCGCGATGATCAGCGGGATAGCCCAATAGAACACACGCGGATGATCGGGTGCTGAGTTTGTTTGGAGGTGTGCCTGCCTGATTGGGGAAACAGAGACAGCCAAACACTCTTAGATGATCATAGGATGGAGGAGCACCAAGCAGGCACTGAAAAGGAGTAAGCGGCTCACTGGCTTGGCATGGCCCAAGGTTAATAAGGTGTGTCGCGGTGGAAAGAGCTTCGACCCAAAAAGAGGGCGGCATGTTGGTGTGGAGTAGAAGACACCGAACGCAATCGTTCAGAGTGCGGAGGATGCGCTCTGCCTTGCCATTCTGAGAAGACATGTATGGACAAAAGAGACGGAAGGCAACACCATGAGTGGCTAGATGTGTGCGGATGGTGTTGTTGTCAAACTGTTTGCCGTTGTCTGATTGAAAAGAAATAAGAGGCAGTTGAAATTGTGTCTGAACATAAGCATGGAAAGACAGCAGACAGGAAACGACATCGGATTTGGTACGCAGGGGAAAGGTCCAAACGTAGTGTGTGAAGTCATCAATTAGAACAAGGTAAAACTTGAAACCAGAACAACTTGTCACAGGGGAGGTCCATACATCAGCATGCACAATATGAAAGGGAACGTAGCTAACTGAAACAGAAGAAGAAAATGGGAGCCTGACATGCTTCCCAATCTGACAAGTGGAACAAACATGTGATGACGACTTGGATGAACTAAATTCTAGATGATGTAGAGCTTGACGAAAGGAGTGGCGCCCTGAATGACCCAGCCGTAGATGCCACAGATCACTGCTAGGCGCGAGAGCAACGTGAGCCACTACCGGAAACAGTCAATTTGGCGAGTGCAAGGGGGTTTGCCGAGTGCAATCCTTTGGGCACTCGGCAAACAAGCTCTTTGCCGAATACTGTACGAAAAACACTCGGCAAAAAAGGGGTTTGCCGAGTGCAAAAAAAACACTCAGCAAAGAAGGGGGTTTGCCGAGTGCAAAAAAAACACTCGGCAAAGAAAGGGGTTTGCCGAGTGTTTTTTTGGCACTCGGCAAACAAGCTCTTTGTCGAGTGTTTTTTTTGCACTTAGCAAAGAAATAAGTTTTTTTTCTCTTCTGACCTTCAAACTTTTCCTACTCTGCACATACAACATGTGGTACTCCATGTTAAAAATTGGTATATTTCTGGATCTATTTGCTATATTTAATTAATTTATTGTATTTCAAGAAATTTTTTGGTTTAAGTCAAATTTGAACTGCAAGTGATTCAAATAATAGAATAAAATGAGTAGAAAAATGATAGTCATCTTATTGAGTCCAATGTGAGGCCTTACCTTGGAAATGAAAAAAAATTCACAACATCTCGTTCAGGAAACACGACCACAAACGTGTGGCCAAATGGTTTTTAAATTCTAAAAAAAGCAAACAAAGTTTGAAAATCATGAGATTTGTCATGATGTGATGATATCAAACGTGGAGGCTGTGGTAAAAAATTGATAAGGTTTTGCATGTTTTGTCACGTATGATGTTTACAAACCGAAGCATCTTAGAAGAAGAATCGTAGGGTTGACAAAGGATTCGATAAGATTTGGAGTCAAAGTGACGGTCGAATTGGGGTTTTACTTCAAACCTTTTTGTATAGGCAATAGAGAACATAGATTGTTTCATGTGGAGTTTTGGTAATTTTTTGGATCCGTTTGATAATTTTAATTCATTAAGTGCAATTATAGAATTTTAATTGATATAAATTGAATTTGAGCTATAACAGCATGAAATAATAGAATAATAATCATAGAAAAATCAAATATATATTGTTGAGTGAATTTGACAAGGTATTTTCAAAGTACATTGGAATAAATTTAGAAAAATATGTTATGGAAAAGAAACAAAAGAAAGAAAATGGAAAAATCTGGATTTGTCGAGTGCCCCTGTTTGACACTCGACAAACCCCCTTCTTTGCTGAGTGTCAAATATAGGACACTCAACAAACCCCCACTCATATACCCCGCATCCAGCCGCACACAGTCACACACGCACACACCCACCCGCGCCACACATGCACAGAAGCACACCCGCCACTGGCGCCCCTCTAAAACCCCCGTCGGTGCTGCCCTCGGCTAGCCTACGCTGCCCGGCGGCGTGCGCCACCAGAACCCCCCTCCCACTCTCCCTCTCTCCCTCTGTCCGTCTCGCCAGAGGTGGCAGCGCAGTGGGAGGGCCCAAACGACACCGCGCGCCGGCGCCTCCACCGCTCCCGCCCCCGCCCTCGCCTCCCCTTCCTCTCTCTCTCTGCGTGGCACAGCGGGAGGGCCCCAGTACGGATCTCCTCCTCCCCCGCATCTCTCTCTCTCCCCCGCCCCAATGTGGGGCCACACCGGCGGGTCCCCGCGATTGCCAGTTTCTGGCGCGGCCAGGGCCACTACGGTGGCCGCTGCCCCCGTGCAACCATCTCTCTCCCTCTCTCTCTCAATCTGGCATATGCATGGAGGCAATGTCAATTTCACCCTAGATCTACTGTTCTTCCCTTTATCTTACCAAACTTTTTTTGTGTTGTATATAGATTGTGGCCTGCTCGGTTCAGTTGGATCCTGCAAGCAGTCAGGTATTGTGGCATATATCTAAGCGCATGGCCATGTCAGTGATGTTTGTTTCATTTCTTACTGTGACATGGAAATTGAGACCGTGTACACTGCGGCATTGATGGTCTTTGGATTATTGTTTCGCATTTTTTCTTGGTCATGTGTAGTGATGATTACAGTTTCCTTTTTCTATTATGTTTTCAATTTGAGGGAATGGGCCAGCGATGTGACTATTGCTGAGATAATATTTATAACCTTGAAAGGAAAAATGAAGTTGAGTGGTATTATTTATATAACCCTAATGTTGAAACTATACTCTGCTAAGGCACTAGCGAACAACTTTGTTCATGGATTTGTGGCCTAATATGAAGCTGCATGATATTGTCATAAGTTATACATTAATGAATGGAAACCAAGCTCTTAGAGGGTGATACACCAATACACCATACCTTGTGATGATTGTTGTATCCTAGAATAATAGTCAGTCTGGCATCAAGGAAATTATTTGAACAACTACTGTACTAAAGTACTAACTGCCTATCTCACAAATCGCACCTAAGGTGCTCTTCTATCATTCATTTATAAATGATGTTTGTCAGTAGCTAGAAATTTCTAACAACGATTCAATGTCATGTTCCATAGAAGTTGCAGTTAAAAAGGCTTGTTCATGTTCTTAGACCATGGTTCATGATCATATTCTTTATTCAGTCACACCAGATTTGGCAAATAGATATAAGGGTCCTCAACATTAGCTTGTGGATTAGAAGTTTAAACATTCTAAAGTATTTGTCATTATATTTGAATTTGAGGGAGCAATGTAATAAGAAGATTTTACTGCAAAGTTAAAATACAATTTCCTTGTATGTTTTGTTACCCTGGTTGCTTTTAGGGTTAGATGATGTTATACATATAACTTCAAAGCTACATTTTAACCTTGCACATAATCGAAAGGAATTTAATATTTCCTAAATTTGGTATGTGAACACATCACCTGGTATTTGGTGCATTGGATGTCAGGTGAGATGCTATGAAAACAATATCTTGAATATATCAACCTGATCAACCATTTTAACATGTGATATTTGTGGAGCTAAGATGATACGAAACCCCAGTCTCGTGCCGCACTGCTCTCCCCTTCCCTAACTATGCCTTGTGACTTTTTTGTTTTGTACTACTCTTGAGTGGCTGTGATGAATCAAGTTTCCATTAGAGAACTTCTGTACTTTAGCACCTTATGAGCTGGTACTTGAGATATTTTGTTCTATTTGCTGCTGAACTAGGATGGCTTGTACCAGTACAAGCAACCAGTTCTGTGGCCAGTTCAATTCCCATTAGAGAGAGAGAATTAAATTAAGCTCCAGATGAAATTAAGTTGCAGTTGTCATGCTGATAATGGGTAAATCTGAGCCATTTCTCGAGTTCTTTTGCTCTTGTTCTTTTGCTCCAGGTGAGGAAGGAGAAGCTAGGAGATCAAAAATGTTCTTCTAATAGAAAAGGTTCTTCTCACACAACTTGTGCTTCTTTAAATTTCTCACATATAGTTCTGTAAGCCAACAATCCATCACTGAAATGGTAACATATCAATAGGCGGTACATATCTCTAATACTTGTAACATATATCAATTGTTCATTGTAGGATCTTTAGACACCATAGCAATTGACACTTTGGATAGCAACTGACTATAAATCTCTAATACATGTCTAGTAACAGTTAAGGTCCGCCATTTCAATCTTTCTGTTAAGGTCTGCCATTTCTATCTTTATGTTCATGCAGCTAGTGCTTCATTAATAAATATGTTTTTGGCATAATTGTGCTGCATTGTAAATAATCCTTAGGACATAGACATGTCAGTTTGCTTGGGATAAGTTGGTATGTGCTGCAATGTGTGTAGTGTGGCTGTGTGGGAAATGAAAATGGGGTTTACAGCTAGCAGTTGGTGATTGCGACGGTAGCTTGCTGTGCCTTATTCATTTGTCCCTTGTGCATATCAAATGTCCGTTTTTTTTTTTGTTCTATTTTGTTCCCCGGATTTTAACAGGAAAGTGAAAAATATCTAATGACAATCAAGGGATTGTTTATATTTAGAGAGGAGAAATGTCTGAAAGATCAGTAAAGTTGATTAGGTTCATATGTCTATCGGGTAGTTACACTAGTACAGAGACGGGCTTTACTCCCGGTGGGGAACCCCTCTAGTCCCGGTTCCCCACCCGGGAGCAAGCATCCGGGACTAAAGGGGGGTCCTTTAGTCCCGGGTCAGGAATCGAGACTAAAGGGGAAGCTTTAGCCCCGGTGGGTAACACCAATCGGGACTAAAGGGGATCTTTAGTCCCGGTGGGTAACACCAACTGGGACTAAAGGTGCCTCCTGACATGTCATGGGGCCGACACCCTTTAGTCCCGGTTGGTAATACCAAC
This sequence comes from Miscanthus floridulus, assembly GCF_019320115.1. Taxonomy (NCBI): domain Eukaryota; kingdom Viridiplantae; phylum Streptophyta; class Magnoliopsida; order Poales; family Poaceae; genus Miscanthus; species Miscanthus floridulus. The sequence continues at coordinate 72,106,458 of NC_089594.1, read as the reverse complement.
CGAGACTAAAGGTTTTTTTTCTTTTTTCTTTTCTTTTCATTTTTTTTGTTTTCTTTTCAAAATAGGTTTTCAAAGTCATATTGTACGCTGCTAATAATACATTTATACGCGTATAGTATGTTTTGGTTCAAGCACAATGAACGTATTAAATGACACAATTCAAGCATAGAAATAAATAAATAAATATATATATATATATGCATGCATCATATATATATTTACATGCATGCATGCATATGTGTATTTTACATTATATTATTTCATGTGCATATATTACAAAAGATTGCATTACAGTTGTTGTGATATAACAAGTTTTCTCTCATCCTCTAGCTTGGCTTCCATGGCAGTGTTGGGTCGAAGTAGAACTCGCCCTTGGAATCGATGACCTGGTCATTAAAAAATCTGGCTATAGACTCTTGAATTGCTTTGAACTGGTCTTGCCGTATGACCTTTTCCTCCAACCATCGAGCCTACATGTTTGAATTAAAGGAAAATAAATTAATATATGTACATACATATATATAAAGACATAGTAACATAATCAATAATAATAATTAAATGAATATATAGTGTATTTTTAACGTACTTTGAGTCTCTCTGTAGGAGTTCTTTGAGAGACCTGCTTGATAAACTCGCAAACATAGTAACCACAGTAGTTGTTCCTCTGTTCCTGCCTCAGACACCACTTTACGAGAAAAAGATTTGTCATCCAATCTGGTGATCCGGTGAAAGCTATATGTTTAATTAATAAAGATGATGCGATTTAGGGGACTTACTTTTAAAGGGATTACATTCAGTGGCGCTTTACATTTTCCCATGTATTGCTTCTCAATAAAGGTTTTCCAAACACTGCCTAATAAAAAATTTACCACGTCATCAGATATAGTTAATCATCATGTTTGTGTGTATATATAGTTGCTAGAGATACTGAAATTACCTCTGGATAATATCTATCATATCTTGGTAGTCTTGCTGTGGTTTTCTCATCGAGTCATAGATTATCAAGTGACTTTTCACCAGATCGATGTCCATTAATACCCAGTGATTGCTGCATGTGTTTATAGGATATAACGCATAACACTTATTAATTAACTAGAATCAACATATGAGCCATTAAGGATGATCGACATTATTAACACTCACTTGAAGTTGTAGGGGAAGAGTATATCCTTCTTGTGGCGTTGGTTCACTAAGAAGTTCATGAGGTTACTCTCTGACTCAGACTTCCAATTAGGCTTTGGAGTAACTGGGTCTTTGAATAGTATATGGGGATCAACAAAACCAATTTCATTGCAGCCTTTCTTTCTGCGCTCTGTCATTATAAATCTGCATATATATAGTACTTGTTAGGATAATTTATATGCATATACACACATATGATGAGTTTAATAATAGATCGAAAGAATTATTACTTACAGGCAATAGTAGCTAATGATAACTTTGTCCAGAGAGGTCACGTGGCATAGTTGATGAAATTTTGCAAAGTCAACATACATAACATCATCGCCATGGAACCAATGTTCGTCTCTAATTCTGACACCAACGCAGAAGTATCCACCGGTAGACGCCTGCATGTACCACTTGTTTAGCAGGTACATTTGCGTCCCAGATCACCTAAGGCTTGAGGGTTGTATAGACTCTGGCCTAGTACAAATTTTTTCTTCCAAATATCAACCTCCGCCGCACTCTCAATGTTTCTATCACCAAACATCTGGTAAAGGTCGAGACCAGTCTCTTCAATAAATTCACCAAGGTGATCCAAATCGACATCCGGAGGTATGTTTGCCTGATGCATTAATCCTAAATTCAAACCATATTCATTACCAACAACTAGCGGGGGGACTGATTGGTGTGATTGTTGTCCGAGTTGTGCAACTCCTTTCCCTGCCCGCTTCTTTTTCTGTGCCGCCTCAATTGACTTGGTGAGAGTGCGGTCATAGTCCGTTAACATTGCTTTGGACGGCTTACGAGATTCCCGCTGTTGTTGCTGGTAAGAAGCCACCTTTTTTCTTAGAATATCTGGAGCTACGAAGAAGTACGGTTTCTCTGGGTTTCTCCTTACTTCTTGATCCTTTTTAAGTTTGTCATAGAATCTGGACATATCTTTTTTATATGCATCAGTTACTTCTTCCTTCTCTTCAGATATTATTTTAGGAATAGCCCTTGGTTTCACGGTGGCTTTCTTTGCCGGCGGGGGCTGGTTCTTCATTTGTGGGGCTGGCCTCTTGCTAGTACTTGGCTTCTTGGTTGGCGGGGGCGGGGAAGGCGTTGGAGACCTCCTTGGAGGTGGGGGCAGCGGCATTGGAGACCTCCTTGGAGGTGGCGGCTGCGGCGTCGGAGACCTCCTTGGAGATGGTGTGGAGCAACCTCGCCTTCCAACACATTGTCATCATACAGAGCACTATGATGATCTGGCGATTGAACAATTGGACTTAGGTTGGGGGAGGATCTGCTACAAAAAAAAGGAATGACATATTATTATGAGCACATTTGTTAATTATTTAAGCCAATATAAATTAAAGATGTAGTGTTTTCATCCGCACCTATGGTGAGGTAGTTCAGGAGGAGGTCGAGGCGACATCCCGGGAATGATGATGTAGCGCTTGCGCCATAGAATGAATGTCTTCTCTGCTTCTCCTAGAGTCTTCTCGCCATCACCTCCAGGAATGTCAAGAGGCAAATCACTAAAACCTTTTTTAGCTTTATCTACCGAGATGGTAGCATATCCTTCCTGGATTATATTCCCATGAATCCTTGGTGTCTTGGTTCGGTCGATAGGATTAACAAGACTGATAGCCACCTTGATTGTGGAATTCCCCTTCGGAATGTGTAGCTCACACGATATACAAGGTTCAGTGACGTCATCCATAGGGAAGCGCAGTCCTGTGTCCCCTTGATTTGGTATCTCCGTGGAAGCGTAGCTGCTTTTCAACTGAGTAGGGGGCTAATGTTGATTCATGGCTCTGATGCCTGCTTGCTTGCACTCACTGCTATTTGCACTTGCCTTCTGATTTCCTCCTGTATTCTTGCTTCAAGGTTCTTTTTCCTGCTCCTGTGCTTCACGCATCGCTCCCTCCAACCTCTGGAGCCGCTGTGCCTCTTCTTCCTTCTTTCTCTGGCGGCTTCTGTAGGAAGGTCTGTCCTGAGGGAATCCATGCTCCCACAAGACACTTCTTTGCCTCTAGTTCGGCCACCGTGTTCAATAGTCCCGATGGAGTATGTCAGTTCATCCTTCACTCTATTGGGCCTGAACGCACCACTAGCAGTAGCTCTCTGAGCATAAAACAATCTTTCTGCTGCTTCTTGCAGTCTTGCACCATAAACGCACTTCCCTGTCTCCTGGTCCAGTGTTCCCCTATGAGCAAAAAACCAATTCTTTGCACGCTCTCCCCACTCGAGTGATTCTGGTGTGATACCCTTGGCAAGAAGGTCTACTTCTATTTTGTTCCACTTCTTAATGGTAGTCGGGTAGCCACCTGATCCCAAGTTATGGTGGTATGTCTTCTGTTAGGCATTATGTTGGTTCTTTATCACCCGACTCACACCCTCTTCCGACGTCTTGTACTGTACAAACTCATCCCAATAGGGCCTCTGCTTTGAGATTGGGTCTGGGACAGTGAAATCTAGTGCTATGTTCTTCTTGACATACGTCGTGTATAGGTGTTTCTTCCAAGTCTGAAACTAGGGTGGCCATCTTCTTCAATGCCCAATCCCTAACTCACTCCTTCAATTCATCACCATCTATTATATCATCATAACCATCTGTTTGGAGCGTGAAATGTTCCAAGACATCATTCCAAATTAACGGCTTGTCACGATCGGAGACAAAACTGATATGAGGAGCATTGGTCTTCTTCCATTCGCGAGTACTAATCGGGAGCCGGTCCCTTACAAGGTAACCATAGTGGTGCATGAATTTCATTTTATTTGCCCCCCCCCCCCCGGTTCGCCTGTATCCACATTGAACTCCGAGATGACGAAGCGGCCCTCCAATGGCTTTTTGGGACCTAGAACATTTTTACTCTTCGTTGTAGTTGTTGATGTCAATCCAGAGGGCTACAAAACATAAACATTATTTTTAATGTCATGAGCACACATAAGACATGATAATATATATAGCTAATAATAAAAAATATATATACTTGGCCAATATCTTGTTGCTCATTTTGTTCAAGAGCTAAGTACTGACTCTCGTCATCTGTATCCTCTTGCACGTTATTTTTAGCACCATCATCACCGGCAACTTGAGTGCCAGTGTTGATCAAATTCATCATCAACTCCTCCTCATCCATGTTTCTCGGGTCGGCCATCTAGCTTCAAAAAACAAAACCAATATATAGTACATCAAATCTTTGCTTACATGCGTGATTGTTTAGCGTTAATGATAACGATAATACGAATGTTGATCGACTAGGCCACGAGAGAGGGCGGTGTGAGGAGAGTGGCGGTGCTCCGCTCTGCCGTATATATGTTTGTACACATGGGTGAACGAGGGCGGCGGTGCTCTGCCGTATAAACCCTAAACCCTAGGGTGAACGAGGGCGGTGGTGCTCCGCCGTATAAACCCTAAACCCTAGGGTGAACAAGGGCGGCGGTGCTCTGTCGTATAAACCCTAAACCCTAGGGCGAACGAGGGCGGCGGTGCTTCGCCGTATACATAGAAATGCATGGGCGAATGAGGGCGGCGGTGCTCCGCGACGTATATATACATGCATATGAATACAAATTATGAAAACATATGGATCGCGATCGAGGACAAGGACATACGGCAAGACGAGCGACGTGGTCTCGATGTCGGCACAGAGTGGGCCGGGGTGGTGGTCGGCGCTGGAGGGTGTGGCCCGCGCGTCGGGCCGGGGCGGGCAGCAGCTGGTGCCACGAGGTCGTCGGCGCGCGGTGGAGGGTGGCGCACGGGCGTGGGCGGTGGAGGGCCGACAACGAGGGCGGTGGTTAGTGCGGTCGGCGTAGAGGTGGAGGGCGTCGTGGGGACCGAGGTCGGCGGCGATGTTGGGGCCTTGATATCCCTTCTATTGTGGTCTCTACTCCTAGTAGCTCCACTAGTTCTGCATTAGAATGGAATACATGAGATTAGCGCACATTTTTCATGTCGACATCCTTTCATACATGTGAACAAAAAATTCATATGTGAAGAAGTCAATCAAAAAACATTCTTAATTTAGCATTCTCCATATACAGTGCACCGAGTACTTGACTTGTCAATAAGCATTCTTTTGTTCAGTGTGAACTCAAGCATAGATATCCAAAACTCATATGAAGCACAGCACTGTCTCAAGAAGCAACATTTCTTACACTAGTAGGTCCAAAATTAGAGCAAGACCTAGTTTTATCTGAAACATAAATGGATAGGCATTAAAAATGACTAAAACACCGTAAACCGGTGCTCCGTCTCCAGCATCACACATTGGTCAATTTGGCTTCCATCGGTCCATGTTTGCGGTTGTACTTGATAATATAGAAATAGTTTGATAGATTGAAGGTGTAAACTTATTATTAATAGGTTCATCATGGGAAATAATAGTTTCATAATATCTACAGTCCTTTTTAGACCAATTGCCACAATCTCAAAATATAATGTGAGATAGTCAAAGTTTAAATTTTGTCAACCAGGCCAAAATACAATTTTATATCTGTGATCAAAAGGAGTATATTATATATCATGCATGCATGTCCACATGTTTTTTTTCTTTTTGCAAAACATAGTACAAACGTCAATATATAGCATTGCAAACTCTACTTTGAAAAGCAATTCAATTGCCTTGATTTACTATTTGAGAACATTTTATGAACAACCGTCAAAGTAAAATGCATAATAAGATGACATGAAAATAGGTATACAATTTTGGGATGGCCGGTCCAGTCAAGGTATAATGCATAATAAAATGCCACAAAGTGGCCAAGCAATTTCTCAATTACATGTTTTGCAAAAAAATAAAAAAAAAATTGCACAACATCACCATCAATCCTCTACTTGTTTTCCTCTGCTCTCCATCAGCTCGCACGCCACCGCACGTTGGCCATCCCCCCATTCCCGGCCGCGAAACTCCATAGCCACGAGCAAGCCACGGCACCGCGCCATCATCCTCGCCATGGCCATGCGACCCCGCCATGCCCATACTATGACTGGCCGCTGAATGGCGAAACCCTAGGCACTAGGAGAGAGAAAGTCAAGAGAACTCACCTCACGAATGTGGAAGCAGATCGACAGTCGGGGTCGCGGCGGCAGCGGCGCGACGAACGCGCGTGCGAGGACCGTGGACGCGCGCAAGGCGGTGGCGACGACCGGCATTGGGCAGGGTGGCGACGGTGTCCTCGGTGTGGTGGGCCGGGTGGCGTGGGCGCAGCGGGGGAGAGGAATCGGCGATGGCGCACGCGGCGGCAAAGATCAACAACGCAAGGAAGAAGATGGGGCGACGAGGGGTTTGGGCACTGGCATATATATGCCACACCCCTTTACTTCCGATGCCAGCCCCCCACCGGGAGTAAAGCTCCTTTACTCCGGGTGCGTGTTACCAACCAGGAGTAAAGGTATACCTTTACTCCCGGTTGGTAACACGCACCGGGAGCAAAGGTTTGCCTTTACTCCCGGTTGGTAATACACACCGGGAGTAAAGGTTTTTTTGGCGGGCCACGAAACTGCAGCCCACCTTTACTCCCGGGTGGGCTTCCCACCTAGGAGTAAAGGTGGGCTGTAGTTTCGTTACCCACCTGTTTTGAGCAAATTTTTTTAATAGAAATGCAATAGTCTTGTTAAATACATAGTAAATTAAATAAAAGGCATAAAATTATTTTGTTAAAAATTTGGATTTTCTTTTTCTTTATTGCACATAGGAAAAATCTATAACCTAACTTTTTTATTTTTGTTATAATTATAAAACATAATGTAACTAATATTTATTATTTCGTTAATGCAAAAATATAGTGTTTAATTAAAATTATTAAAACTATTGGTTTTGGACAGGAAATTTGTTTTCACATCATTTTAACGTTAATATTTTAATTTTTCATCACTCAATATCCTAATTTAACTTTTTGAGAGAAATCCCACCAAATCAAACATTGATTTAATTTGAAACACGACATAATAAACATCTGAATTTACAATTATTACATAATATGTCAAACACACACTACATTAAATCACTATATCATCAAGTGGGCACAGCAGTGAACTTCTTCTTTATGTATGTCCCTTGGTTATGATCACAGTCGTAACCATGGAGTGTCCTCATCATCTACCAAGATGCTAGGGTCTTTGTTCACTTTGAAGGGCGGAATTCGCTCATCCTTTTCATAATCTTCTGACATGTCCGACTTGTCCTCAATTCCCACGATGACTCTTTTCCCTAAAAGAACTATGTGGCGCTTTGACTCTTTGGTTGAGTCATTATCAGTTTTTCCCTCTTTTTGGTTTGGTAGACATATCACTTGACATAGAACACCTAATTCACATCATTGGCAAGGACGAATGGTTCGTCCTTTGTACCCAATATTACTAAGGTCTACTGTTGTCATTCTATACTCATTGTCTACTGTTACCCCACCTCTAGTCACCTTGACCCATTGGCACTTGAACAATGGGATCTTCAAAGTATGTGCATATTCTAGTTCTCATATTTCATCTATGCGGCCATAATATGTCTGCTTATTCCCATTCGGGTCTATGGCATCTATGCGGACACCACTGTTTTGGTTCGGTACTCCTTTTATCTTGGGCTACTGTGTAGAATATGTTCCCATTTATCTCATACCCTTTGTATGTGACGATATGCCATGATGGTTGCATAGCCAATAAATACAGTTGCTCATGGATGCTCTTATCACCTTGACATTTTTTTCGCAACCAACCGCCGAAAGTTTCCATGTACTTACGCGTAATCCAAGCTTCAGTCTTCCCTGGAAACTCGGATCGTAAGAGATCCTTGTGTGTCTCAATATACGGATCTACCAAAGAGGAGTTCTGTAGAACTATGTAGTGCGCTTTATTGAAATAATCATCCTCTGTACCAATATAAGTTTTCCTCCCTAGTGTCCCCTTTCCGCTTAGTCTCCCCTCATGTCTTGATTCAGGAACACCAATCGAGTCAAGGTCAGGAATAAAGTCAACACAGAACTCAATGACCTCTTCTGTTCCATAGCCCTTGGCGATGCTTCCTTCTGGGCGAGCATGGTTGTGAACATATTTGTTCAGGACTCCCATAAATCTCTCTAAGGGGAACATGTTGTGTAGGAACACAGGACCGAGAATGAAAATCTCCTTGACTAGGTGAACTAGGAGGTGTGTCATGATATCAAAGAAGGAAGGAGGGAACACCAACTCAAAGTTGATGAGACATTGAACCACATCATTCTGTAGTTTAGCTAGATCAGTTGGATCAAATGCCTTCTGAGAAATTGCATTGAGGAATGCACATAGCATCACAGTGGCTAGACGTACATTTGGAGGTAGAATTCCTCTTAATGCAACTAGAAGTAATTGCGTCATGAGAACGTGACAGTCATGGGACTTTAAGTTATAGAATTTCTTCTCTAGCACATTTATAATACCCTTTATATTTGAGGAGAATCCAGATGGTATCTTGATGTTGTTTAAGCATTCAAACATGATTTCCTTCTCCTCTTTGCTTAGAGTGTAGCTAGCAGGATGTAAGTAATGGCATCCATCATCTGTCTTCTCTGGATGTAGGTTGTCTCTTTCTCTCAAACAACGCAGGTCCTATCGTGCTTCAAATGTGTCCTTAGGCTTTCCATACACACCCATGAAGCCTAGCAGGTTCACACAAAGATTCTTCGTCAGGTGCATCACGTCGATCGAGCTGCGGACCTCTAGGACTTGTCCAGTAGGGTAGGTCCCAAAATATGGACTTCTTCTTCCACATGGGTGCGTGACCGTTAGCGTCGTTCGGAATAGGTTGGGAGAACTCACCTCACGAATGTGGAAGCAGATCGACAGTCGGGGTCGCGGCGGCAGCGGCGCGACGAACGCGCGTGCGAGGACCGTGGACGCGCGCAAGGCGGTGGCGACGACCGGCATTGGGCAGGGTGGCGACGGTGTCCTCGGTGTGGTGGGCCGGGTGGCGTGGGCGCAGCGGGGGAGAGGAATCGGCGATGGCGCACGCGGCGGCAAAGATCAACAACGCAAGGAAGAAGATGGGGCGACGAGGGGTTTGGGCACTGGCATATATATGCCACACCCCTTTACTTCCGATGCCAGCCCCCCACCGGGAGTAAAGCTCCTTTACTCCGGGTGCGTGTTACCAACCAGGAGTAAAGGTATACCTTTACTCCCGGTTGGTAACACGCACCGGGAGCAAAGGTTTGCCTTTACTCCCGGTTGGTAATACACACCGGGAGTAAAGGTTTTTTTGGCGGGCCACGAAACTGCAGCCCACCTTTACTCCCGGGTGGGCTTCCCACCTAGGAGTAAAGGTGGGCTGTAGTTTCGTTACCCACCTGTTTTGAGCAAATTTTTTTAATAGAAATGCAATAGTCTTGTTAAATACATAGTAAATTAAATAAAAGGCATAAAATTATTTTGTTAAAAATTTGGATTTTCTTTTTCTTTATTGCACATAGGAAAAATCTATAACCTAACTTTTTTATTTTTGTTATAATTATAAAACATAATGTAACTAATATTTATTATTTCGTTAATGCAAAAATATAGTGTTTAATTAAAATTATTAAAACTATTGGTTTTGGACAGGAAATTTGTTTTCACATCATTTTAACGTTAATATTTTAATTTTTCATCACTCAATATCCTAATTTAACTTTTTGAGAGAAATCCCACCAAATCAAACATTGATTTAATTTGAAACACGACATAATAAACATCTGAATTTACAATTATTACATAATATGTCAAACACACACTACATTAAATCACTATATCATCAAGTGGGCACAGCAGTGAACTTCTTCTTTATGTATGTCCCTTGGTTATGATCACAGTCGTAACCATGGAGTGTCCTCATCATCTACCAAGATGCTAGGGTCTTTGTTCACTTTGAAGGGCGGAATTCGCTCATCCTTTTCATAATCTTCTGACATGTCCGACTTGTCCTCAATTCCCACGATGACTCTTTTCCCTAAAAGAACTATGTGGCGCTTTGACTCTTTGGTTGAGTCATTATCAGTTTTTCCCTCTTTTTGGTTTGGTAGACATATCACTTGACATAGAACACCTAATTCACATCATTGGCAAGGACGAATGGTTCGTCCTTTGTACCCAATATTACTAAGGTCTACTGTTGTCATTCTATACTCATTGTCTACTGTTACCCCACCTCTAGTCACCTTGACCCATTGGCACTTGAACAATGGGATCTTCAAAGTATGTGCATATTCTAGTTCTCATATTTCATCTATGCGGCCATAATATGTCTGCTTATTCCCATTCGGGTCTATGGCATCTATGCGGACACCACTGTTTTGGTTCGGTACTCCTTTTATCTTGGGCTACTGTGTAGAATATGTTCCCATTTATCTCATACCCTTTGTATGTGACGATATGCCATGATGGTTGCATAGCCAATAAATACAGTTGCTCATGGATGCTCTTATCACCTTGACATTTTTTTCGCAACCAACCGCCGAAAGTTTCCATGTACTTACGCGTAATCCAAGCTTCAGTCTTCCCTGGAAACTCGGATCGTAAGAGATCCTTGTGTGTCTCAATATACGGATCTACCAAAGAGGAGTTCTGTAGAACTATGTAGTGCGCTTTATTGAAATAATCATCCTCTGTACCAATATAAGTTTTCCTCCCTAGTGTCCCCTTTCCGCTTAGTCTCCCCTCATGTCTTGATTCAGGAACACCAATCGAGTCAAGGTCAGGAATAAAGTCAACACAGAACTCAATGACCTCTTCTGTTCCATAGCCCTTGGCGATGCTTCCTTCTGGGCGAGCATGGTTGTGAACATATTTGTTCAGGACTCCCATAAATCTCTCTAAGGGGAACATGTTGTGTAGGAACACAGGACCGAGAATGAAAATCTCCTTGACTAGGTGAACTAGGAGGTGTGTCATGATATCAAAGAAGGAAGGAGGGAACACCAACTCAAAGTTGATGAGACATTGAACCACATCATTCTGTAGTTTAGCTAGATCAGTTGGATCAAATGCCTTCTGAGAAATTGCATTGAGGAATGCACATAGCATCACAGTGGCTAGACGTACATTTGGAGGTAGAATTCCTCTTAATGCAACTAGAAGTAATTGCGTCATGAGAACGTGACAGTCATGGGACTTTAAGTTATAGAATTTCTTCTCTAGCACATTTATAATACCCTTTATATTTGAGGAGAATCCAGATGGTATCTTGATGTTGTTTAAGCATTCAAACATGATTTCCTTCTCCTCTTTGCTTAGAGTGTAGCTAGCAGGATGTAAGTAATGGCATCCATCATCTGTCTTCTCTGGATGTAGGTTGTCTCTTTCTCTCAAACAACGCAGGTCCTATCGTGCTTCAAATGTGTCCTTAGGCTTTCCATACACACCCATGAAGCCTAGCAGGTTCACACAAAGATTCTTCGTCAGGTGCATCACGTCGATCGAGCTGCGGACCTCTAGGACTTGTCCAGTAGGGTAGGTCCCAAAATATGGACTTCTTCTTCCACATGGGTGCGTGACCGTTAGCGTCGTTCGGAATAGGTTGGCTGCTATGTCCTTTTCCAAAGACTGACTTTCACATCATTGACCATATCGAGTACATCCTTACCGATTCGGTTGCGAGGCTTGGTCAGGTGGTCTACCTTCCCTTTAAAATGCTTGCCTTTCTTTCTTACGGGGTGATTTGTAGGAAGAAATCGACGATGGCTAAGGTACACGACCTTTCGACATTTTTTCAAGAATACACCTCTAATATCACCGAAGTAGTGTGTGCATGCATTATATCCCTTGTTTGACTGTCCTGAAAGATTACTTAGAGCAGGCCAATCATTGATTGTTACGAACAACTAATCAGCCTGTTCGCTTGCTCGTAAACGATCGTAAATTTCCAGCCAGGAATAGTGTTTTTCTCTCACACCAAACCAGCCAGCAGTAAATAATCCACGATACGATACGGCCTCCCGAACAGGCTGAATGCTCGTAGATCAAAGTGTTCCTGTTTGTACTCATCCCACACACGTACACCTTCTTTATTCCACAAAATGAGAAGTTTGTCAATAAGTGGTCTCAGGTACACATCGATGTCATTGCCAGGTTGCTTCGGGCCTTGGATGAGCACAGGCATCATAATGAACTTCCGCTTCATACATAACCAAGGAGGAAGGTTGTAGATACTTAGAGTAATAGGCCAAGTGCTATGACTACTGTTCTGCTCTCCAAAAGGATTGATACCATTTGTACTTAAAGCAAACCCTAAGTTTCTTGCATCATTTGCAAACTCCGGAAATTATCTGTCGATTGCTCTCCACTGGGACCCATCAGCAGGGTGTCTCAACATATTGTCTACCATACGGTCTTCTTTGTGCCATCGCAACAATTTTGCATGTTCTTTATTTCTGAACAGACATTTCAAGGGTGGTATTATAGGAGCATACCACATAACCTTGGCAGGGATTTTCTTCCATGGATGTTCGCCCTCAACATCACCAGGGTCATCTCGCCTAATCTTATACTGTGATGCATGGCATACCGAGCATACATCCAATTTCTCGTACTCTTTGCCACGGCAGAGGATGCAGTCATTAGGACATGCATGTATCTTCTCGATTTGTAGCCCCATAGGATAGACAATTTGTTTTGCTTCATAGGTAGTGGCGGGCAATTCATTGTCCTTCAAAAGCATCTTCTTTTGGATTTTTAGTAACTCTCCAAATCCCTCGTCAGATACACCATTCTTTGCCTTCCATTGCAGCAATTCTAGTGTGGTTCCCAACTTTTTCTGCCCTACATCACAAGTTGGGTACAGCAATTTCTTGTGATCTTCTAGCATCCTCTCGAGCTTGATCTTCTCCTTTTCACTTTCACATTCTCTTTGTGCGTCACGAATGACCTGACAAAGATCATCAGCAGGCTCATCTTCTGCGGCTACCTCTTCTTTAGCTTCTCCCATTGCAGTATCATTGAAGCACGCACCATCGGGAATAATATCATTGTCGTCCCATTGTTCTTCTTCACCTTCTTCCATTACAACGCTGGTTTCTCCGTGCTTCGTCCAACAAATATAGTTTAGCATGAAACCCGACTTGAACAAGTGTGAATGAAGAGTCCTTGAGCAATGATATTCCACCGTATTCTTACATATGGTACATGGGCAGCATATGAAACCATCGCGTTTGTTTGCCTCGGCCGCACGTAACAAAGAATGCACGCCGTCAATGAACTCTTGGGAGCGGCGATCAGCATTGTACATCCAATGCCGGCTCATCTGCATTACATGACATAAATACCATATTAAAACCTAGATCATAATTAATTATTTAAACAACATGCGTGCCACCACAAAAGGTACAAATTTATGAAAGCATCGCTACAATGTAGGCAATCCCAACTACCACTAAAAGAACTAAAGCTAAAATACATTTCAGGAGCACAAGGATTTTGCGACCAATCTCAACTAAAACAGACAGATCCCCCGATTGTGCAACATCTTTGGGCTTCTTTGGCTAGATCACTGCCTCATTAGCCGCCGTATCTGCCTGTTGTGCAAGATATTTTTGCACGAGTTCAACATACTCTTCCTCCCAGTAGAAGCCTAAACATCGTCCACTGTCATCCCACTAAAATTAAAACAAAAAATTAGAACTTTAATCACAACCATCATGAAAATAGGTATAAACTAACCATAATCATAAAATACGATAAAATAACTCACATTGCGATCCAGACACTTGTAGAAGATATGACCCTTGTTGGGACCCTCCTTCTTCACTTGGTACTCCAGCACAATCTTCGTCTCATCACGACACTTGCCGCATGGAATGAGAGGGAGGCCCGACCTAAGTCGCTTTGGAAACCCATGAGAGGTCGAGGACCCGGAAGCAGTTGCCATCTACTCTCTATACTCATTTTTTAATACACTATAAATTTCTTATTTTATAAACAAATAAAATTAAGAAACTATAAAATTATCTATATCTCTAAACAATGAAGTGTGCTATGCATGCTAGAAATAAAAAGTGAATACTAATTTTAAATACCTACTTTAACCTTTCTTCATCCAAATATGCAAACTATAAGTTATTTTGAGCTCAAATTGTTTACAAATAAAAAAACAGCATAAAAACAATATATATATATATAGTGAACAATATGAGATAAGCCAATGATGAAAAATGAGAGTATGAGATTGGTAACCTTTACAACTGAAGAATCGACAGAGGAATCGAAGAAATCGATGGAGGAATCGAAGAATCGATGGAGGAACAATGGAGGGAGGAAGCAAGAACAATAGTGCAGTGAGCTTCAAAATGTGCTGAGCTTGGGCTCGGGGAGGAAGAAGGATACGGCCGGGATATAAAGGGGGGACCTTTAGTCCCGGTTGGTGGCTCCAACCGGGACTAAAGGTAACTTTTCAACCCCCGGCGCAGCCACGGCCTGGGAGTAGACCTTTACTCCTGGTTGGAGCCACCAACCGAGAGTAAAAGTCTACCTTTATTCCCGGTTGGTGGTTCCAACCGGAACTAAAGGTCCCTGCCACCTCTGTCTGGCGCAGTAGCCGTTGGGCAGGGACCTTTAGTCTCGGTTGGAGCCACCAACCGGGACTAAAGGTCTCTCTAGCCCCAGGCGCAAAAAATGCCAGGACTATAGCCCCATTTTGGCCGAGGATGAATGGTCTGTTCTCTACTAGTGTTACCGAATGCCTGAGTTCAACACAAACATTTCTTTAGCAAAGGTTTCAGTCAGCTGTTTGGCATGCAATTTAGCTGTTGAACTGTTAGCCGTCAAAAGCTAAGCCGTTCTTTTGCTGAACCACACAATCAGGTTAGACTAGCTCAGTAGCCAAGACTATGAACTAATGGACTTGGCTACTGAGCAAGTCTAATAGTTCAATAGCTAAATATGACTTGTTCAATGTGATACAACATTCTCAAACTAGGACTTGTTCAGTATTATACTCTTGAGAGTTGAGACAGCTACCACAATGGGTCAAATATAGGTGTATAGATTTTGCAAGTTTTCACTAGAAAAACAGAATAAGTTTATCCTAGAAAAGGAACTAGAATATGCTTAGTCAGTGCTGATTGGTTACTTTATACTTGGACTGATTGGTTAGTTGGTAATATCCGAGGCTCGATGTAGAATGTGGATCCATGCTGCGTCGTTTATGACAGGTTGAGTTTTATGAAATAGTTGATTACATTACTAATAGTTAGTCACAGGCAGAAAAGAGTTTTTTTTCCTGACTTGTAATAGGAACACGCACGCGACCAACAAAACTTTTTTTCACTCAGTCAGTGTATGCTTGAAAGTTGTCTAGCAGCCATGCAATTAGCAACAATTTGAGGTTGAACTTGTCATTCTCATTCATCTGTTTGTATCCTGTATTTGTGTTATTTCACTGAATATTCAGAATTCCCTTGTTTTGTTTTACCTTGTTAGAGAATGTTTTGCTGAACTAGTGAATATATATATGCTTCAAACAATTCAGATAAATTGTATGATTGTGAATTCATATATTGTACATAGCTAAATGATCTCCTTCACAATCAACAGTTGTGTGCCTGTGAATTTATCTTTTACAGAAGGACTTGGTCTACTGGATGTCATGTCGTTTATTCAAGATATTATATTTGTACGTCATAGCTATGCGTGAATTTCTAGGTATTCAGAATGTCCTGCTGTTTAATCAAGATATTAAACTGAAATATGATGAGAAAAAAATTATTTTTTTCTTTGGAAAATAGGTTAGCCGAGTGTAATTCCCAAAAACACTCGGCAAACAATAATGGTATACTGAGAAAAAAATTATTATTTTTTGTTTGAAAAATAGGTTTGATGAGTGTAATTCCCAAAAACACTCGGCACATAATAATCCTTTGCCAAGTGGGCAAATCACTTTTTTGCCGAGTGTCAAATTTGACACTCGGCAAACCATTTGCCGAGTGCACGATAAAAAATACTCGGCAACTAGCTGTTTGCCGACACTGTAGATACGGTGTGCTGTTTGTCGAGTGTTACACTCGGCAAAACCTTTGTCGAGTGTTTTTTGGTCTTTGCTAAGTGCCTGTGGCACACGGCAAAGTCACTATTTTCGGTAGTGAGCTTCCGGTGATGATGCTGCCAAGGGATAGAGATCATCGATGCTGTTACATGGAGGATCACCGTGCGGGTGGGGAGATCCTTGACAGAAAAACCAAACCGGTCAAACTCTACGGAAACACTGTTATCACGAGCGAGGGAGCGAATGGAAACGAGGTTTTTGATAAGTGAAATGGAAACAAGAATATTGTTGAGTTGGAGAGGGGAACGAGCCGTGGCGATGGACGTTGCCGCCCTGTGAGTGACGGGCATGGTGGCACCATTGCCAACGACGATAGGAGCAGAATGAGATAGAGGCTGAGAAGAGGAGAGGGTACCGGATCAGTTTGACGCCATGTGGGAGAGGAGGCGCCAGTGTCGAAGAACCACTCCGTGGCCTGAGGGCCGCCTGGCGGTACGCCGGAGGTGGCCAGCGCAGCGAGCATAGCCTGGTGATTCCAGACGTCGTTGGACAGTGACGGCGGCGAAGGAGCAGGAGCTGACAGCTGAGGCAGTGGGCCCGCAAAGAAGGCTTGCTGAGGAGGTGCGCCGGGGCGAGGACCGAGGACGCAGGCGCCTGGCACACAGAACGGCATGGGCTAGGCCTGAACCATGCCGGTCCAAGGGTTCAGCCCAGGGGTCCAAGCGGGTCCTGGAGCACGGGGCTGCTGACCAGAGCCGTAACCGCCTTGAGGGTCGTGGGCTTCTTGCCGCGCCCACGAGTGGAGTCAGAACATGGGGCGGTTCCGGACTGGCGGCGTGGACCGCGCATTGGAGCTGGAACCGCCATCGCCGTGGGGGGAGGGAGCTGAACCCCGACCGCCGCCGGTGGCGAGAAGAGCCTGGTGCTGCGCCGCCTTGTCATGCTCGCGGTCGTACTTCTCCTCCAACAGCAAGTACGAGCGAGCCGAAAGGAAGGAGTGGGGCGGGTGCTTGGCGGCGATAACCGGAACGGCGTGGCAGAACTTGGAGTTGAGCCCACGAAGCATGTTGAGGACTTGGCTCGTCTCCCGGACGGGTTGCCCGACGTCGCGCAGAGCGTCGGCAAGCTGCTTGAGACGACCGGTGTAGGTGGTCCATGTCGCCCTGGACAAGGCTGCGGAACTCAGCCTCGAGGTAGACGGCGCGATGCAGGCATGCAGCTCATTGTCCCGGAACTGCTCGTGGATGGAGTTCCAGATGGAGTGGGCAGTGGCGCGTGGAACGCGGACGAGAGCGCGGACATCTTTGGACACCGAGATGTAGAGCCAGCTGAGAATACACTGGTCGCGCATCAGCCACTCGGGATCACGGCGGTTCTCAGGGGTTGGCTTGGAGGAGAGGTGAGAACGGAGGCCGAATTTCCCGATGAACGCGTCGAAGAACCAACGCCATTCGGTGTAGTTGGAGTCGGAGAGATCAAGCTCGACGGGGACATGAGACTTGATGTTGACGGTTTGCAGGACACGGCCGCCGTCGGTGTAGCAATGGAGGGCGGGATATCCTCGGCGGAGGAGGTGAAGGAAGACTCAGAGCTGGCGTCGGAGTTAGGGAGATCGAAGAGGGGGTTTGCCTCCAGGTCCAGGTCCAGGTCCATGACGGGATGGAGGAAGAGGAGGAGGAAGGAAGGAAGGAAGGAGCAGCGGAAGAGACGGATCGGCGATGGAGAGCCCGGCAGCGGAGGCGATGGAAAGCGGGATTAGGATCAAATAACCGCGCTAGCTGATACCATGTAGGAAGATGGAATTGGGCCAACAGTGTTTGTATTGCGTCACTGTGGTATAAATACATGTATGTAAAGTTACAGAACGCGGGCGCGCGTGGAGCGCGCGACGCAGGTCGCGGGAGACCTCGTGGCCACCGCGCCTAACCACTATCAAAACTGAGTGTCTCAACATTTTCTTTGCAAAGTTTCAGCTTCAACATTGCAACTGACTTGGATCACGATTCTTGGGGTATGAAGGCACGTACTGCAGCAAATCTGGCTCTGCTTTCTCATCCCCGACGAGATGTGGCCAGCATGGTAGGTACTAGCACGGTTCTCTTGGTTCTTCACTCGTGTATTAAGGGACGCCACCAATTCACAATGAAACGAGCACTACTCCTGATGCTTTCCAAGCCTACTGCTACTCTAAGCCACTGCAGTTACCTCAGACGAACACCTCATCTCTCTTTCGAAGCCTACACTGTGTCATGCACTCTTGCACCTTCAACTTCTTTTATGACGAGTGAAAGAGATGGCAATATCACACAAGAAATGTAGGTAGGTACTAACATTTGATTTGCATCAGGTTATTCAATGCCTATAATTTCATTGAATGGGCACCCACCACCTCTGCACCACTGATGTTCCATATAAGGGCCTGTTTAGTTCACCTCCAAAACGCCAAATTTTTCAAGATTCCCCGTCACATCAAATCTTTGGACGTATGCATGAAGCATTAAATGTAAATAAAAAATAAAACTAATTACACAGTTTGGACGAAATCCACGAGACGAATCTTTTAAGCCTAATTAGACTATGATTGAACACTAATTACCAAATAACAACGAAAATGCTATAGTGTCGTTTTGCCAAAATTTTTGCCATCTAAACTGGGCCTAAACCGCTCACTCAGTTCGTTACTTCTGTGTCTTTTCAGACTTGAGAGATGGTCAAAGCCTTCGAGGGCAATCTCATCAAGCGTGGTAGGGCTGACATCAAGTTTAAGTGATAACTGTGAACAAATCTTGTAAAATATTTTTTTGTCAAAACCCAAAGTAAGTAAATCTAAGTATATTAAAATTTTCATAAATATCTAAAAAAACTAAAGTGTTTGATTAAGTCCATTTTTCCCTTTCAACTCTTGGTTTGCTAAACTTTGGCACCTCAACTATCAAATTGTTCAATTTTCACCCCGAGGCAGTTTTGAGTGGTTTTCGTATGGTTCTAGGTCAAAATTAAATGGTTCCTATAGTTAAAATTAGACAAAGACAAGATTTGAGGAACCAAAATGGACTTAATCCTTAGCTAAATCGTTAAAAATGGACTTCTCAATTTTTCCAATAAATGGACCACTACTTTCTAAAAAAAACAAATCTAATGATTAGTTTAGAGAGTTGAAATGGAATTGATACTTAAAAAACGTTGTTGCTAGTTCTTTCAAGGAAGTGGCACTCTTTCCGAGAACTAATTTCGCATGTTGAGCTCATTTCTACTTAGAGCAAGTATAATAGCAGACTGTAAGCCGACTAAATGCTGAGGTGGAGGAGAGAGGGGAGGAGAGAGAGGAGAACCGGGCTGTAAGCTTACAGCCGGCTTGGGCACAAGAACCAAGAAAGTCTGTGAGAGAGACAAGTGGGCCATGTATTAACTGTAAAGAGCTAACTACTATATGAGTGGGCTAAGAGAAGGCTGTAAGGAACCTTACAGCCAGCAAGCCAGCTGTATTATTAGCCTTGCTCTTATATGTAAAGCGGTGCACTTCTAGAAGCTGCAGACTGCAATGCCAATTACAGTTACGTCTATATTTTCTCCATTGAAACTCAGATGTCAAAACAAAATTCGGCGTCAGCACTAACGATCAATGGTGTGTGTTTGTGTACGCACACGCGAGTCAAGAACCCTGTGAAATTATGCATGCATACATGTACGTATTCAAAAATATTACCAGGGCGCTTCATACAGTACTAGTTCTGATCTCACCAAATTGGGCAGCTTTATGCTACGTACAGGTAGCCATAAGACTTCTGGCAGGACTCCAACTACAAATCACCTGCTGCTGCAAATGGACCCTAAGATGCATGATGATGGCGCAAATGGAGCATGATTCAAGTCGGAAAGGATCAGGGAGAGTTTCAGCAAACTATCGCTTTCTTTCCCCTGTGTCGACAACCAAAATTGTCTATTTTATAAAGTTGTCAAAATATAGAACGGACTTCACCATTGTGTTCCTCTCGTCGAGACGGTCAAAAAACATATATGGAACGTCTAATTCGGAGTCCGGATGAAGGAGTTATGCTCCCGGAAAGATGCTCCGTTTTCGGGAGTTCCGATCCAAGTCGGGACTTCCGACTGTCGGAAGTTCCGATAGGTGCCGGGACTTCCGGGAAGCTTGAAGAAACCTGCTCGGGTGTCTGAGGTCATCCCCATATCAGGAGTTCCGATAAAGGTCGGAAGTTTCGACTGTCGGGAGTTCCGACCCAAGTCGGGACTTCCGACAGACCTAATAAAAACCATGTTCGAATCTGGCCTTTTGATACCGACCCGAACTATTCCAAACTCGTGGGAAACTTGGAACATAAGTCTTAGAGAGGTTTTCTACTGGGATAAGACCACCCTCCTCTATATATATGAGAGGATCATGACCGATTGAGTTCCCATCTGTCCAATCGACATAAAAACACAACAAATCAATCTACTACCTCTTTTTACCCTCTTTTCCCAATCTACCTCTTCTCCTCGTTCTTCGTCGGTGTTGCATGGCTGAAGGATCGACGACGACGATGCTCTAGAGCGGTCAGGCCAGCGAGAGTAGCCCATAGCCGCCGCACGCCCCGACAGGGTCCCTCCCGGGCGTGTGGTGTTTCTGGTTCAAGAGACCTCGCCGGCATGTATTGCGTATCGCACTCCCGACGAGGCTCCTTCGATGACGTGTCTTGTGTATCGCACTCATCGCTGGAGACACAAGGTTCAGGTGAGGACATCCCCTAGGCGCCAGCCGATCCAAAAAATGGCTAGGCCCTACATCGAGCGATCTAGCTCCTTATCGAGTGTGTGACCTAATTAAGCGTCAAGATCCTGGTTAAGTCTGGAGGTCTGAAATAGATTTTTGGCTTTTACAAGGGGTGATAAGCTCCTTCATCTACTCTTGTTGTTTTCCCTGAACTTGCTGTAGACCCTGTACTCTCGTTTTGATAATGGAAATGGAGCCTGCCTAAAAAATACTGAAACGAGAGCTTCTACTGCCTTGGAAGCCTACATCTACAGGGAGCTTCTACGCACAAAGTGCAAAGTGCCCTCCTGATGCCTTCCAAGCCTGCAACTACAGAGCAATTGGCCGGACGAACATCTTGTCTCTCTTTTCACCAAAAACAAAATGGTCATCTCTCTCATGTTGCAACATAGTGTCGTGCTCCTTCAACTGCTGTTTTGCTCCTTTATTTATGGAGTACAAGAGAGGGCACTATCACACAAAAATTGTAGGTAGGTACTAGCATTTGATTTGCATCAGGTTATTCAGTGCCTGTAATTTCATTGAATGGGCACTCACTAGAGGCCACCGCTGATGTTCCATTATAAACTGCTCAGATAGTTGGGTCCTCATGTCTTCAGAGATGGAGATAGTGCCAGGCGCCATAGGCCCATCCATATCCAGGACATCGGGCGCCACCCACACCTCGCACTTCAGGATCTTTTTAACAGTCGAGTGACACAAAACACCCCATGTGATAAACCAACACATATAACACATGACATCATGCCAAAGACTTAACTTAGTGAAAAGATTTGCTAGAGCGTTGGTATACAAAAATAGTGAAACATGATTAAACAATATTTTAGAATTTCTCTTCTAGGCTTAACTCTTCGGCAATTCCCTTGAGATCTTATCGGAGCTAACTTGTAGAACACCTTGGGGTTGCCCTACTCCAAGGTCTACTATGTAGCGGTGAATAGAGCATTGGGTCACATCAACCAAACGAAATTACCTACAAAACAACATAACGGCGGCACCGTGAGTACATTTCGTACTCGTAGGACTTAATTCCAACATATAGATATTTGGTGGATGCAAGGGTACTATCAGGAATTTGTACATTTGCAGAAAAGCAATGGCGTTTCTTATAATGATGACATTCTCATGATTCATTATTAAGGTAATAAACATGTATGATTCATAACAACAAGTACGGTAACCAACAGTTGTAAACCACACTGTAAGAAAAATGGACCCTTGGCCCATTTACTTTGGATATTGGTGTTTGATGACTAACACAACCAAATTGGACTAATGAATTTGCAAGTGTTTGTTTTGTAGTTCAATAGGGTGCAAGACGTAACTTGGACGAAGGCGACGTGATGATCCGATGATCAACACCTCAAGCAAGACCTTAGGAGCACAAGAGAAGACCCAAGAGATCAAGCAAAGTCCAAGCATGAAGATTGGAACCAAGCCGTATGCAAGATCGCGAAGAAATGAGCTCACTGTGGTGACCAGATGCTGGACCGGACACTGGACAAGCGACCGGACGCTGGGCAAGTGGCTCAGCAGACAGGCGACCGGACGATGGACCGGACGCTGGTGGCAACCGACCGGACGCAGGACAGCAGCGTCCGATCGAGTACAGAGAGGTTCCAGAGCGGCAAATCTACGACCGGACGCGTCCGGTGGCAGGCGACCGGATGCTGGCCAGCGTCCGATCAGCACATTGCTGGCTCAACGGTCGGGACAACCGGACGCGTCCGGTCAGGACGATTTAGCGTCCGGTCAGTAGCAGAATTGCGGGAGTTCGACCCCAACGGCTACTTTCTCAGTGGGGCTTATAAATAGACCCCCCCCCCCAACCGGCCATTTGAGTGGGTGGAGCTGAGGAAACATACCAAGGGTGTTGATACACCATTTTAGTGATCTCCACATGCATAGTGCTTAGTGTTTTATTAGGTGATTAGCATAAGTGCTTTGCGAAGTACTTAGGTTGATTAGACCACCGCTTATGCGCTTGCTCTAGGTATATGCCTAGTGTTTAGTGAGGTTTGCATACCTCTTGCTACCCCGTGCTTGTGAGCACAAGTGTTGTATATCGGAGGGGCTTGAAGTCTTGCGAGATCACACCAACCACGTTTGTGGTGTGGCCGCCACCGTGTACCAGAGGGAACAAGGCCCGCGGCGTTTTGGCCGAAAGCTTGATAGTGAAGACGGCGGGAAGCATCTGGGAGAGGCTTGCCGAGAGGCACATCGGAGACCCACTTACGCGTGGGGAAGGCCCGAGGCTATCCACGGAGTTACCCAGCCGGGAGCTTGGCCCTTGCGAGGTATTCCTTGCGAGGGGCTCCAACGAGGACTAAGGGGAAGCTTGCACGCTTCTCGATACCTCGGTAAAAATACCAAAGTCGTCGACGGGAGTTTGCATATCTCTACCTTGATCTTTAGCTTCCACATTTACATTGATTACGTTACTACGTTTGCGGTAGTGATAGCAACACACTAGCAAAACCATAGTTGCACATCTAGATAGTTTATCTATTGCATAGGTTTTGCCAGGATTAAGAAAAGAGGCCATAGTTTAGAGTTAGAATTTTAAGTTGCCTAATTCACCCCCCCCCCCCTCTTAGGCGTCACGGTCCCTTCAATTGGTATCAGAGCCGGTTGGCTCATATTTGGACCTTTGGCTTAACCGCCGTTGAGCCAACGCTATTGTAGAGTGGTTGGGATGGATACCGCTAGGCCTCCACAATTTGATGGCACTAACTTCCTTTACTATAAAGCAGGAATGGCTTGCCACCTTGAGGCGGTTGATTTAGGTGTTTGGAGAGTCACTCGTGACAGGATGAAACCCATTAAGAATCCTGAAAAGCCCACAAAGAGTGATGAAAAAGAAATGCATTTCAACGCTAGAGCTAAGAATTGCTTGTTTGAATCTTTTAGCATGGATGTGTTTAACCAAGTGTTCACCTTAAATACGGCACATGAAATTTGGTTAAAACTCCAAGAGCTCCATGATGGCACAAGTAATGTTCGTGAGCAAAAACATTGTCTAGCCAAGCAAAATTATGATTCCTTTGCTATGAATGATGATGAGCTTGTTCGTGATATGTATTCTCGATTGAATCAAATTATCAATGAGCTCCATTCAATAGGATTATTAAAACTAGATGATGCGGACATCGTGAGGAAGATCATCTCCGTTCTACCACAAAAGAAATATGCAAGCATTATCACCATCCTTCACAACATGGAGAACTTGAGCACCATGACCCCGGGCATTGTCATTGGCAAGCTAGTGGCATTTGAAATGTCACGTAAGATGGGTCAAGGAGAAGCATCTTCATCAAGCAAAGGCAAAGCTCTCACTTGTAGCGAGAAGAAAAAGATGAAGGGCAAGAAAGTTGAGTCAAGCTCAAGCTCAAGCTCCTCAAGTGAAGAAGAAGAGGAGGATGATGATGATGATGAACAAGAATCAAGTGATGATGATCAATCTTCCTCCTCCACCTCCGACCTTGATGAAGAATCAATCAAAGTGATCAACAAGGTGGAGAAGATGATCCAAAGGCTCAATGTCAAGGGTGTGCCCATCCAAATTCAAGATTTCATTTTCACAAACCAAAGAAAGGGGCAAAGAAAGAGAGGATGCTATGGATGCGGCGAGTTGGAGCACTTTGTGAAAGTTTTTCCAAACAAGCCCACACCCATGACAAAGAAGAAGGCATGCAAGAACCAAGCCCTCACATCAATAAGATCATGGGATGATTCTTCAAGTGAAGAAGAACCCCATCATAAGAGGTGAGGCCGCAAGCACTCATCATCAAGCTCTTCTCGTATGTGCCTTATGGCACAAGGTAACAAAAGCTCTTCCTCTAGTGAGAGTGATAGTGATGATGATATGCCTTCTTATCATGAACTTGTGCAAGAAAATATTAATTATGCTAAAGCTTGCACTAGTCAACATAAGAAGCTCAAAAGTTTAAAAGAAAAGCTAGATAGTTCACAAAAAGCATACAAAACTTTGCTTGAACAATATGAGAACTTTGCTAATCTCAATGTTGAACTATCTACTAAAATTGAGAAACTCAAGACTAGTGCAACAACAAATGCATGCACAATCAATGATGAGCAACTCTTAAAGAAAAATGAAAAATTAAAAAGAAAAATTAGCTAGCTTACAAGAAGCATATAATAGTTTGCTTACTAAAATGAAAACCATGTGCAAATATTGTGATGAGCTAACTAATAAAGTTGCTAATCTTGAAGCCATTAGCACAACCCCCACCAAGGCATCTAAAAAGAAAAGTTCTATCTTTAACATGTCTAAAAAGGATGCCTATACTTCTTGTAATGATTTTTGTTTAGACTCACCTTTGTGCAACCAAGTTTGTGTTGAGAAAGTTGTTGTAGATACATGCACACAAGAGGTTGCAAAGGAGAATGAGCAACTCAAGCAAGAAGTAGCTCGCCTCACCAAGGACTTGACTCAAGTGAAAGGCAAGGCGAAGCAAACCCAACTTCATCAAGATAACACCGTCAAGGGAGTGAAGAACCTTGATGAAGGACAAACCGTGGTTTGTTACGTGTGCCACAAGGAAGGTCACAAGTCCTATGAGTGCAAGGTGAAGAATGAGGGAGGAGCAAAGAAAAAGGAGAAAAAGCAAACAAGCAAGCTCTCCAACACCTACACCAACAAGGTGGACAAGAAGGCCTCCACACCTTATCTCTTGAAGAAGAAAAATGACACGGTGGTGGCCATCAAGGTGAACAAGCAAGCCAACAATGGGGTCAAACGCTTTTGGGTGCCAAAAGAAATCATTTCTAACATGAAGAGCACCAAGAAGGTTTGGATCCCGAAAGGGAAGTGAGAAGTCCATCGGACATCGGGGAATTTAGAGACTTGGCAAAGTGTGGGTGCATTTCATGGGGTGCATCATGATGGACAAAATCATTGCCAAGTGGGTTAGTGAATACTATGGACCCGGTGGCGCTCGGCGGATCCAGTCGCTGCGGCGCGGATGGTGGTCCAGCGGGCTGGGCGAGGGCAGCTTCGGCAAGCGCGGCTCCGGCGTCCTTCGGCGCGGCGGCGCTTGCCTTCGGCGGTCCGTGCCGTGCGTGTGCGAGCTCGAGCTTGGAGCTTCGCAGGCGAGGGTCGGGTCCGCGCACGGCGAGGGCAAGGGCTGCGCTGGAGAAAGCAGCCGAAGAGAAGCAGAGCTCGTTCTCAAGCTTCCTGTGTCCGTCAACGGAGGTGTCGAGAGCGACGGTGGCCTCGCCGGCCTTTTATAGCTGCCGGTAAGGCGGTGGTAGTGTAGATATTTTGGGCAACCGGAGATTTTTGCCGACATGAACTGCAGCGTCCACGAGGAGCACTGGAGAGCTCGCGTGCCTGAGCTATCAGCGGAAAACGCGGGGAGGGCGCCAGGAAGACGACGCAGCATCGCAGCAGTAAGGCGGTTCGGCTGCGGATATTTTCCGGCCGCGGGGATATTTGCCGGCATCCGTGACAGAGCAGCGGCGTCACGCATCGTGCTAGCGATGGGACTAGCTAGGCGACGTACGGGCTGGGGCTGTGCCGGCGTGCTTCATGTGCGCGCAGAAAAGGATCCGCGGTGGACAAAATATCTGGCGGAGGAACTCTCCGGAAGCCATGGCAGAGCTGCAGGGTCCGCGCGACCGTCGGCGTGCTCGAGCAGTCGAGCGGTCGACGCGATTCGCGGGAGGAAGACGACGTGCATCCGTGGGTCACGAGCAAGACGACACACGGGGACGTACGGCACGGCCGCGGCCTTTGCTGGGCTGAGCCCAAGCAATTAAAGCGCATAAGCCACGAAGGGAATTTAATTAAGCCCGGAAAGGTTTAGTAATTATTGAGCAGTCTTTTGTATTTTCCCAGAAAAAAATCAAGGAGGGTTACGAAAGGGTGTTCTTGGGATTAGCAATTCACGGAAAATAATGGTACTGGAAATATACAAGGAAAATATTTTTGGCGCTGCAAATAAACTACTCTAGAAAAGCACACAAACAATACACGAACACTCATAATTGAGATGGTGAAATTTTTAATGCAGGGTTTTTGGAAAAAGCTTTATCTAAAACGGTTCCGTAGAAAATAAACTAATCAAGTTTTAAATTGTTGTAAAATTTTAAAAAGTTTAAATTTTTAGTAAATTTTAACATGGTGAAAAACACAGGGTGTTACACACAGCAGGTGCATTCCGAAAGGGGAAGGCATGCTCATCGAAAATGACGTGTCTGGAAGTGATGACACGCTAGGTCGTGAGGTCAAAACAGCGGTAACCGCGATGATCAGCGGGATAGCCCAATAGAACACACGCGGATGATCGGGTGCTGAGTTTGTTTGGAGGTGTGCCTGCCTGATTGGGGAAACAGAGACAGCCAAACACTCTTAGATGATCATAGGATGGAGGAGCACCAAGCAGGCACTGAAAAGGAGTAAGCGGCTCACTGGCTTGGCATGGCCCAAGGTTAATAAGGTGTGTCGCGGTGGAAAGAGCTTCGACCCAAAAAGAGGGCGGCATGTTGGTGTGGAGTAGAAGACACCGAACGCAATCGTTCAGAGTGCGGAGGATGCGCTCTGCCTTGCCATTCTGAGAAGACATGTATGGACAAAAGAGACGGAAGGCAACACCATGAGTGGCTAGATGTGTGCGGATGGTGTTGTTGTCAAACTGTTTGCCGTTGTCTGATTGAAAAGAAATAAGAGGCAGTTGAAATTGTGTCTGAACATAAGCATGGAAAGACAGCAGACAGGAAACGACATCGGATTTGGTACGCAGGGGAAAGGTCCAAACGTAGTGTGTGAAGTCATCAATTAGAACAAGGTAAAACTTGAAACCAGAACAACTTGTCACAGGGGAGGTCCATACATCAGCATGCACAATATGAAAGGGAACGTAGCTAACTGAAACAGAAGAAGAAAATGGGAGCCTGACATGCTTCCCAATCTGACAAGTGGAACAAACATGTGATGACGACTTGGATGAACTAAATTCTAGATGATGTAGAGCTTGACGAAAGGAGTGGCGCCCTGAATGACCCAGCCGTAGATGCCACAGATCACTGCTAGGCGCGAGAGCAACGTGAGCCACTACCGGAAACAGTCAATTTGGCGAGTGCAAGGGGGTTTGCCGAGTGCAATCCTTTGGGCACTCGGCAAACAAGCTCTTTGCCGAATACTGTACGAAAAACACTCGGCAAAAAAGGGGTTTGCCGAGTGCAAAAAAAACACTCAGCAAAGAAGGGGGTTTGCCGAGTGCAAAAAAAACACTCGGCAAAGAAAGGGGTTTGCCGAGTGTTTTTTTGCACTCGGCAAACAAGCTCTTTGTCGAGTGTTTTTTTTTGCACTCAGCAAAGAAATAAGTTTTTTTTTCTCTTCTGACCTTCAAACTTTTCCTACTCTGCACATACAACATGTGGTACTCCATGTTAAAAATTGGTATATTTCTGGATCTATTTGCTATATTTAATTAATTTATTGTATTTCAAGAAATTTTTTGGTTTAAGTCAAATTTGAACTGCAAGTGATTCAAATAATAGAATAAAATGAGTAGAAAAATGATAGTCATCTTATTGAGTCCAATGTGAGGCCTTGACTTGGAAATGAAAAGAAATTCACAACATCTCGTTCAGGAAACACGACCACAAACGTGTGGCCAAATGGTTTTAAAATTCTAAAAAAAGCAAACAAAGTTTGAAAATCATGAGATTTGTCATGATGTGATGATATCAAACGTGGAGGCTGTGGTAAAAAATTGATAAGGTTTTGCACGTTTTGTCACGTATGATGTTTACAAACCGAAGCATCTTAGAAGAAGAATCGTAGGGTTGACAAAGGATTCGATAAGATTTGGAGTCAAAGTGACGGTCGAATTGGGGTTTTACTTCAAACCTTTTTGTATAGGCAATAGAGAACATAGATTGTTTCATGTGGTGTTTTGGTAATTTTTTGGATCCGTTTGATAATTTTAATTCATTAAGTGCAATTATAGAATTTTAATTGATATAAATTGAATTTGAGCTATAACAGCATGAAATAATAGAATAATAATCATAGAAAAATCAAATATATATTGTTGAGTGAATTTGACAAGGTATTTTCAAAGTACATCGGAATAAATTTAGAAAAATATGTTATGGAAAAGAAACAAAAGAAAGAAAATGGAAAAAATCTGGATTTGCCGAGTGCCCCTGTCTGACACTCGACAAACCCCCTTCTTTGCTGAGTGTCAAATATAGGACACTCAACAAACCCCCACTCATATACCCCGCATCCAGCCGCACACAGTCACACACGCACACACCCACCCGCGCCACACACGCACAGAAGCACACCCGCCACTGGTGCCCCTCTAAAACCCCCGTCGGTGCTGCCCTCGGCTAGCCTACGCTGCCCGGCGGCGTGCGCCACCAGAACCCCCCTCCCACTCTCCCTCTCTCCCTCTGTCCGTCTCGCCAGAGGTGGCAGCGCAGTGGGAGGGCCCAAACGACACCGCGCGCCGGCGCCTCCACCGCTCCCGCCCCCGCCCCCGCCTCCCCTTCCTCTCTCTCTGCGTGGCACAGCGGGAGGGCCCCAGTACGGATCTCCTCCTCCCCCGCATCTCTCTCTCTCCCCCGCCCCAATGTGGGGCCACACCGGCGGGTCCCCGCGATTGCCAGTTTCTGGCGCGGCCAGGCCCACTACGGTGGCCGCTGCCCCCCCCCCCCCCCCCGGTGCAACCATCTCTCTCCCTCTCTCTCTCAATCTGGCATATGCATGGAGGCAATGTCAATTTCACCCTAGATCTACTGTTCTTCCCTTTATCTTACCAAACTTTTTTTGTGTTGTATATAGATTGTGGCCTGCTCGGTTCAGTTGGATCCTGCAAGCAGTCAGGTATTGTGGCATATATCTAAGCGCATGGCCATGTCAGTGATGTTTGTTTCATTTCTTACTGTGACATGGAAATTGAGACCGTGTACACTGCGGCATTGATGGTCTTTGGATTATTGTTTCGCATTTTTTCTTGGTCATGTGTAGTGATGATTACAGTTTCCTTTTTCTATTATGTTTTCAATTTGAGGGAATGGGCCAGCGATGTGACTATTGCTGAGATAATATTTATAACCTTGAAAGGAAAAATGAAGTTGAGTGGTATTATTTATATAACCCTAATGTTGAAACTATACTCTGCTAAGGCACTAGCGAACAACTTTGTTCATGGATTTGTGGCCTAATATGAAGCTGCATGATATTGTCATAAGTTATACATTAATGAATGGAAACCAAGCTCTTAGAGGGTGATACACCAATACACCATACCTTGTGATGATTGTTGTATCCTAGAATAATAGTCAGTCTGGCATCAAGGAAATTATTTGAACAACTACTGTACTAAAGTACTAACTGCCTATCTCACAAATCGCACCTAAGGTGCTCTTCTATCATTCATTTATAAATGATGTTTGTCAGTAGCTAGAAATTTCTAACAACGATTCAATGTCATGTTCCATAGAAGTTGCAGTTAAAAAGGCTTGTTCATGTTCTTAGACCATGGTTCATGATCATATTCTTTATTCAGTCACACCAGATTTGGCAAATAGATATAAGGGTCCTCAACATTAGCTTGTGGATTAGAAGTTTAAACATTCTAAAGTATTTGTCATTATATTTGAATTTGAGGGAGCAATGTAATAAGAAGATTTTACTGCAAAGTTAAAATACAATTTCCTTGTATGTTTTGTTACCCTGGTTGCTTTTAGGGTTAGATGATGTTATACATATAACTTCAAAGCTACATTTTAACCTTGCACATAATCGAAAGGAATTTAATATTTCCTAAATTTGGTATGTGAACACATCACCTGGTATTTGGTGCATTGGATGTCAGGTGAGATGCTATGAAAACAATATCTTGAATATATCAACCTGATCAACCATTTTAACATGTGATATTTGTGGAGCTAAGATGATACGAAACCCCAGTCTCGTGCCGCACTGCTCTCCCCTTCCCTAACTATGCCTTGTGACTTTTTTGTTTTGTACTACTCTTGAGTGGCTGTGATGAATCAAGTTTCCATTAGAGAACTTCTGTACTTTAGCACCTTATGAGCTGGTACTTGAGATATTTTGTTCTATTTGCTGCTGAACTAGGATGGCTTGTACCAGTACAAGCAACCAGTTCTGTGGCCAGTTCAATTCCCATTAGAGAGAGAGAATTAAATTAAGCTCCAGATGAAATTAAGTTGCAGTTGTCATGCTGATAATGGGTAAATCTGAGCCATTTCTCGAGTTCTTTTGCTCTTGTTCTTTTGCTCTAGGTGAGGAAGGAGAAGCTAGGAGATCAAAAATGTTCTTCTAATAGAAAAGGTTCTTCTCACACAACTTGTGCTTCTTTAAATTTCTCACATATAGTTCTGTAAGCCAACAATCCATCACTGAAATGGTAACATATCAATAGGCGGTACATATCTCTAATACTTGTAACATATATCAATTGTTCATTGTAGGATCTTTAGACACCATAGCAATTGACACTTTGGATAGCAACTGACTATAAATCTCTAATACATGTCTAGTAACAGTTAAGGTCCGCCATTTCAATCTTTCTGTTAAGGTCTGCCATTTCTATCTTTATGTTCATGCAGCTAGTGCTTCATTAATAAATATGTTTTTGGCATAATTGTGCTGCATTGTAAATAATCCTTAGGACATAGACATGTCAGTTTGCTTGGGATAAGTTGGTATGTGCTGCAATGTGTGTAGTGTGGCTGTGTGGGAAATGAAAATGGGATTTACAGCTAGCAGTTGGTGATTGCGACGGTAGCTTGCTGTGCCTTATTCATTTGTCCCTTGTGCATATCAAATGTCCGTTTTTTTTTGTTCTATTTTGTTCCCCGGATTTTAACAGGAAAGTGAAAAATATCTAATGACAATCAAGGGATTGTTTATATTTAGAGAGGAGAAATGTCTGAAAGATCAGTAAAGTTGATTAGGTTCATATGTCTGTCGGGTAGTTACACTAGTACAGAGACGGGCTTTACTCCCGGTGGGGAACCCCTCTAGTCCCGGTTCCCCACCCGGGAGCAAGCATCCGGGACTAAAGGGGGGTCCTTTAGTCCCGGGTCAGGAACCGAGACTAAAGGGGAAGCTTTAGCCCCGGTGGGTAACACCAATCGGGACTAAAGGGGATCTTTAGTCCCGGTGGGTAACACCAACTGGGACTAAAGGTGCCTCCTGACATGTCACGGGGCCGACACCCTTTAGTCCCGGTTGGTAATACCAACCGGGACTAAAGGTTTTTTTTCTTTTTTCTTTTCTTTTCTTTTTTTTTTGTTTTCTTTTCAAAATAGGTTTTCAAAGTCATATTGTACGCTGCTAATAATACATTTATACGCGTATAGTATGTTTTGGTTCAAGCACAATGAACGTATTAAATGACACAATTCAAGCATAGAAATAAATAAATAAATATATATATATATATGCATGCATCATATATATATTTACATGCATGCATGCATATGTGTATTTTACATTATATTATTTCATGTGCATATATTACAAAAGATTGCATTACAGTTGTTGTGATATAACAAGTTTTCTCTCATCCTCTAGCTTGGCTTCCATGGCAGTGTTGGGTCGAAGTAGAACTCGCCCTTGGAATCGATGACCTGGTCATTAAAAAATCTGGCTATAGACTCTTGAATTGCTTTGAACCGGTCTTGCCGTATGACCTTTTCCTCCAACCATCGAGCCTACATGTTTGAATTAAAGGAAAATAAATTAATATATGTACATACATATATATAAAGACATAGTAACATAATCAATAATAATAATTAAATGAATATATAGTGTATTTTTAACGTACTTTGAGTCTCTCTGTAGGAGTTCTTTGAGAGACCTGCTTGATAAACTCGCAAACATAGTAACCACAGTAGTTGTTCCTCTGTTCCTGCCTCAGACACCACTTTACGAGAAAAAGATTTGTCATCCAATCTGGTGATCCGATGAAAGCTATATGTTTAATTAATAAAGATGATGCGATTTAGGGGACTTACTTTTAAAGGGATTACATTCAGTGGCGCTTTACATTTTCCCATGTATTGCTTCTCAATAAAGGTTTTCCAAACACTGCCTAATAAAAAATTTACCACGTCATCAGATATAGTTAATCATCATGTTTGTGTGTATATATAGTTGCTAGAGATACTGAAATTACCTCTGGATAATATATATCATATCTTGGTAGTCTTGCTGTGGTTTTCTCATCGAGTCATAGATTATCAAGTGACTTTTCACCAGATCGATGTCCATTAATATCCAGTGATTGCTGCATGTGTTTATAGGATATAACGCATAACACTTATTAATTAACTAGAATCAACATATGAGCCATTAAGGATGATCGACATTATTAACACTCACTTGAAGTTGTAGGGGAAGAGTATATCCTTCTTGTGGCGTTGGTTCACTAAGAAGTTCATGAGGTTACTCTCTGACTCAGACTTCCAATTAGGCTTTGGAGTAACTGGGTCTTTGAATAGTATATGGGGATCAACAAAACCAATTTCATTGCAGCCTTTCTTTCTGCGCTCTGTCATTGTAAATCTGCATATATATAGTACTTGTTAGGATAATTTATATGCATATACACACATATGATGAGTTTAATAATAGATCGAAAGAATTATTACTTACAGGCAATAGTAGCTAATGATAACTTTGTCCAGAGAGGTCACGTGGCATAGTTGATGAAATTTTGCAAAGTCAACATACATAACATCATCGCCATGGAACCAATGTTCGTCTCTAATTCTGACACCAACGCAGAAGTATCCACCGGTAGACGCCTGCATGTACCACTTGTTTAGCAGGTACATTTGCGTCCCAGATCACCTAAGGCTTGAGGGTTGTATAGACTCTGGCCTAGTACAAATTTTTTCTTCCAAATATCAACCTCCGCCGCACTCTCAATGTTTCTATCACCAAACATCTGGTAAAGGTCAAGACCAGTCTCTTCAATAAATTCACCAAGGTGATCCAAATCGACATCCGGAGGTATGTTTGCCTGATGCATTAATCCTAAATTCAAACCATATTCATTACCAACAACTAGCGGGGGGACTGATTGGTGTGATTGTTGTCCGAGTTGTGCAACTCCTTTCCCTGCCCGCTTCTTTTTCTGTGCCGCCTCAATTGACTTGGTGAGAGTGCGGTCATAGTCCGTTAACATTGCTTTGGACGGCTTACGAGATTCCCGCTGTTGTTGCTGGTAAGAAGCCACCTTTTTTCTTAGAATATCTGGAGCTACGAAGAAGTACGGTTTCTCTGGGTTTCTCCTTACTTCTTGATCCTTTTTAAGTTTGTCATAGAATCTGGACATATCTTTTTTATATGCATCAGTTACTTCTTCCTTCTCTTCAGATATTATTTTAGGAATAGCCCTTGGTTTCACGGTGGCTTTCTTTGCCGGCGGGGGCTGGTTCTTCATTTGTGGGGCTGGCCTCTTGCTAGTACTTGGCTTCTTGGTTGGCGGGGGCGGGGAAGGCGTTGGAGACCTCCTTGGAGGTGGTGGCAGCGGCGTTGGAGACCTCCTTGGAGGTGGCGGCTGCGGCGTCGGAGACCTCCTTGGAGATGGTGTGGAGCAGCCTCGCCTTCCAACACATTGTCATCATACAGAGCACTATGATGATCTGGCGATTGAATAATTGGACTTAGGTTGGGGGAGGATCTGCTACAAAAAAAAGGAATGACATATTATTATGAGCACATTTGTTAATTATTTAAGCCAATATAAATTAAAGATGTAGTGTTTTCATCCGCACCTATGGTGAGGTAGTTCAGGAGGAGGTCGAGGCGACATCCCGGGAATGATGATGTAGCGCTTGCGCCATAGAATGAATGTCTTCTCTGCTTCTCCTAGAGTCTTCTCGCCATCACCTCCAGGAATGTCAAGAGGCAAATCACTAAAACCTTTTTTAGCTTTATCTACCGAGATGGTAGCATATCCTTCCTGGATTATATTCCTATGAATCCTTGGTGTCTTGGTTTGGTCGATAGGATTAACAAGACTGATAGCCACCTTGATTGTGGAATTCCCCTTCGGAATGTGTAGCTCACACGATATACAAGGTTCAGTGACGTCATCCATAGGGAAGCGCAGTCCTGTGTCCTCTTGATTTGGTATCTCCGTGGAAGCATAGCTGCTTTTCAACTGAGTAGGGGGCTAATGTTGATTCATGGCTCTGATGCCTGCTTGCTTGCACTCACTGCTATTTGCACTTGCCTTCTGATTTCCTCCTGTATTCTTGCTTCAAGGTTTTTTTCCTGCTCCTGTGCTTCACGCACCGCTCCCTCCAACCTCTGGAGCCGCTGTGCCTCTTCTTCCTTCTTTCTCTGGCGGCTTCTGTAGGAAGGTCTGTCCTGAGGGAATCCATGCTCCCACGAGACACTTCTTTGCCTCTAGTTCGGTCACCGTGTTCAATAGTCCCGATGGAGTATGTCAGTTCATCCTTCACTCTATTGGGCCTGAACGCACCACTAGCAGTAGCTCTCTGAGCATAAAACAATCTTTCTGCTGCTTCTTGTAGTCTTGCACCATAAACGCACTTCCCTGTCTCCTGGTCCAGTGTTCCCCCATGAGCAAAAAACCAATTCTTTGCACGCTCTCCCCACTCGAGTGATTCTGGTGTGATACCCTTGGCAAGAAGGTCTACTTCCATTTTGTTCCACTTCTTAATGGTAGTCGGGTAGCCACCTGATCCCAAGTTATGGTGGTATGTCTTCTGTTGGGCATTATGTTGGTTCTTTATCACCCGACTCACACCCTCTTCCGACGTCTTGTACTGTACAAACTCATCCCAATAGGGCCTCTGCTTTGAGATTGGGTCTGGGACAGTGAAATCTAGTGCTATGTTCTTCTTGACATACGTCGTGTATAGGTGTTTCTTCCAAGTCTGAAACTGGGTGGCCATCTTCTTCAATGCCCAATCCCTAACTCACTCCTTCAATTCATCACCATCTATTATATCATCATAACCATCTGTTTGGAGCGTGAAATGTTCCAAGACATCATTCCAAATTAACGGCTTGTCACGATCGGAGACAAAACTGATATGAGGAGCATTGGTCTTCTTCCATTCGCGAGTACTAATCAGGAGCCGGTCCCTTACAAGGTAACCATAGTGGTGCACGAATTTCATTTTATTTGCCCCCCCCCCCCGGTTCGTCTGTATCCACATTGAACTCCGAGATGACGAAGCGGCCCTCCAATGGCTTTTTGGGACCTAGAACATTTTTACTCTTCGTTGTAGTTGTTGATGTCAATCCAGAGGGCTACAAAACATAAACATTATTTTTAATGTCATGAGCACACATAAGACATGATAATATATATAGCTAATAATAAAAAATATATACTTGGCCAATATCTTGTTGCTCATTTTGTTCAAGAGCTAAGTACTGACTCTCGTCATCTGTATCCTCTTGCACGTTATTTTTAGCACCATCATCACCGGCAACTTGAGTGCCAGTGTTGATCAAATTCATCATCAACTCCTCCTCATCCATGTTTCTCGGGTCGGCCATCTAGCTTCAAAAAACAAAACCAATATATAGTACATCAAATCTTTGCTTACATGCGTGATTGTTTAGCGTTAATGATAACGATAATACGAATGTTGATCGACTAGGCCACGAGAGAGGGCGGTGTGAGGAGAGTGGCGGTGCTCCGCTCTGCCGTATATATGTTTGTACACATGGGTGAACGAGGGCGGCGGTGCTCTGCCGTATAAACCCTAAACCCTAGGGTGAACGAGGGCGGTGGTGCTCCGCCGTATAAACCCTAAACCCTAGGGTGAACAAGGGCGGCGGTGCTCTGTCGTATAAACCCTAAACCCTAGGGCGAACGAGGGCGGCGGTGCTTCGCCGTATACATAGAAATGCATGGGCGAATGAGGGCGGCGGTGCTCCGCGACGTATATATACATGCATATGAATACAAATTATGAAAACATATGGATCGCGATCGAGGACAAGGACATACGGCAAGACGAGCGACGTGGTCTCGATGTCGGCACAGAGTGGGCCGGGGTGGTGGTCGGCACAGATTGCAAATTCATAACAACAAGTACGGTAACCAACAGTTGTAAACCACACTGTAAGAAAAATGGACCCTTGGCCCATTTACTTTGGATATTGGTGTTTGATGACTAACACAACCAAATTGGACTAATGAATTTGCAAGTGTTTGTTTTGTAGTTCAATAGGGTGCAAGACGTAACTTGGACGAAGGCGACGTGATGATCCGATGATCAACACCTCAAGCAAGACCTTAGGAGCACAAGAGAAGACCCAAGAGATCAAGCAAAGTCCAAGCATGAAGATTGGAACCAAGCCGTATGCAAGATCGCGAAGAAATGAGCTCACTGTGGTGACCAGATGCTGGACCGGACACTGGACAAGCGACCGGACGCTGGGCAAGTGGCTCGGCAGACAGGCGACCGGACGATGGACCGGACGCTGGTGGCAACCGACCGGACGCAGGACAGCAGCGTCCGATCGAGTACAGAGAGGTTCCAGAGCGGCAAATCTACGACCGGACGCGTCCGGTGGCAGGCGACCGGATGCTGGCCAGCGTCCGATCAGCACATTGCTGGCTCAACGGTCGGGACAACCGGACGCGTCCGGTCAGGACGATTTAGCGTCCGGTCAGTAGCAGAATTGCGGGAGTTCGACCCCAACGGCTACTTTCTCAGTGGGGCTTATAAATAGACCCCCCCCCCAACCGGCCATTTGAGTGGGTGGAGCTGAGGAAACATACCAAGGGTGTTGATACACCATTTTAGTGATCTCCACATGCATAGTGCTTAGTGTTTTATTAGGTGATTAGCATAAGTGCTTTGCGAAGTACTTAGGTTGATTAGACCACCGCTTATGCGCTTGCTCTAGGTATATGCCTAGTGTTTAGTGAGGTTTGCATACCTCTTGCTACCCCGTGCTTGTGAGCACAAGTGTTGTACATCGGAGGGGCTTGAAGTCTTGCGAGATCACACCAACCGCGTTTGTGGTGTGGCCGCCACCGTGTACCAGAGGGAACAAGGCCCGTGGCGTTTCGGCCGAAAGCTTGATAGTGAAGACGGCGGGAAGCATCTGGGAGAGGCTTGCCGAGAGGCACATCGGAGACCCACTTACGCGTGGGGAAGGCCCGAGGCTATCCACGGAGTTACCCAGCCGGGAGCTTGGCCCTTGCGAGGTATTCCTTGCGAGGGGCTCCAACGAGGACTAAGGGGAAGCTTGCACGCTTCTCGATACCTCGGTAAAAATACCAAAGTCGTCGACGGGAGTTTGCATATCTCTACCTTGATCTTTAGCTTCCACATTTACATTGATTACTTTACTACGTTTGCGGTAGTGATAGCAACACACTAGCAAAACCATAGTTGCACATCTAGATAGTTTATCTATTGCATAGGTTTTGCCAGGATTAAGAAAAGAGGCCATAGTTTAGAGTTAGAATTTTAAGTTGCCTAATTCACCCCCCCCTCTTAGGCGTCACGGTCCCTTCAATTGGTATCAGAGCCGGTTGGCTCATATTTGGACCTTTGGCTTAACCGCCATTGAGCCAACGCTATTGTAGAGTGGTTGGGATGGATACCGCTAGGCCTCCACAATTTGATGGCACTAACTTCCTTTACTATAAAGCAGGAATGGCTTGCCACCTTGAGGCGGTTGATTTAGGTGTTTGGAGAGTCACTCGTGACAGGATGAAACCCATTAAGAATCCTGAAAAGCCCACAAAGAGTGATGAAAAAGAAATGCATTTCAATGCTAGAGCTAAGAATTGCTTGTTTGAATCTTTTAGCATGGATGTGTTTAACCAAGTGTTCACCTTAAATACGACACATGAAATTTGGTTAAAACTCCAAGAGCTCCATGATGGCACAAGTAATGTTCGTGAGCAAAAACATTGTCTAGCCAAGCAAAATTATGATTCCTTTGCTATGAATGATGATGAGCTTGTTCGTGATATGTATTCTCGATTGAATCAAATTATCAATGAGCTCCATTCAATAGGATTATTAAAACTAGATGATGCGGACATCGTGAGGAAGATCATCTCCGTTCTACCACAAAAGAAATATGCAAGCATTATCACCATCCTTCACAACATGGAGAACTTGAGCACCATGACCCCGGGCATTGTCATTGGCAAGCTAGTGGCATTTGAAATGTCACGTAAGATGGGTCAAGGAGAAGCATCTTCATCAAGCAAAGGCAAAGCTCTCACTTGTAGCGAGAAGAAAAAGATGAAGGGCAAGAAAGTTGAGTCAAGCTCAAGCTCAAGCTCCTCAAGTGAAGAAGAAGAGGAGGATGATGATGATGATGATGATGAACAAGAATCAAGTGAT
The DNA here is from genome assembly GCF_019320115.1 of Miscanthus floridulus. Classification (NCBI taxonomy): domain Eukaryota; kingdom Viridiplantae; phylum Streptophyta; class Magnoliopsida; order Poales; family Poaceae; genus Miscanthus; species Miscanthus floridulus. The sequence continues at coordinate 72,067,176 of NC_089594.1, read as the reverse complement.
GATGATCAATCTTCCTCCTCCACCTCCGACCTTGATGAAGAATCAATCAAAGTGATCAACAAGGTGGAGAAGATGATCCAAAGGCTCAATGTCAAGGGTGTGCCCATCCAAATTCAAGATTTCATTTTCACAAACCAAAGAAAGGGGCAAAGAAAGAGAGGATGCTATGGATGCGGCAAGTTGGAGCACTTTGTGGAAGTTTTTCCAAACAAGCCCACACCCATGACAAAGAAGAAGGCATGCAAGAACCAAGCCCTCACATCAATAAGATCATGGGATGATTCTTCAAGTGAAGAAGAACCCCATCATAAGAGGTGAGGCCGCAAGCACTCATCATCAAGCTCTTCTCGTATGTGCCTTATGGCACAAGGTAACAAAAGCTCTTCCTCTAGTGAGAGTGATAGTGATGATGATATGCCTTCTTATCATGAACTTGTGCAAGAAAATATTAATTATGCTAAAGCTTGCACTAGTCAACATAAGAAGCTCAAAAGTTTAAAAGAAAAGCTAGATAGTTCACAAAAAGCATACAAAACTTTGCTTGAACAATATGAGAACTTTGCTAATCTCAATGTTGAACTATCTACTAAAATTGAGAAACTCAAGACTAGTGCAACAACAAATGCATGCACAATCAATGATGAGCAACTCTTAAAGAAAAATGAAAAATTAAAAGAAAAATTAGCTAGCTCACAAGAAGCATATAATAGTTTGCTTACTAAAATGGAAACCATGTGCAAACATTGTGATGAGCTAACTAATAAAGTTGCTAATCTTGAAGCCATTAGCACAACCCCCACCAAGGCATCTAAAAAGAAAAGTTCTATCTTTAACATGTCTAAAAAGGATGCCTATACTTCTTGTAATGATTTTTGTTTAGACTCACCTTTGTGCAACCAAGTTTGTGTTGAGAAAGTTGTTGTAGATACATGCACACAAGAGGTTGCAAAGGAGAATGAGCAACTCAAGCAAGAAGTAGCTCGCCTCACCAAGGACTTGACTCAAGTGAAAGGCAAGGCGAAGCAAACCCAACTTCATCAAGATAACACCGTCAAGGGAGTGAAGAACCTTGATGAAGGACAAACCGTGGTTTGTTACGTGTGCCACAAGGAAGGTCACAAGTCCTATGAGTGCAAGGTGAAGAATGAGGGAGGAGCAAAGAAAAAGGAGAAAAAGCAAACAAGCAAGCTCTCCAACACCTACACCAACAAGGTGGACAAGAAGGCCTCCACACCTTATCTCTTGAAGAAGAAAAATGACACGGTGGTGGCCATCAAGGTGAACAAGCAAGCCAACAATGGGGTCAAACGCTTTTGGGTGCCAAAAGAAATCATTTCTAACATGAAGAGCACCAAGAAGGTTTGGATCCCGAAAGGGAAGTGAGAAGTCCATCGGACATCGGGGAATTTAGAGACTTGGCAAAGTGTGGGTGCATTTCATGGGGTGCATCATGATGGACAAAATCATTGCCAAGTGGGTTAGTGAATACTATGGACCCAAATTCCCCTTCCCATGTTAGGTAACTAGATGTTATTACTTTTTAATTGATACATCTTGCAATTAGATTTTCCTACAATTAGTATCTTTAAGCATCTAGTTATTCTTCATGCCTAGGTTTGCATTTGCATGCTTATATCTTTTGTCATGCATACACTAGGTATATCTTATGGTAGACTTGCTCGGTCTCATTTTTAACCCTTGGAGCAAACCTACATGGTTTAAAATTGCTTAGAAGCACGGCACATAGCTTGGCTTCCTATTGTTCATCCAATATGTGCCAAAGTCCAAATTGTAGATAATCTCTCCCGGTTATCTTTTTAAAAATGATTCTCACATTCCTGAGATGTCATCTTTCAAGTGGTATTTTTTTATTCTAAAATCAATGTGCACATATTTAGGGGGAGTAATTCTACAACTTGGATGCTTTGAGACTAACACCTTTTCAAATAGTATAAATTTTTTCAAACCTATTACATGTGTAGTAGTCTCATTGTAAGGAAATTGGAATCCCCGGAGTTAAGCATCATTCTTCAGTTGGCATCATCATGTTGATTTCATTTCATATGCTTTCTCCATGCATTATATAGATTAAACTCTCTTGTGCAATAAATTGCTAATTATGTATATGCTTTGCTTTCTACCATATGTATGCATACATTTAGGGGGAGCTTAGTCTATATAATGTGAGAGTCAAATTTTGTGATCCATTTCACTCTATACACAAAGGATCATGAAATTTGACCCTCCCTTGTGCTACTAATGTCTTCCTTTTCGGTGTTTGATGCCAAAGGGGGAGAATTTGAAGGACCAAAGGCAAGCATCAAGTTGATGTCTACAAGTGGTAATGGTCCGAGAAAGGGAGGAAAGTGGATTATGGATTAGTCTAAGTAATGGTAAAATTTGTAGGAATCCATAATGCCACATGGGGATTTTTGCAAGGGCAAGATAACCTTTCATTTAGTTTTAATTGGTATCTTACAATTGATTTCAATTGGTATCCCTTAATATCATATATGATTTCAATTGGTATCTTTAAGTATCAAATAAACTTGCCCTTTGCATTGCATCCTAGCAAGTAGGTAGTTTTTAACTTCCAAATTCTTATTATTTGCTTACTTTGGTCGTGTTAGCATCAATCACCAAAAAGGGGGAGATTGTAAGGAAAATGGACCCTTGGCCCATTTTACTTTGGATTTTGGTGTTTGATGACTAACACAACTAAATTGGACTAATGAATTTGCAAGTGTTTGTTTTGTAGTTCAATAGGGTGCAAGACGTAACTTGGACAAAGGTGACATGATGATCCGATGATCAACACCTCAAGCAAGACCTTAGGATCACAAGAGAAGACCCAAGAGATCAAGCAAAGTCCAAGCATAAAGATTGGAACCAAGCCGTATGCAAGATCACGAAGAAATGAGCTCACTATGGTGACCGGATGCTGGACCGGACGCTGGACAAGCGATCGGACGCTGCGACCGGACGCTGGGCAAGTGGCTCGGTAGACAGGTGACCGGACGATGGACCGAACGCTGGCGGCAACCGACCGGACACAGGACAGCAGCGTCTGATCGAGTATAGAGGTTCCAGAGCGGCAAATCTGTGACCGGACACGTCCGGTGGCAGGCGACCGGATGCTGGCCAGCGTCCGATTAGCACATTGCCAGCTCAACGGTCGGGATGACCGGACGCGTCCGGTCAGGACGATTCAGCGTTCGGTCAGTAGTAGAATTGCGGGAGTTCGACCCCAACGGCTACTTTCTTAGTGGGGCTTATAAATAGACCCCCCCAACCGGCCATTTGAGTGGGTGGAGCTGAGGAAACATACCAAGGGTGTTGATACACCATTTTAGTGATCTCCACATGCACAGTGCTTAGTGTTTTATTAGGTGATTAGCATAAGTGCTTTGCGAAGTACTTAGGTTGATTAGACCACCGCTTATGCGCTTGCTCTAGGTATATGCCTAGTGTTTAGTGAGGTTTGCATACCTCTTGCCACCCCATGCTTGCGAGCACAAGTGTTGTACATCAGAGGGGCTTGAAGTCTTGCGAGATCACACCAACCGCGTTTGTGGTGTGGCCGCCACCGTGTACCGGAGGGAACAAGGCCCGCGGTGTTTCGGCCAAAAGCTTGATAGTGAAGACGGCGGGAAGCATCCAGGAGAGGCTTGCCGAGAGGCACATCGGAGACCCACTTGCGCATGGGGAAGGCCCGAGGCTATCCACGGAGTTACCCAACCAGGAGCTTGGCCCTTGCGAGGGATTCCTTGTGAGGGGCTCCAACGAGGACTAGGGGGAAGCTTGCGTGCTTCTCGATACCTCGATAAAAATACCGGAGTCGTCAACGGGAGTTTGCATATCTCTACCTTGATCTTTAGCTTCCACATTTACATTGATTACTTTACTACGTTTGCGGTAGAGATAGCAATACACTAGCAAAACCATAGTTACACATCTAGATAGTTTATCTATTGCATAGGTTTTGCCAGGATTAAGAAAAGAGGTCATAGTTTAGAGTTAGAATTTTAAGTTGCCTAATTCACCCCCCCCCCCTCTTTGGCGTCACGGTCCCTTCACACACCATTACCAAGTTTCATCATTAACACTACCATGGGTATAGAAAGTAAGAACAACCTTAAGATTTCTGTCTCGAGGGACTTTAGGCTTTCAAAACTCTGCAGAGGTGTACAACTATATCCACATGGAAGAGCGAGATGAACCACCATACCCGCGCGCGAGGGTAAGGGTTGCCTCACATCTTCCAACCTTTCCCTAATCTATCCCAAATGTCACATGAAAGGTTTGACTAGTGCCCAGTTAATGCTACCACCATCTAACCGGCGCAATCTTCTTGCTAGTTCCACATATAGACCAGTCGCGATTAGTTACTAGGCTTCCCAGCCCCATCCCCAGCATGTGGTCTGTATGGGTGGTTACTCAGAATCACGTATCCCAATGCATGGTCCTTAACTGCTCCACAAGCTATGTCACTTGAGATCCCACACTCATAGTGACCTACCCCTCGCTTGAGCAAGAATTACCAAATTGATCATCATGTTCATATCACAAGATTGAGTCCTTAATCCAAATTAGGGAAGTAGACATGTTGTAACCCTCATTCATTTTAGTAGTCAATTATCCCGATGTAGCAACCTACATGTGCAAGTATGAGTTCCCTTCCTCATGCTCAACTTTTACCGTTATTTAAGCAAGATAAGCAATTAAGTGTTACCAAACCCATTGGTTAAGTGATGGTTCTAATTAATTAATGAGTAGCTCTAACTTAGTGAAACATCATTGACTTGATTAGCCAAATCTACATGGAATGCATGACTCATAATGAAGCATAATAAGCATCCAAAATAGGGTTTATAATAGTGGGGTGCCTGCCTGGTTATGCCGTTCAAACTGAATTCAAAGCTGACGATGATGACTTGAACACATTCCTCATGCTATTCGATTCTCGAAAGAGACAATGACTGAGATTTGAAGATGAAGGCTTGATTTGGGACTTGGGAAGAGACATCTAATTATGGCTCTACTATTGCACTATTTGCAACTAAGCTTAACTTTGTATTGTTGACCTCTTGGGTAAGCTTTCTAAACAAGCTCACATCTTTTGTTGTCTTGACAGACACTCTGGCCTAAGTGATGGACTCTCCATCGGGTTAGGTTTCGAGGTGACTTAGGTCTGGTTCGACTCTGTTTGGGTTAATAGACACTCCGTCGGAGATGATGGACTCTCCATTACTGGTCGAATGCTTCAGGGGACACTCCGATGGTTTAGGACTTAGGCGTTCCTAGGGTTTACTCCTTCTATCGGATGGTCCGAGCCATGTGTCTGGTTTGACTAGGCTTATAAATTAGCGGACGCTCTGTGAGAATTCTCGGACTCTCCACTGGGAACTCGGTGTTCTCGAGTTGTTAGGTTTCTATCTATATAAATCGGCGGACGCTCCGCGAGATATCGTGGACTCTCTGCTGTCTCATGTCAATAGAAGATAAGGTTCTATTGGGTGGTTTTCTGGAGTTATCGGACACTCCTGTCGAGATTGACGGACACTCCATCAAACGGTCGACGGAACCTATGTTCTTGGGTGATCTTGGGTTTCAAACTTAGATGTGCTAAGCTGTGATCTTTGCCTGTGTAAGACATTTCTAGGGTGGCTTAGGGAGCTTACTAGGCTCAAGATGGCTAGGTTTGAAGCTTGGTTTGCTAAGTGTAGCTATAGGTCTAGGATCAAACTTAGAGATATGAGAATAAGAAGATAAATCTTGAGATTGAGATGAAATCCTTAGCTCTATGATTTGAGAGCTTCCGTAGCCAAAAACTTGAAGATCCAACTCCTTGCTACTCTTGTTTCTTCATCCAAGGATGGGTTGTTCATGAACTTCCTCTTGCAATACTCCAAATAAATGGATCAAAGGATAATCCATGGGATGCTTGGGTGATGGAGCTAGGCAAAGATGTCTTGAACTTACTCAGTAATTTGATGGAACCATCACCAGCAAGAAAATCATCAAATCTTTCACCAAAAACCACAAATTAGTTCTTGGGAGGAAAATCCAAGAAATGAGAGCTACTTCTCTTGAGCTCACCATGAACAAGATTGAGGATGTTGATGGTGTCCATGGAGTGGTGCTGGTGCTTCCTTCTTCCTTCCTTTCTTCTCCAATCTCTCCACCAATCTTTTCTCTCTCTAGTTCTAGGGTTCATCCTTGCTCTTAGGGTGTAGAGAGAGAGAGAGAGTGACAAATGAATGGATGAATGAGAGAGTGAGTGAGAGGGTGGAGCTTCAGCTGATGGGTTGTCCAAACTAGTGTTGACATGTAGGTCCCACTCCCTTAAGTGGCAAATAGCTCATTTCCCACTCACTGCTGCTGTACTGTGATTTGTCGGATGGTCTGGTAGAAATGGCGGACTGTCCGATGCATCACTGTCTTTGCTGAATTGATTTAGCCAATGAGTGGTTTAGCATTGGGGATCGAATCATCATGTCTTAGGATACTCTCAGAGGTTGAGTTGGTGTTGATGATGTCAATAGGATAACCTTTAATACAATTGGGGGTTCCTCCGTTGTCTCAAGTGTGAGCCTGACCATAGCAATCCGGGGTGCTTGCGAAGTAAATTGGCGGATTCTCAATGATTTTCCTTGTCTAGAAGGGATCTTCACAGGAGTTTGGTTTATCGCTTTCTTGGATGGTCATAAATGATGGTCTATATTGTAACAAACTCGGGTCGTTACAGATGGTCAAGGCTTCTATGCCAATCTCATTGAGCATGGAAGGGCTGATCTCACCCAGTAGTTGTGAGATGAACAAGTTAAGAGAGACTCAAGAAGACCAAAGTCTTTGTAAGATGCAGTATCTAGTTACGGTCAAGAGTTTCAAATCATTTGTCCTCTTGTAGTGAATTTGGAATTGCTGATGCCTCCTAGTTACGATCAAGTTCAGTGGAACACCTAACGCTTCATGTTTGTGTATTAAGTTGTTTAGTTTAGGGCAAGGGGCCATATATTGCTTCTGCCATTTGGTAGCATCAGGTACCATCAACCAACCTTGGAAAGCTAAGATCAAATTACGTTTAGTGAGTTGCTTATGATTCATTGAAAGACGAAATGTACAAATAATGAAGAGTAAATTACACCCACTGTTGACACCTGTGGAGGCACATAGAGACAAAATCCGCAAGCGCACGGGTATCAAAGTAGTTTTCACCCGGAGTATTATCTAGTACCGTATCCATGGGGAAACGTGTGTGTGTGTGTTGTCTAACAACTAGTTTGTGCAGGGATAGCAATCAAGGTTTAAGGTATGGGTAGAGAGGATTCCTATGGTTATGACCCTATGCAAAGAAAGACTTATGATTCTAGTGTTCACTTCGGGACACCGCTTAGACGGTAAAGCACCGCTAATAGATAACTCTACCAACGCGACTACGGTCCTACTAATTTAAGAACCTACTCAATTCGACGTGGACTACAAAGGATAGACAGGGCTGTCACCTCCCACTGCTACCACTCAAAAGAACTGTGAACCCATGAACAAGAGAGAACAAAACTTACTTTAAATAGAAATCAATTACCAGAGGTATCTCAGATGTAGACTTGGAGCAGCCTAGATCCGCCAAAGTACAAGCCGTAGAGGTAGCACCGATAGGCCGGTACTTCCCCTAAACTCTTCCCTTACTCTCTCTCTCTCTCTCTCTCTCTCTCTCTCTCTCTCTCTCTCTCTCTCTCTCTCTCTCTCTCTCTCTCTCTCTCTCTCTATTGTGTACAAAGAATAGATCCTAACTAGATGACTAATCACTCATGAATGCGATGCACTGATCCTGAGATGAGGATATGAATTAGGGTTTCAGGATGACCTCAAGGAGGGGGGTACAGGGCCATATATATAGGGGGTAACGTCCATTCTAGACCCTTGGATCAAACCGACTTAAATAAATGGCGTAGATGCGATCTTTAAGGAGGTGAAGAACTGTCATTCGAAGGAGACACTGAACCATGGGTCCCACAGACCGACCGATCTGCAGGTGCGGCCGACCGGCCCCACTTGGTAGCCCCTCGCTGTCTTCTTCGGTGTGGTGTCCTCTAGAACCTTTTGGAGTTGTTTATGCCACGGTTAAGCGCGATTTACTTTGATGAATAGGTCCATCTTGATGGTTTTCTGGATAAATCCTGCTGAAAACATAGATTCACCAAAACTCATGGAATTTATTAGTTTAAACCCCTAGACATATGTTTGGTGATGGAATTAAGTATATATGCAGGTTATATTGACAGTTTATGATTGAAGTTAACGACCATCAACAAGCTCCCCCACACTTAACCTTTGCTCGCCCCTAAGGAAAGCTAAACTCAGCAATGGATCAGGAGTTGCTACAATGCTTTCACTTCTCAAAAGTATACATGCGTTCAATCAGAAATTCTTCTCTAGATTAGAATAAATTGTTCTGACTTTCAAACTTACCCATATTACCTTCAACCAAGGGGCTTCTTATCCTTCACAAGGGGCTTCTTATCCTTCACTTGGGTCTTGAGCAATTGAAAGACAGAACGATCGAGTCAAGCACTATATCTCAAGTTCTTTGTTCCACCATTGTTTCGGAGTTTTTGTAAGTTTTTAAAATAAAACTCAGAGATTCCATTGTATGACACTCTCAAGTCTCTCAATATATGTTGTATTTGTGGATCCTCACCAAGGCAATAAAGATGGTATGCATTTTCCTCTTCCTACCACGCTAAGACTTATATGGAGTTCATAGGTAGGGAGAAAGCTAGAACATACTTGCAATGCATATATTGTAAAGTCAAACCACGGATCCAAAGAGAGTTGAGTCATACAATCAAATCAAGATGTGCATGTGTGTGGAATATATGGTGGATATATATATGTGGCTAACCTAATTCTACTTTGCTCCTTGAAAACATATCTCTCTTTTAAAACTTAGAAATAACTTTGTAAGAGAACATGGTGTGACACCCTGTGTTTTTCACCATGTTAAAATTCACTAAAATTTTAAAGTTTTTAAAATTTTACAAAAATAAAACTTGATTAGTTTATTTTCTACGAAACCGTTTTAGAAAAGTTTTTTCCCCAAAAACCCAGCATTAAAAATTTCATCAACTACATTATGAGTGTTCGTGTATTGTTTGCGTGCTTTTCTAGAATTTATTTGCAGCGCCAAAAATATTTTCCTTGTATATTTCCAGTCCCATTATTTTCTGTAAATTGCTAATCCCATGAAAACCTTTCGTAACCCCTCCTTGATTTTTCTGGGAAAATACAAAAGACTCCTCCATAATTACAAAACCTTTCCGGGCTTAATTAAATTCCCTTCGTGGCTTATACGCTTTAACTGCATGGGCTCAGCCCAGCAAATGCCGCAGCCGTCACTACCGGATACAGGATATTTGCCGAGTGCCAGGGGCACTCGGCAAAGTCCCAAAAACACTCGGCAAAGGGGTTGTCGAGTGTTACACTCGACAAACGACACTCGGCAAACTTGTTAACGGCAAACGCTAGTTTACCGAGTGTTTTCTATTGGGCACTCGGCAAAGAAGTTGTCGAGTGCCCAAAAAACACTCGGCAAACTTTTTTTCCAAAAAAAATAAAAAAAACATGCTGGGGAAGAAGGGAGGGCCCCACCACGCCGCACCACCACCATCCATGCCGCCGCCACCACGCCAGGGAAGAAGGGAGGGCCCCACCACGCCGCACCACTACCATGCCACCAGCAAAGCCGCCATCATCCGCGACCATCGCGGGATCCTACTCTGCCACGCCGCTGAGCTGCGACGCCCTCGCCACGGCCACCTCTGCTCGCCGTCACCAGGAAGCCGTGGTGTCGAGCCTCCACCGTCGTGCCATCCACCTCGACGAGCCTCGCCCAAGCCCGTCCTCGCCAGCGTCGCGCGTCGCCCGTTCCTTCCTCGTGGAGCTGCAAACGCCGACGAGCACACCACCGGATCCGCCGCTCCTCCCTCCGCCACCACCACCACACCCGTCACCGCCGGATCTAGAGAGGGAGGGCCGGGAGGGGGGCGCCGCCGGATCTGGAGAGGGAGGGCCGGGAGGGGGGCGGCACAGCTAGATCCGGGAGAGGGAGGGCGGGTCGCGCCGACGAGGGAGGAGAGGAGGGCGGGCCGCTCCGACGAGGGAGGAGGGGAGGGCAAGCCACACCGGCGCCGGAGAGGGAGGAGGGGAGGGCGGGGTTGCGCCGGCGCCGAGAGGGAGGAGGGGGCGGCGCGTGCGCGTGCACGGAGAAGGGGAGGGGGCGTGCGGACGCGGCGCGGGGAGAAGTGGAGGGGGACGCGCGGGGAGAAGGGTGGGGCCGGTTAAAATAAGATTGTTTTCCTTTGCCGAGTGTCCTAGATCTGGGCACTCGGCAAAGTTTTTTTTCATTTTTTTTCTTCTCTTTCTTTCCCAGAAAAAATATTTTTTTCCTTTGCCAAGTGTCCTAGATGTGGGCACTCGGTAAAGTTTTTTTTTATTTTTTTCTTCTCCTTCTTTCCCAGAAAAAAGATTTTACTTCTTTGCCTTGTGTCAAAAAAAACACTCGACAAACCCCATCTTTGCCGAGTGTTTTTTTTTTGACACTCGACAAACCTCCTCTTTACCGAGTGTTTTTAGCGCAGCACTCGGCAAAGAACTTGTTTGCCGAGTGCCCGAGAGAATATACTCGGCAAACATAAAAACACTCGGCAAATTTGACGTTTCCGGTAGTGCGTGTCGTACGTCCCCGTGTGTCGCCTTGCTCGTGTCCCACGGATGCACATTGTCTTTCTTCCGCAATTTCCGTCAACAACGCATCACCAGCACGAGTATGAATCAGCTGCGCTGCTCTACCCAATCTTTTAAATCTCCTGCTACAGCTGTCGCTATAGCCCGCTATAGCCATTTAAGACAGGATGCCGCTATTTATATTCATGTACAATCTAGCCGTAATATTCCACTATAGTCTAATTTAACTCCGCTATTAATTAATTTAGAAATATACCGCTAAACACCTTATCCCGTTATTTAAACCTATGGCTCTACCATGGCTGCCGGAAAATATCCTCCGCAGCCGGAACACGTGAAGCACACTTGCACAACAGAACCCATCGTCTCGTCTCTTGTGACTATATCTGCTGCCATGTCCCATCCAGCTCGACCAAGCGCCAGTTCAAGCACTACACGAAGACGCTGCTGCCGGCCCACCCTGCCGGCAAAGATCTTCACCGTCGGAGATTGGAGATAATTCCTCCGCCGCAATCGCCTTACTATACGGCCACACGGGCACCAGCGTCAGCTCAAACAACGGCGCGTGCGCCACGAAGGCACTGCTGCCCTGCCACCATTGCCGACAAAAATCTCCCTGGGCACCAATATATTTCCTCCACCACCGCCTTCCTGTAGCGACTGCTGCGGCTATAAAGGGCCGGCGAGCTCGCCACCCACGGAGCTAAGCTCGAGCACTATCTGAGCTCGGATCCGGCTCCCTCCTCCTCTCGGTGCGCAGGCGGCCGCCGCCAAGGCTTCTCGTCTCAAAGACCAAGGCCGGCAGCCCGGCACAGAACCCAGGAGGACCTCCGCCGCCGTCAACGCGAGCACCGCCGACCAGACTCGCTGGAGCTGAGCACCGCCCGAATACCGACCGCTCGCGCTCACTGCAGCTAGCCGCCGGAGGCCATCCTTACCTACACCGCCGGAACCGCGCTCGCCTCTGCTCGCTGAAGCCGCCACCGGAGCGCCGCGCCTCTCCACGAACGCCGGGGCCGAGCGCGGCCAGCCGCACGGACACCGCGGCCCGCGACTCCGCTTCCACGCTCGGGCCGAGCGCCGCCGTCCGCTGCTCTGCTTCTCTCTCCGTCTCTGCGCTGCTCTGTTCTCTCTCTCCGTGTCCGCTCTCAGCCGCTCCAGAAAGGATGAGAACGACCGGGTCATCCAGGGCTACTGCTGGCCATGTCACTTGATCCAATGGAAGCGCGCCACGTCACCACGGCGGGACCCGGCTGCTAGAGACATAACTGCCCCACTCATTTTCCGTGAACCGGGCATACGTGAACCACACATAGGAAGGCGAGTTCGCTCCACAAATGAACGAGCATGTTCCCGGAACAGTGCCATGCAAAGCCCAGGTTATAGTTTTCCAAACGTGCCGGCACAGGTACTAGCCCGCCCCGGCACGGCACGTCTGGGCACGGCATGCTAGGCACGGCTGATGAACCGTGCTGTGCCATGTTGTGCCACCGTGCCCGACTCCAGGCCCAAGGCACGGCTCCAGGCTCATTCCTGGAGCGTGCCGTGTCGTGCCGTGCCGACTCTAGGCTCAGCGTGCCTGTGCCGGCCCAGGCACTAAACTGGCAAAACCCCTCAATGAACTCAGCACAGCAATTCAAAGAGATCTAAAATGACTAAGTTCACAAAAGATCAAAAATAGATCAGAACACAGCACAGCAAAGAACACAAACTTTTGAAACTAAAAATAATTTAAGTAGGAGCTGTACAATGGCTGTCTCATTAAAAACCTGTTTAGGTAAAACTCATCCTTGTGAGAAACCCTAAACAGGAAAAGAGTATAGCCAACTCTAAGATTAATTGTTCATTACATCCATCACCACGAGTCTAAGTCTCAGTTATTACAGAATCATTACATAAATGAGAAGTGAACTAGTCGACATCAAGATAAAGACCAGCAAAGGCCTCTTTCAGCTCCTTGTCCTCCACTATGTGCTGCAGCCTTGTCTAAGCATTCTCCTAATCTTTGATGCAGGTAAGCGCCTCTATAGTTTTAGGGTTCAGCCTCCGCCGCCGCTCCTCGATGATCCTGCCAGTTAAGCTAAAAGTAGACTCTGAAGAAATGGTTGACACAGGCACTGTCAAAATGTCTTTAGCAAGAATAGAAAGTACTGAATAAGTAAGCTTGTGCTCATGTCACCACTGCATGATGTCAAACTCATCATCCAACTGGCTTACTGTGTCATAGTCCAGGTAGGATGCAAGCTCCCTAGAGTTAGAACTAGCAGTTGCTGCCTGCAGCAAGGAAGTGGTAGAAACACTCCTAGAATGATCAAGACTAGAAGGGAGGGAAGAATAGCCAGCTCCAACATCTAACTCATCATCATCATAAATTTCAGCCCAAGCTATTCTTTTCTTACCAGACAGGGATGGAGGAACAACCCTTTTCACCTATTAGAGCCATACATTACATTATACCTGTTATACATTTTAAACAGAAGAGCTGTGGTGTCCAGCAACTTATTAGTGTAGTCAATATTAAAAAGAGAATGTAACTTCCTAAGCACTTTGGTAAATCCCTTAATTTTAGCTCTTGGATCCAATATGAATGCAATAGAATAAAGATCAGGTATATTCTTCCAGTACTTATTGTATTTGTCAATCATAGGTTAGATAACAGATCTTAGATGTTCATCATATTGATACCTATGCAGTTGTATAGCAATCTTAACAAAATAATAAATCATAAGTGGAGAAGTAGGATAGTAAACACTAGACAAATCAACAGTTGAGACATAGAATAGTTCAAGAAATTCCAAGATTTTATTTGCCATAGCTCAGTGATCATCAGTCAAAAGGAAACCACTACCTGAACCTCTAGGGTAATTGGCCTCAATGAAAGTACTGAAAGTACTCTTGTGAGGCAGCAAGTGCTTAAGCATTAGGTAGGTAGAGTTCCATCTAACATCCATGTCTAATCCAAACTTCCTAGGTCTAACACCATTAGCAATGCAATAACTCTTGTATGCAGCAATTCTTTGATTAGAGGAGTTCATAAAAGAGATTGCTGTTCTAAAATCCTCAACGAGAGGATTCACAACAGCCAGTGCTTCTTTCACAATCAGGTTAATAATATGACAAGCACATCGTTGATGCAAAAACAGATCAGAACCCAAATATTCTTTAAGTATAGGTTTTAGTTTATCCATAGCATTTTTATTTGCAGATGCATTATCCAAAGTTATAGGAAAAACCTTGTTAAGTATACCATACTCAGCAAGGACAGATGCAACACGCTCAGCAATGTTCTCAGCATTATGGGACACATCAATCAACCTTAAACTAAGTACCCTTTTCTCTAATTGCCAATCAGCATTAATGAAATGAGCCACAACAGATAAATAATCTTCTTTAGCCTTTCCAGACCATATATCAGAGGTAATAGCGACAGATGAAACAATATTATCCTTTAAACAGACCATCAGTTTATCACGTTTCTCATTGTAGTATTTAAACAGATCTCTACCAGTGGTTTGCTTAGAGACAGGTGAAAAATTAGGGTTATGAGCAGTTTTAATATAATCTTTAAATGCCTCAATTTCACCAATCATAAGAGGTAGGTCCAATCTAGCAAGCATACGAATAAGTTCAACATGAGCTACCTCGGCACTGTACTCCCAACGACGAACAGAACCATTAGAATTAAAAGCAATATGAGTCTGAGTCATGCCCCGGGTCTTCTCAAGTTTCTTAGGACACTTAGCAAGATGTCGAGTAAGATGCCTAGTGCCATGAGCAGAATAAGCAGAGTAGCGCTTATGGCAATGAAGGCAAGTGGCAGCAAACCTGATCTTTCTATCTTTCTTAGTTTTGTAGTGCTTCTCAAAGTCCTCCCAGACAGCAGACGTGGAAGGGCGATTAGAACTGACAGGGCTAACCTCGCTCTGGCCACCATCCACATTAGCCACGTCGACTGGGGGGTCGGAGTCATCGACGGGAAGGGGATCAGCAGCAGAACGGCTAAAGAGCACGGCAGCGTCCTCGCAGACATCATCGTCCTCATCATCTCTGGCCATCCCGCACATACGTAGCTCATCGTTCTGGGAGTGGTCAAACTCCCCGTCGTTGTGTCGCTCGACGCCTGGGGCCATCTCTACCGTCTCCGGTTCCTCGACGACTGCCACAATCAACAGATAAAAGCAGGGTTAGGTTGGGGATTAGGGTTAGGGTTAGGGTTTGCCCTTACCTCTACGGCCGGAGCCCCGTAAACGACGACGATGAGACGGACCGATTGCACACCCCTGGTACCTCAATGGAGACCAGAGCCCCAGAGGTGGCGGCAGCCAGCGATGTGGATGACAGACAGATGACGGAGATGCGGTGAGGATGCCGAGAACTGAGGCTCAATCGACTGTTCAGGGATGAAGAATAAGGGAACAGATGGAGATTGAGGGTGGGAACCACCGGATCTGAGGGAGAAGAGGGAGATTGAGGGTGGAGAGGGAGAAGAGGGAACCACCTGCCACCGGAACTGACCCCTTACCCGCCAGGAAGACTCCACGGTGATGGAATGAGCCAGGAGCGGCGGCTGGCTTATAAAGCCGTCCCACCCGACGATCTAGACCAAAGAGCAAAAAACATGCTTATAAGTCTCAAAACAACCGGATCTAAGATGAGCTAGGGTTTAGGGTTTAGGGTTTGACAATAGGGGGCTCACCTCTACGGCCGGAGCACCAGAGGACGCCGGAGAGGTCAATGATGCATAGATCCGGACCCCTAGAACCTTGACGGCCTCGCCTTGGCAAAAGACCTACGAAAACAAACAAATCAAACCATTAAAACATGCTTATAAGTCTCAAAACCACCGGATCTGAGAGAGATTAAGGGTGCAACCCACTTACTGGAGCCCTAGAGGTGTCGGCGGCCGACGAGGTCAACGACGGAGAGGAGACTGTGATGCGGCCAAGATGCGGAGGACTGAGGCTCAATCGATGTTCAGGGATGAAGATGAGGGGCAAAGATGGCTGAGTCGTGTGCCCGTGTCGGCCACCAGTGGCTCAACCAGCCACCAGAGGGCGAGAAGAAAGAGAGAGAGGCTAGGGTTTCCACCGGTAGGAGAGAGGAGAGCGACGAGAGAATGAGCTAGGGTTCCAGCGCTGGGGGAGCGGCCGCGGCGGGGAGGATTATATAGCCCTCCTGCCCCATGGGAGGATCCAACGGCTAGGAGCGGGGGGAGGGGATCAACGGCAGGCAGGCACCCGTGCCACCCCTGTGCTGCCCGTTGGAGCGGGTCGTGCCCGTGCCGACACTACGAGCCGGTGTGTAGGCCTAGGCACGGGCACAGTGGCAGGCCGGGCCAGGCACGGGCACGGGCCAAGCCGTGCCGCACCTGGTCCAGTGCCGTGTTTTTTTCGCACCGGACCCATGCCGGCCCAGCGGGCCTGCCCCGTTTGGAAAACTATAGCCCAGGTCCGCTTGGGAAGTGCACGCCAGGCAACTGTGCTGAGTAGAAAATAGTACACGCACCCGGAAGAGATGCAGGAGCTTGAGTAAGCCCTTTCCCATTCTAGAAAATTTTCCAAAAAACTCCTATAAATATTAGAGACACTCCAGAGTCTACCCAGACCCTTCCCCACGCCTTCTCCACCATCTAAAATTCCCGTAAAAATTTCCAATATCATTTCCATACGCCTTTTCTCGAAAAACCTAGAAAATCCCTATCTCATCCATTCCAACTCAAAACTCCTTTATGCTTTTACCAAAATTCTTCCTACACACCCATATCCTTTTTTTAATCTTTGGTGCCCACTTAAATTCTAGTTATGTTTGTTTTCTTTTTCTTTTATTTAACGCTAACCTGTAGTTGCACCCGTCCACTAGCACCACTAAGCATGTTATATTCGTGTATGCATGAATACTCCAATGTACACACAAAGCATAATAGGCATGCACTCATACACAGGGATACTTGGTGATATATATATATATATATATATATATATATATATATATATATATATATATATATATATATATATATATATATATATATATATATATATATTGTGCTGAGAGTCATGCCTATGTATGGCTAACCCCACACCCACCTTTTCCTCTTAATAAAACTTGGGCATATACATATGTTATGTGCCACTAACCTAGCCACCACTCCCCCATCCTAACCATGCACTTGTGCTTAGACTACACCCTTTCGGTATGTGTATATAAATGTATATGCATGTACCTAACTACCAAGCTTCTCTCATGTATACTAATATGTATACGTGAACTCACCTAGATAACCTCGCCTAACCCTGGTGGACCTGTAGAAGTGTCAGTCAAGTCATCTTTCTTTCAGGTTCACATAATAGTGAAAGCTAATAATGTGGTTTGGTTTTCGCTAGATAACCACACCATCCCAACCAACCCAAAGGAGCCACACCTTGTTGGATAGATTTCCTTCCATTCAACCTTACTTCAAATTGACATAATAATGATAGTCTTAGATTTAAGTTCACTAACAAGTCAGGACCAACCCATCTAGGACCGTTTTCTTTCTTTGATGGATTATGCCTGTTTTGCATTCTTTGCTTGGTGTTTTCCTTGCTTGTCGACGCTAGACAACGTAGGATAGAAGACGTGGAGAGAGAACCCGATGGAACCTAGAAGCACAGTTATGCGAAGACATACGAGCAAGAAGCACAGGAATCAGGATCTTGGAATAAGGATATAATCATCAGCGAACGGAGGCAAGTCCTAACACCCACCTACTATCTTTCCCACATATAGTTTGCCACATATATATAAAAACCACTCCCCTTTCCACCATCACCACGTCTTGTCACCTTCACCACAAAACCTACCACTTTTCATTTCTACCCATTATCTAATAAACTTAATTTACATTATGTATTCATACCACCCACTTTTATGTATTTGTGAGAATGAATGATATGAGCTCCTGTGATATGTTATGAGCATTGAGCTTTTGTTGATTATTATGAGATTTTGGTGGTATGGATGAGCTTAAGAACATGAACCGTGATATTAATTAAATATAACCCGTGGAACTAAAATTTATACCCGATGGGAGCGAGTGGGGGTATTTCATGTGGTGTGGATTACCTTGGCAGGTTCGCCTAGTGAGGGTTCCTGTGGGAGTTACTCGCTTCGGTCATATAAGGACCGGTTCATTTGCCATCTCGCCTAGCCAGAATTTCGTACAGCCACATGTCTGTATGGGCAGACTTGATCTCATACCCCGGTAGATAGAAGTATGATTCTACTAGGAGGCCGGTTGGCGTGGTTGCTATGTGATCCTCCATGTAAAGCCCCTTGATTTTGGCCACGTTGGAGCCCGTACTTATTATTATTAACTGGATGATTTGGTATCATCCAAAGCATTGAGATGGGATGACTTGGTATCATCCGAGCTTAGTGTGTTTTCCAACCCCTGAGAAGCCATGGTAGAATTATATGGAAATCTAAGGTAGCACCCTTTCGGATACGGGGTCTCATTAGGCCTATTCCTGCCACCGTGCATGGTTAGGAATTGTGTCTATCATGTGGGAAAATTTGTACAACCTCTGCAGAGTGTATCAAATCTATTCGAATAGACACATCCTTGGAATGGGCAACCGCTGGAATGAGGTCTCAAATGATTAGATTCTTTTATGTGTAATGAAACTGTGATAATCTGGTAAGTTGTAATCAATTAGCTAGTAAGTTATAATTTATAAACCCCGGGAACTGGCGAGAAGGGTTAATACTCACCCAGGGCCCAAACTCCCATTTGATATATAACTCTACTCCTAATATATATATACACCTCCACCTCTACCACCATAAACCACTTCCACATACAGCCTTCGACATTCACCTTACCTCTACCCCAAACTTAGGGCTTGCTGAGTACTTTATGTACTCAATCCCTTCCATTCTATGTTTTTAGGAGAAAAGCTAGGGGAGCACATACAAGGATGGAACTACTGAACTACGCAAGGATAGGACAGCAGGAGTACACATGAAGACGAAGCTATATGACTATGCAAGGAAGCTACGCTAGGACTACTAGAATTAAGATATAGAATTGAGCTTAGGGATAAGGTTTGCATCCGCACTCCAAGTTGCCTATAGGAATGGAACCACGACTTCGTAGGACCGCTGTGTTAGAACTCCGATGTATATTATAAGGCCAATGGCCCAAGCTATGTAAACATGAACTTTGTAATGTGTTTTCCCCGTTATTAATAAAAAGTATGGTTTTTGATATCAATCTTGTTCGATCTGTGCATATCAGCTACTGATCTAGGGACTGATATGTGATGCCCAGTGGACCCTAAAGTAGGGGCTCGGCACATGGGCTATCTTATTTATTTTTCTTCTTTTTTTAGGCGGGCATCTAAGTACCCATTGTTTTAGATATCTCGGACACTTGTTCATTTTTTCAACTTTTTTTTCTTCTTTTTTTATGAATAACTCTTGCATAACCCATGTCTCTTTTCTGTAACAAAACTTTTGAGAGATAGCAACAAGAACTTGAAGCACTTATTTGGTGGATGGAAAAACTAACAAGCATGCTTTTGTGTTCACCCCAGTGTAGGAGTAGAACATTTTTGGGTGGATCTAGATAGGAGGAATGTTTTTGCGCCTACCCCCAGTGTAGGAGTAGTGCATATGTGGATGGTGTGTACGTGATCTTGATTAAGAGCATGACAAATCTCTCATAAGGGTCACAAAGCTTGACAAAACTCAATACAAAAGCAAGCAGCATATATATGGAAGTTTTCCTAGCCTAAATAACATGTATGGCTCTGGTGGGAATTCAAGCTTTGTCATACAAGAACTCATCATGTAGCATTTTTGTGTTTTCAAAAGAAATCTCTAGAACTTTAGTGTCACTTGGAACAAGATAAACAGTAGCTCAGACCTTCTCATATCATATCCATCAATTACTTAGACTTAGATCAAACATATGCTACCCACAGAGTTTCAAGTTCAGAGTAAATCCTTAACTCGGGAGAATTCCAGGCTGAAAACTAGGTACTTGAAAGGAATTACAACAGAGCAACTATTTATCATTTCCATTTACGAGATTGTCCTCAGAGTCTTTATTATTTATTCTTAAAAGAAATTAAAGTAAACTAGACACACTCTTTTTATTTTGTTTTCATTTTTACTACTATAGGTATAACTATTAATTTTGCTTTTAGTTTGTAGTTTTTTTAACTAGAATAAAGGGAAAGAATACTTACCTGGATACACGGGGGTGCCTTCTCCCCCAAGCTGGTTGTTGCCGTGATTCTTTCATCATTTGTTGATGCTTGTGCTCTGCTTGGGAGGTTTGTTTCCCCCACACTTGAATTATGTTACCTTGCATAAACAACATGTGGAAACAAGCACCAACAAAAGACTAGGGAGATCCTGGCAATACTTTAACAGGTAAACATGGTTTTTAAGGGTTTTTCACATGGTAAAGAAGAAGAGATGAATTGAAAATGTTATTTAAATTTTATGAAGTTAATTATATCCAATTCTTCTTCTGGCAATTGTGTGTCATGGAAAAAATTTAAACGCTGACCATTTACCTTGAAAAGCTGTACCTTCATCATTTTGAAGTGTGACTGCTCCATGAGACGATGTACTAATTACCTTGTAAGGTCCTTCCCATTTGCTTCGTAGTTTCCCATGTCCGAACAACTTCACTCTAGAGTTGAAAAGCAACACCCTGTCACCTGGTTTGAATTTCCTTCTTTTTCAATCTTTTGTCATGCCATCTTTTTGTCCTCTCCTTGTAGAGTTTTACATTATGATATGCCTTTTCTCTCCATTCCTCTAGCTCAGAGAGTTGCATTTTTTTTCTTTCCAGTTGCTTCAAAGTCCATGTTCCACCTTTTTATGGCCCAATGAGCTTTGAATTCTAACTCGATAGGTAGGTGACATGTCTTCCCAGTAGACAAGATGGTATGGTGACATTCCAAGAGGTGTTTTGTAAGTTGTTCTATAAGCCCATAGTGCTCTATGTAACTTGTCCTTCCATGTTGTCCCCATTCATTAACGGTCTTTGGCAGAATGTTCTTGATTTGCTTGTTTGATGTTTCTGCTTGTCCTCTAGTTTGAGGATGATATGGTGTCGCAGATGTTATATGATGGACGCCATGATCAGATAAGAAGCATTGAAACTTTCTATCAATGAAGTGAGGACCTCCGTCACTAATTACCATGCGTGGAACTCCGAAGCGTGGAAAGATGGTCTCTGAAAACATCCTCCTGGCAGTTATTAGAATCTGTAGCTCGACATGGTAAAGCTTCAATCCATTTTGAAACATAGTCGACTGCCACAAAAATGTATTCGCACTGCCGAGGATTTTGGAAATGGTCCCATGTAGTCGATTCCCCAGACATCAAAGAGTTCTAACTAGAGGTTGGTGGTGAGTTGCATGACGTCTCTTGCATTGATATTCCCTTATTTCTGACACAGGATGCACCTCCATATGAATTCTTTGGTGTCATCGTACATGGTTGGCCAGAAGAATCCACTTTGTTAGATCTTAGCATTAGTGCGGAATCCCCATAATGTCCTCCATATGGTGATGAGTGGCATCTTTCAATGATCTTGGTTGCTTCCTTAGCCGAAGCACACCTCCTGAGCAGTCCATCAGTGTAGACTCGCTAGAGGTACGATTCATCCCATAGGTGGAGGTGACTTTCATGGATGAGCTTCCTCTTATTCTCTCATGGTGGTACATAACCTGCAACCATAAAATTAACAATATTTGCATACTAGGGGGTTAGATCATGCGACCTTTAGGAGCATGTTGTCCCGTAGAAAGTCGTTGATGGGCATCTCCTGTGGATTCTCGAACTACATTCTTGTCAAGTGATTAGCTATAGAATTTTCTATTCCTTTCTTATCTTTAATTTCTAAATCAAATTTTGAAGCAACAGGATCCATCTTATAAGCCGAGGCTTAGCATCTTTCTTAGTAAGGAGATATTTAAGAGTAGCATGATCAGTGTAAACAATAACCTTGGCTCCTACTAAGTAAGATCTAAACTTATCAATAGCAAAAACAACAGTCAGAAGCTCTTTTTCAGTTGTTGCATAATTAAGTTGAGGTCCTGATAGAGTTTTACTAGCATAAGAAATTGTATGATGCTTTCTCTCTTTCGTTTGACCCAAAACTACCCCTACAGCATAATCACTAGCATCACACATTATTTTAAAAGGCAGTGACCAATCAGGGGGTTGAATAATTGGTTCAGAGATGAGTGCTTTCTTAAGGATTTGAAAAGCATTTAAACACTCATCATCAAACTCAAAGGGAGCATCCTTGGCTAACAAACTTGTAAGGGGTCTAACAATATGACAAAAATCTTTTATAAAACGGCGATAGAACCCCGCATGACCAAGGAAACTTCAGTACCCCTTTGACATTTTTGGGAGGAGGTAACTGTTCTATTACTTCTATCTTAGCTTGGTATACCTCAATCCCATGTTCAGACACCAAGTGTCCAAGCACTATGCCTTCTCTAACCATGAAATGACATTTTTCCCAATTAAGGACTAAGTGCTTTTCCTCACATCTTTGCAAAACTTTGTCTAAATTTTCTAAGCAATCATTGAAAGTTTTTCCATAAATAGAAAAATCATCCATAAAAACTTCCATGATTTCTTCTATCATATCAGAAAATATAGACATCATGCCACCTTTAGAATGAAGCTGGAGCATTGCACAATCCGAAAGACATCCTGCGATAAGCATATGTTCCATAGGGACAAGTAAAAGTAGTTTTGCTTTGATCATCAGGATGGATCGGGATTTGATGATAACCAGAATACCCATCAAGGAAACAGAACAAAGAATGCTTTGTAAGCCGTTCCAACATCTCATCGATGAAGGGTAGCAGGAAGTGATCTTTCTTTGTTGCCTTGTTAAGTTTTTGGTAATCAATACACATCCACCATCATGTGACTAGTTCATTGTGCGATTAGTTCATCTTTTTCATTTTTCTCCACAGTCATGCACCCTTTCTTCAGGTACAACTTGTATCGGGCTTACCCACCCACTATAAGGCATGGGATAAATTATCCCTGCATGCAAAAGTTTTAAGACCTCTTTCTTAACAACTTCTCTCATCGCGTTGTTAAGCCTATGTTGGGGCTCCCTAGAAGGTGTAAATGTTGGATCTATGAGAATGCGATGGGTGCAAAGGGTAGGACTAATCCCCTTGAGGTCTTTGAGTGAGTAGCCGAAAGCATAGCGATGCTTTTCTAAAATAGTAAGGAGTTAGAGAGTCTCGTCCTTAGAGAGTTTATCACTAATAATCACAGGAGACTCTCCATCATCATTTAGAAAAGCGTATTTCAAACCTGAAGGAAGGGGTTTGAGCACAATGGGGGGTTTTGGCAGCTCTTGAGTTTCATCCAAAGGAAAAGGATCTCGCGGTTCTTCTTCATCTTAGATGAAATCTTGGGCGTCCTCTTCGAGATCTTTGTTCGAGGCTTCCAGGAGAGAAGCTATCATAATCTCCTACATTGGATCTTGCTCGGGACTCAACTATATCTTAAGATGTATTAAGAGAGTGATGGGAATGGACAGGTTTATGCTTTTCCCAAGACTTACATTTATACTCCCCTTTCTTCCTTCATGGAGGAGTCTCTATTGGATGCCCTATCAAAAGATCGAAATCCCAAATATCGAAAACATAAAAACTAAGGTACACCTTGGTTTCAGTCTACTTTGATTGGGATGAAGTGAAAGATTCCTTCACTAGGAAGGATTTGTCATGAGAGACTTTTTAGGAGTTTGGTTGTCCAAGAGGGGGGTGAATTGGGCTAATTCTAATTTTTCACATTTGTTTGCAATGTGATGTATTGGTGTATCATCTTTCACATTTGTTTTTTATTATTAGAAAGAATGACAATGAAATTTTTTGATCTTATCCCCATCTAAAGAAATTAGCTCCACAAACAGCACTACTACAAAAAAAGATTTGGGGAGACAGGTTCCAAACATTAACGGAGGCGGGCGCAAAATGTCCCTGTCTCCAAAAATATGTTGTGGTTTTCAGAGACGAGCAACCTATTTACGGAGACACTCAGAAAACAACCATCTCTTAAAACTGATTAACAGAAGCGGACCTCTTAAGAGGTCTGCCTCTGTAAATGTGGACCATTTACAAAGCCGGACCTGTTAAGAGGCCCACCTCTGAAAATAGCCCCGAAGCCCTTATGAATCGATCGGCCCATCTCAGCCCGATATCGATGTTATAGTATATAAACGAGGAACTCCAAACCCTAGTCTGCACTCTCTACCGGTTGCCGCTCTCCTCTCTTTCGTGCACTCCCTCTCTCGACAGCATCCTCCACTCCTCCCTCATCGCCCCCACCTCTCTCTCTCTCTCTCTCTCTCTCTCTCTCTCTCTCTCTCTCTCTCTCTCTCTCTCTCTCTCTCTCTCTCTCTCTCTCTCGCTCTCGCTCTCTCTCTCTCTCTCTCTCTCTTAGCCGGCGACAAGGGCAAGCGCCCGCAGCGGCGGATCGAGCAAGCATGCTCGCGGTGGTGCCTGGCATGGATCTGTGAGGAGGGCGGCGGCGCGGATCTGCCCGTGGCGGAGGATGATAATTAATTAAGGTATGGTGAGTAAATAACATAAATGGCAAAATATTTTTCAAAAGTAAGGTCCTTTTATGAGAAAAAAATAGTCTTTTATGCACATTAAATATGTAGTTATTGTCAAGTATGAAATGTAGAAGCAAGAACATAGATATACATAGAAAAAAGTCCTCAAATCTGCATTCTATCAACACCAATTCACTAGCATGTACATGCACAAATGGTAAATAATTTTATTCCAAATTTGCCACGTTCAAAAGGCAATATGTACCTGGAGTTTTGGCATTGCCCTAGATCTTTTCTTTTGAATCCATCTTTATTTAATTATATGTTCATTATGGTTCACAAATTAAGCAACCAAATTAAGTAATTGACCGACAATTTAAACAAACAAGACAAACCCGAATTTTTTACTATTTGGCCCTTTTTTCGAAAGTTTCTCTCAAATAGACCCCTGGTGGAAAGAATTCCAGAAATGGACCCTTGGCTCGGCGCCAGAGTGAGTGGCGCCGAGCTCGGCGCCACTCTGACTAGCGTCGAGGTCCTGGGCACGGGCAAACGGCCTGTAAGGGGCTCGGCGCCATCCACTCTGGCGCCGAGCGCGGCGCCGTAGATCTTGGCACCGAGCTCGGCGCCATTCACTCTGGCGCCGAGCTCGGCCTAAATATCTACCCTCGGCCGGCCTTCTTCCCCATCTCCTTGCCCTAGCCATCCCCCGCCGCCGCCGCCGCGCCCACGCCCACGTCCGCCCGCGTCCGCCCGCCCACGCCCGCCCCGCGCCACACGCACCACGCCGCGCCACCCACCCGCCCGCGCCCCCCCGCACTGCGCGCGCCAGCCTGAGGCCGCGCCGCACCTGCCCGCGCCGCGCGCCCGCCCGCGCCGAGCCCGTGCCACGCTGGGCCCGTCCGAGCCGCTACAGCTCCGCTTGCCCGAGCCGCTGCTGCTCCGGCGGCCGAGCCCGCGCCGCGCCGCTACCTCCGCTCCCTCGCTCGAGCCCGCACCACGCCACTGTGCCCTCGCGCTGTTGCCCGTTGGTTGGCTGCAGCACCGAGCCACCGCCCTCCACCGCCATCCTAGCCTTTGTCTCCACCGGCGGCCTTGGCCTCGCCCCGCCTCCCACGGCCGTCGAGCCAGTCTCGCAGCGTGGAGCGCCAGCCACCCCGCGACTGCCGCGCGCCACCTCTGTCGTTGGTCGCGCCACCGCAGTCTCGGATATTCGCCTTGACCTACGCCCATCGTCCGTCGACCCGGAAAGGTAAAAAATATGAATATGCAATGTACCTATTTAGTTGGTGTATGTTATTGACTAGTTATACTGTGATGACTTTGTTAGTTGATTTAGTTAGATATATATGTAGATAGATAGAAACATAGATACATTGGTAAATAGATATAGTTAGATAGCTACTTAGATATGTAGTTATATTTGTAGTTAACTACATATGAT
The DNA here is from genome assembly GCF_019320115.1 of Miscanthus floridulus. NCBI lineage: Eukaryota > Viridiplantae > Streptophyta > Magnoliopsida > Poales > Poaceae > Miscanthus > Miscanthus floridulus. The sequence goes on along the minus strand of NC_089594.1, from coordinate 72,041,386 downwards.
CTTGCTATTAAGTGAGTACACTATAAATATATACGTAGTTATTATCATGATTACTTAGTTTGTAGTTAGAAAGTACTTGTTAGGTACTATCTATCGTCTAATTTGGACTAAAGGACATGTGTTTCGTTATGTTTTTTAAATAGATGGACAACCTAGTGACCATATATCATGGAGGCACGGTTGAAAGCGATCGTTATGGATATGTTGAGTTTCTTGACATGCAAAGCGTGCCTGTGCTATTCAATGATAGGCCTTCATTTAGTGATATGGTTGCAAGGGCTCGGGAGGAGCTGCATTGCTTTGGAGATGATGACATTGCAGTTGATGGTGTACTGCACCTAGGTTGTCCTCCAAACATCTTCAGGCGAATGATCTCAATTGGTTATGCGGATCAGTGGGACAACTATGTGAGATCGGCTATGAAGAGCCAACTGCAATGTTTGGACGTAGTTGTTCGTCGGGTGTTAGTTGATCCAATCCCTCATGGGTTTACCCCAGCAATGGATCATCCGGCACACATCGACCCTCCTGTTCCGGAACCTTACCTGCATGTGCAGATTGCGCCTACAGTTCCTAATGCTCAATCTGCCCCCAATGCGTTATTTGGAGATGGTTGTCATACTCATGTTTTCATGGCAGATCCTCCTTATGAGATCCCTTTGACACAGAATCATCCGAGTAAGTGTCTTAACCGCATGGTTTTTGGGAGCTTATCTCATTCCTTACATCTATTTCTTTCATTCTTTCCTCATTTCTGTAATGACGTTGCAGGAGACATTCCTGAGAATATCGATGTGCCCCATGTTGCTGCGCAAGTGCACTTTTCAGATGGATTTCGTGGCTCCAATAATGTTGAAATTATGAATGATTCGGAGCCATATGAGATGGCTAGGGCTCTTGATTCTGATGATGATCGTCCTGTTGGAGAGCTGATGGAGAGTGATGTTGAGATGATGAGGCGTATCTTTCCCAGCCATTGTGATCCTAGAGTTCATGAGTTTAGTGATCTTGTTCATTCTGATCTGGCGTTTGCAGAAGGACATGATGATGAGCTCCTAGAAGCTCCTGAGGCCGGTCCTAACATGGTAATTGAGGAGGGGAGGGTGTTCAATGACCTCCCTGCTTTGAAGAGGTGGTTGCAGGCTTTTGCAGTGATATGAAAGAGGCCTTACAGGGTATTGCATTCATATATGGAGCGCCATTACACAGTTGTGTGTGACAAGGAACGCTGCCCATGGAGGGTTTGTGCAAGGAAGCAACAGGTGACCGGAAAATGGAAGATCACAAAAAGTAGTTGGGCCACACAATTGTGCTAACCATGAGCTGACACTGAGGCATCGACAGTTGACATCTACCCTCATTGCCAAGCGGTTGATGGGAATTTTGCAGGGAGAACCCAACATGAAGGTGAGAACAATTATCAGGACCGTTGAGACGTTGTATGGAGGATATGTGATAACTTATGGTAAAGTATGGAGGGCTAAGCAGCGAGCGTGGAAGATGATATATGGGGACTGAGAGGATGGGTATGAGCAGCTGCCAGTTCTTTTCAATGCAATCAAAGCGGTGAATCCAGGCATGCATTATGAGTACATCCCAAAACCTAATGCATGGAAGGATGGGAGGCAGATATTTTTCCATGCCTTCTGGTGCTTTCCTCAGTGTGTCGAGGCCTTTAGGCACTGTCGTCCCGTCTTCTCCATTGATGGTACGTTCTTGATTGGCAAATACCAGGGCACACTTCTTATAGCCATATCCTGTGACGCGAACAACAAGTTGGTTCCTTTGGCATTTGCTTTGGTTGAGAAGGAGAACAATGACAGTTGGGGATGGTTCTTGAGGCTAGTCCGGATACATGTGGTTGGCCCTGGCAGGGAGGTTGGCGTCATATTTGATAGGCATCAGGGCATACTTAATGCCATGTGAGAGCAGTTAGAGGGGTATGCACCTTTGCACCATCGTTGGTGTACTCGACACCTTGCCAAGAATCTACTATGGAAGGACACTGTCAAGAAAAACTTTGATCTGTTGCAGGAGGCTGCTCGACAGCTTGAGGACAAGTACTTTAGGGAAAAGTTGGAGCAGGTCAGAACCGCATCAAATGCAGAAGGTAGACAATGGCTCACAGGTTTGATGAGGGATTTGGAGAAATGGACGAGAGCTCATGACGACGGTGGCTGGAGGTACGAGTTTCAGTGCAGCAACATGGCAGAGTCATTCAATAAGTTGCTATTGGGGATACGTGGTATGCCTGTGAATGCAATTATTCAATTCACTTTCTATAAGCTTGTTGCTTAGTTCAACGATAGACACGCCCATGCATTGCAGTTGAGGAGTGATGGAGAGATATGGGCTCCGAAACCAAAGGCACACCTAGAGAAGGCAAGAGAAAGGGCTGGCACACATGAGGTTGCATGCTTTGACCACGCCACAGGGACTTATCAGGTCGAGCATAGGGGCGGTACAACGTCCGACGGCAAGGTCCGAGAGTCGAGGATACATGTGGTTGTCCTCTAAGATTTCAAGTGCACTTATGGTAAACCAATGCAATACCACTTTGTATGTTCGCATTTGGTGGTAGCAGCTAGGCATCGCAACTATAATATCGAGAGGAGGATACCTCATGAGTTCAGTGTCAACACACTTGTGAACACATGGAGCCCTCGCTTCGTGCCTTTCTGGGACCCTGGAGAGTGGCCTCCTTATGATGGGCTGAAGTACATTGCAGATCTAGCTTACCATTGGAACAAGCGTGGATCAAGGCAGAGGACGAGGCATAGGATGGTTATGGATCAGATACCCGGAAGAACTAGGCGTGGGAGAGGAACTCCATTTGTTACTGATCCCGAGCAGTACGAGTGTGGCAAGTGCGGTAGACTTGGCCACAACTCACGAAGTTGCCATTGGCAGATTAGTGAGGTAGGACTATTGGTTTATAGTATTATTTTATATTTTGTCGTATCATATATTTAATTATGCATGTCTCAATTTATGCTTGTATTTGTGTCAATTACCTATACATTTATAAGTTCATGTTTCATTGTACATTGCAATTCTAATTCATTCACTTTTTTTGTAGGATGGAGCAATTCCACCTGCTCGACCCGACGTACGAGGAGACCCACAGAGGACGTCTCGTTGCGCTAGGGCAGGTAATAATCTATAAGTTTTATTCGTACATGTGTTCGTGAAGTAACATGTGACTATGTTATATTCGATGCAGGACCTTCCACACCTTCATTCTAGGACCCATAGTGGGTTCTTGGACATTCAGTACGACGATAGGTACACTCCTTTCCTGCAAAGAGTTGGCCTGGATGTCATCTCCTTTCAGGTTCGTCGTGGGTTGCCCAAGTTCAACTCAGCGGTGATAACTGCGTTGGTAGACAGGTATTAAAGTGAATCATTGCCTCCATTCATGGCCATTTGTTAATGCGATTGACTTTTTGACAAGTAATCTTGCTTGGTGTTAAATATAGGTGGCGGCCGGAGACTCACAGCTTCCACCTACCTTTCGGGGAGATGACAGTCTCGCTTCAGGACTGTCAGAAGATGCTAGGCCTAAGGATTCATGGGAACCTAGTCACCGAGCAGTGCAGGTCAGAGGGATGGAGAGCATGAGTGGAGGCCTTCCTTGGGCGTGAGCTTGGCGAGCAAGGGGCTCGCACTTTTGGAGTTCCCATCTCATGGCTACGTACAGAGTTCGCACAGTGCCCTGAGGAGGCAGATGAGGAGACGGTTGGGTACTACTGTCGGGCGTGGATCCTACACCTTTTTGCTTGCGTTCTCTTTCCTGACGTGATGGGTGACAATGCGTCCTGGATGTGGATCCACTGCCTCAGTAACTGGGACTAGGCGGGTCAGTATAGCTAGGGCTCTGCAGTCTTGTGTTTTCTATACCGGCAGCTGTGCGAGGGGTGTCGTCGGTCTACGGCAAACCCGTCACTTGGTGGATGCGTGTACCTATTACAGCTGTGGATGTGGGCTCGTTTTCTAGTTGGTCGTCCAGAGGTACTAGCTCGTCATGAGTGGTTCCAAGGTCAGCCTCCAAGTCGCCAGCCGATGTGGGCGTACCTTTGGGACCAGGTCAGGGTTTCGCACATGAGGATAGACCGGGCGTACATTCAGTACACGAACGAGCTAGATTCGCTGATGGTGTCTAGTGTAAGTAAATTTTATTTTCCATGCAGCTATTAAAAGGATTAGTATACCATCTAACATCTTATTTGAACATGATGCAGGTAGAGTGGGAGCCATATGGTGGAGAGGACGCACTACTTTTTTAGCTGAGCACCGTATGTGGGGCCGACGACTACTTCTATAGGATGAGGTGCCCTCTAATCTGCTTCTATGCTATCGAGTACCACCTGCCAGATAGGGTTGCACGCTAATTTGGAGTGAGATAGCTTTGGCCTATGCCTCTGTTCTCGACTGGCGTTGACTTACACAAGTAAGTGTTTTGATATTTCAAATGAGTCATGATGATGGTCCATTTCTTATAATATGGTGCCACGTACGTGGATTAATGTAACGATGACATACGTGCAGGTTGGATCGTCAGAGGAACAAGAAGATTTTTGACTGGGAGAGGCACCACCAGTCCTACATTGAGGAATGGGAGGAGATGCACGACAACCTAGACGACAACAACGAGCCACACACGAACCGTGAGTTCAGGCGGTACCAAGCTTGGTACCAGTGTTCGACAAGGTGCAGGCTCAGACTACAGTGGACCGAAGCTAACTACACCGACATCGAGTCCTCCAACGATGAGGACACGACGTACGACCGGTCCACTTGTGCAGGAAGGCAGGTGGAGGCAGGACCGATCTTGGACAGAGTGGTAAGCCAATCGACTTATTTTGTTACGTTTAGTTACATAACAATACATTAGGTGTTCTTGGACCGACGTTAGGAGTTATCTATTGTAGTTATTGCAACCTTCGAGCTGTATAACCCTTGTAATAAGTTACATTCTTGTACAAAAGAAAAGAAAACTAAATGATATATGTTCAAAAGTCTTATTATTGAAAACATTGTTGCAGGGCAATACACTGAGAAGCGCGTTCGGCCTAGAGTCAATGATGACTACATACTTGGCTTCCTAGATGTAAGATTACAAATATTCTTTCAAACAAATCATTAATACGTTATATTCTTTCACTTAACATAGTTTTGTACAACAGAGGTTGTCACATCGTCTACGCCGTGCGGCTGGTCGTTGTGGTTGCAGGACAAACACGACGCATGACGTGTATGATCCTTCCGCAGGAAGAGTGTGACAACCCAAAAATCCACACACCAAAAATTCCAACTACAAAATTTTTCTTTCTTTAAAACCCTTGAGTGATGATGTGGCATGTAGGAAACCCCTAACCTTGCACTAACTAAACCTATATGACTGGCACGAGTATCTCACCTCATCACCTAGAATTTATTTTACCACATAGCATACATCAAGTTGCATTATATTCAACATGGTGATTTGGATTTTATTTGATTTATGTGTTGATTAAATAAAAGCTAACAAATATGTGTTTATAAATAAATGAACTAATATGGAATTAATATCCCAATAAATACTTTGACCAATGTTTATCACCATGGAACATTTTATCAAAGGAGAAATAGGCCACTTTGATTTATATACATGAAAGAAGTGTAACATTATACGAAGGGAAAGAAGAGGGAGGCAGCAACTCGACCCAGCCTGCCTCGACCGACCCAGCCTGCCAGCCCAGCATCACCGCCCGTACGTGCACGCCGCTGATGAGCCGGACCTGACCGTCAGCCCTCACGCACCACACGCCGCCGCATTAGGACAAGTTGACAGATGGGCCCCCTCTGTCAGCCACCCAGCTACAGGATCATCTTCTTCCCCACGCCAGCCTCATCTCTCGACCGAGCCCCGACCAAAGCAGCAGACGCGGGCCCAGGTTCACGCACATCGCATGACCCTGTCCCCCACCTTAGCGCCGCGCCCACGCAACCGCCCCCGCGCACGAGAGCTGTCCGATGCGCTCGGCACATCACCAGTCGTTCCGTCATCCGCCATGGGAGCTTAGAGCTCCGGCTATAAAAGCCACGACCCTCTGTTGCCCTAGCGTTCGCCCCATCGCCTCACCGCCACTTGGTGGCCAACCACTTCACTGAGCCAGAGAAAGGAGAGAAAGAAGGAAGAGAGAAGGAGAGGCGTGGAGAAGGACACCGCTGCCGGAGCAAGAAAGGAGAAGCGGAACCACGCCTCGCCGGAACCAGGAGCGTCGCCCCGATCAGCTACATCGACGTAGCTGCTCAGCACGGCACTACATCGCCTCTACACAGCCACGACTCTCCACTGCACCGCCATCCTATCTCCCACAACACCCACGGTGAGCGCTCGATTTTTCCCTGCTCACCGCCGGACTCTGCTATTCCGGCCATGGCGCTCCACACCGTGAGCGCGTAGGCCGAGGCCATCTCCGGCCTCTGGATACACAAGCACAGCATCCACGACCACACCGTAGACCCCTCCTAGCCCCATGGACACTGTAGCCGAGCACCCTCATGCCGCGCTCACGACGCCACCGCCATGGCGCAGCCACCACCGGCTCACCCGACCACCTCGCTAGACTGGAACATAGCCGTAAAGCATCATTGTGATGACCGGAAGATAGCTGCGTAGACCGAGACTCCGTTAGCAGGCCACAGCACCCTGGCCAAGAGCACTGGAGCTCCGCCATGCACCACCACCGCTCGCGGACTCCACCACGCCTTTTGGTCACCGTCGTTACTTCACCATGTCGCCTGCTAGCCGTCTAAACAAGGAACGAGGCACCAGGACCACTAGAACAGACCACCGAGACTCCGCTTCGCTTGCCGAGGCCACACGCAGAGGCCACACGTAGAGACCGCACATAGAGGCCACATGAAGAGGCCACATGTAGAGGCCACATGTAGAGGCCACACGCAGAGACCACACGTAGAGGCCACATGTAGAGGCCACATGTAGAGGCCACACGCAGAGACCGCACGTAGAAGCCACATGTAGAGGCCACATGTAGAGGCCACACACAGAGGCCACACGCAGAGGCCACACGTAGAGACCGCACGTAGAGGCCACATGAAGAGGCCACATGTAGAGGCCACATGTAGAGGCCACACGCAGAGGCCACACGTAGAGACCGCACGTAGAGGCCACATGAAGAGGCCACATGTAGAGGCCACATGTAGAGGCCACATGTAGAGGCCACACACAGAGACCACACATAGAGGCCACATGTAGAGGCCACACGCAGAGGCCACACGCAGAGGCCACACGTAGAGACCGCATGTAGAGGCCACATGTAGAGGCCACATGTAGAGGCCACATGTAGAGGCCACACGTAGAGGTCACATGTAGAGGCCACACACAGAGGCCACACGTAGAGACCGCATGTAGAGGCCACACGCAGAGACCATACGTAGAGGCCACATGTAGAGGCCACATGTAGAGGCCACACGTAGAGGCCACATGTAGAGGCCACTGAGACTCCGTCTCGCTCGCCGAGACCACATGTAGAGGCCACTGAGACTCCGTCTCGCTCGCCGAGACCACATGCAGAGGCCACTGAGACTTCGTCTCGCTCGCCGAGACCACCGTGGACCAGTCACAGTGTAACACGTGTCAGCCCATGATTAATTTAGCCTTTTCCATTTTTAGAAATGATTTAAACTTCGGAAATTCATAACAAATTCATACGACCTCAGAAAAATATGAAACCAGGACCAAAATTCATCTAAAATCGAGCTCTACGCAATGAACCCATGTTTGAGTGCATTTGGCTCTTTTGAATTTTCATTGCTTCTTTGTGCTATTCTATAGACGTCGCTGACGCGACTATAATACGATCGTTGCAGACTCGGAGGAGAACCTGATAGACGAGGATCGTGAGTACCGAGAGGAGTACGGAGATGACTACACTGAAGGTGCCACATCCCACCCAACTTCGTAGCACCTATTACGCATGGCTAATATAGAACTGCTAGTGCTTTACTATGTTGTTATATTCACACTGTGATAGGACTTGCATGGTAGTATGCCTTCTTGATGGCCTTTACCTTGACGCAACCTTGTCCCTGCTCACCTAGCTGTTAGGCTAGTCACACGCTTGCTACTATATCTCATTGCTTATTACTTCTACTACGCTTGCACTACATTGATGCGTGGTGGAAACTAGTATTATCTGGACTATGGGGAGAGTGCTGCGTGTGTGACTTGGGTGCGTGGAGGGTGAGGGTTGTGTCGACCAAGTTGGAGTATACGACGAGCCTAGGGCAAGTCTTGCCGTAGGGTGCTACCTGGGCACCCCTGGAATGGATACCTGTGGTGGGTAAATGGATACCTATAGTGGGTAAATGGTATACGAGGTGGCCTTGGGTGTGAACCTATGGTGGGTGGAGCCCAGGGTGGAGGTGCTGTGGTGGCACGGTAAATGGAAACCCTGATGGAGACATTCTGGCTTGGTCATCCCTAAGGACTTACTAGTACTCAGATTCACCGGGAAGCCTTATGAACCACTCGCCCTATATGGTGCGGGACGGCCGGACTACTTGGTAGGATATTGCCACTACTGCTAGGTTGTTAGCGGACAGTGTAAGGAGGTACGGGGTACGGAGGATCTCCCCCACACCCTTCTGAGACTTCATGGAGACCTTGTGGACCCGGCTCATGACTCACAGTTTTAGCCACCCCAGACCGGACTTGGGGTGAACCAGGGCTGAAAGGTAGAGTGGCATTATCCTAGGCTAGCAAGCGGCCGGAATCAGCCTAGTTGACAACGGTCAGCGAGGAAGGCGGATCTTGTGGTTATGTAAAACCTCTGCAGAGTGTATGGTTGATCGATCGATACATGTGCCGACTTGTCGGCTATGGACCTTTCCTAGGTTTCGCTTAAACTAGATATGAGATGAGTCCTTCTCTTCCTCCCCTAGGAAGTGAGTGTTCGGTCGTAGCCAGGGGCTACGGGCCTTGAGACAGTGCCGAGAGGGAGTTGGCCTGTCAACTGAGCGATGGTATGGGTGTGGTATGGTGAAGGTGTGGAGATGGTGGTATATCGGTCCCAGGGTCGAAACCTGGCTTTGGAATGGGAATGGGGTGGAATGGGTGTGGTAACAGTGTTAAAACCTGACTATACTATTATATACTTGATATGCTAATACATAGGAAACCCTAGCCTTATAGGTTCCTTTTGAATATATCCGACTTGCATCCAATTACCACAAAGCAATGCTCATAGGGTTGGGAGTGGCCAGTACAAATCATACTGATAAATTTTGGCATACAAGTTCTGCTGAGGAGTATAGCTCCGAGGAGTTTGACGGTTGAGGGATTCGTTCCTACGCTCGAGTTTGGCGATCTTATCTTCAAGCTGTTCTGAATGAATACTACTTTTGATTCCGCCAATGCGGCGATGTAATAATTTATGTAATTCCACACTATTTGTACTCTGATATTATCGATGTATGGATGTGATCATCGACTGGAATTTGGGTAATATGATCTACCACGGTCTTATTACGCTTTGACTCTGTGGATTTCCCATCGTGGAAATCGGGGTTGTTTCAGTTGGTATCAGAGCCATACTTGACCTTAGGACGAAACCCTTAGAAATGGACGATAGAATAGGACGTGAACAGCCCCTCTTTCGGTTATATACCGACCCTGCATTTACTTTTATGCAAGGCTTATCTATTATTGACCTGCTAACACATGTCCCCTTGAAACATGCAGATGGCAACGAACGTCGACTGGCCGCCTCTAGGACCGCTACCTCTGGACCACGCCAAGCTTACCTTTGACCTACGTGAGCTCGGGGGTTTTGCACAGACCCTCTGCCGAGTTCTCGTCACGTTAGGTGTTCCCGAGGAGCTTGTCAAGGTCACCTGCACCGGGAAGCCAGCTAAGGAAGGAGGAATCAAAGGACCGATTGTCACCTCAGTGGAGTTTCCAGCTAGCACTACCTTACCTTCTGTCCTAGCTTTCACCGAGTTGACTATAGAGGACACAGTCGAGGAGGGACTACAGGCTATCTCACACAAGGCACTTCGCAGAGTGATGAGGGACCACTACGAGCACCTAATGATGACAGAGTTTCATCTACTTCCCCAGGCCCTCGACCTCAGCCTTACCCCCAGTGAGCAGAGTTTCGCAGCAGGCAGAGTTATCCTTGCAGAGGAGGATAGATGCCTTCGAGTCTCAGCTATTCACCTACTAGAGCAGGACAGGTACATGACCCAGCTTGAGCAGAAGAGACGACAGTACCAGGCCCTTCTGTGGGAGCACCAGGAGCGAGACTCGCAGGGAGCACAGGAGCGGGCTAGTCTACTTGAGATAGTGGCCAAGCTACAGGACGAGCTCAGCCATCATGATGAAGTCCACAGAGCTGAGGTCACTGACCTATAGGACAAAGCCGCCGACCTAGGCAATAGGAACTGCTACCTCGACAGCAAGGTCTTGGAGTTGCAGAGAGAGTTGGACGACAAGAAGGCTGAGTTCAACCGTAGAGGGGACAGAGAGAGATCCAAGGGGATTGACATGCTGAAGATCCAATCTCGGAACAAGACCCTGACTCAGGAGCTAGAGGAGTCCAGGAAGAAGGCCGTTCACAACCAGGGTCACCTGATCGAGGCACTCAGGCAGACCGAGTACCTATAGGACAAGTGTGAGAGGACTTGGCAGGCTTGGCAGAAGTCTGACAGGAAGCGCCTCAGGGAGATGAAGGGTATGTGGGATCAGCTACCCAAGGAGATTCGCAGCAAGACGAAGCCTAGGATAGAGGAGTTTGAGCTAGCCCCAACTCGCCTCAACCTAGACGCCTGCCCTACCCTACCAGGAGCCAAGCCTACTGAGGAGCTTGCCGAGGCCTTGAAGTACGTGTCCCGACTTCACAAGTCTGATGGGGAGATCGAGATCGAGAACAGTCATATCCCAGCTGCGGTATACGAGTTGGAGTAGATGACCCTACGTGGTCATAAGTCATGTCAGTAGCTTCCATGAGTTGTACCCCTTATGAGATGTATTATGAGACACTATGCGTAGAACGATTCTCGCACGTCTTCAAGTGTAGCTACTGGAGATGATGCTATGTAATAAAAACCATGTAATGAATGCTTCGGATCTTATTGCATCTTTATGAATCTTACTGCTTCTTTTGTAATGAGTGTTGGATAGCATAAATGTTTTTCTTTAAATCGTTGAAATCATGTAATCATATTGAATTATAAGCACATATGGCACAAGCACTAAACTCTCTATGATCCGTGTTGCAGATGCCGAATCGCCGTTCTATTCGCTTAAGGCAGCGAGGACGTGCGCCCACCCCTGAACCAGTTGAACCCAATGGGGAACGTGGTGGCAACAACCGTGGTCGTGGCCGAGGTCATGGACGTGGAGGGATACCCTTCCACCTAGAGAATACCCCGCTGCCTGAGGGAACATTCCTCCACCACCACCGAACCTGGCGGAAGTGATGGCACAACAGACCCAGCTTCTTGCAGCTCTTGTTGAAGGAGCAAACCGTCGCCAGGGAGGACAGTAGAATGACTTCCAAAGGAAGCTAGAAGGATTCCTAAAGCTAAGGCCACCTTCCTATGATGGCACCGATCCTAACCCACTGGTAGCCGATGACTGGCTCAAGGAAATGGAGAAGAAGCTTGACCTCACTACTTTCACCGATGATGAGTGTGTTGGAGCTGCCACACACCAGCTCACGGGTGCAGCACGCGCCTGGTGGGACAGTTTCAGTGACTCCCATGAGGACCCTGCCCACATCTCATGGGATGAGTTCGCTGAAGCATTCACTGAGTATCACATTCCCAAGGGTATCATGGAGGCCAAAGCCGAGGAGTTCCGCAACATCAAGATGGGAAAGGACAGGGTGACTGAGTACACTACCCATTTCACCAACCTTCTGTGCTATGCACCTTCTTATGTTGTGAACTCTGAGAAGGAGAAGCTGTACTATTACCGCAAGGGACTTAACCCGTACATCAAGCTGAAGTTTGGCGGTATTGAGAGCAACACATTGCGTGCTCTGGTGGATCGCTGCATCCAGATTGAGAAAGACCGCGCTGAAGCTGGAGAAGAGTACAGGGAGAGAAAGCGTAAGCCTGAGGAGTCCTTCTGTGGCCGTGATCGCAAGAGGTTCCGCAGAGATGCACCAACCAGGGAACGCTATCGCCACAACAGGGAGGACAACCCTGGAGCGAGTAGAGGTAGTGGAGGCTACACCACCAAATACTCCCGCACTGCTCAGGATCGTTACACCCGGGACCGTTATGCTCAGGACCGCAACACTCAGGATCGTTCCAACCGTCCCCGCACAGCGAATGAACGCCCAGCACAGAACCGCTCCGCATCAGGCACTGGAAACTGGAAGGCACCCGCGCCAACCCCTACAGGCGGTATGCCTTTCACCTGCTTCGCATGTGGGCAACCAGGTCACAAAGCCGCTGAGTGCCCTCAGAACTCAGCTGCACAGAAGTCTCAGTTCAAGGGATCTGCTACTCGTGGACGTCTCAACCATCTGGACGCCGAGGAAGCACAAGCTGCCCCTGACGTAGTGTATGGTATGTTTTTAGTTAATGGCAATACTGCATCAGTTCTATTTGATTCTGGAGCAACTTGTTCATACATATCATCCAAGTTTGCACGAGCGCATGACCTGCCTGTAACCCCACGTGAAAAGCCTATCATCACCAGCTCACCCTTAGGAGATCTAAAGTGCACCCACATATGTAAAGGAGTGAGTCTTACCATAGAGGGTCTTACCTTTGAAGCCGACCTAACCCTATTACCTTCCACTAACCTAGATGTCATCTTAGGCATGGATTGGTTAACTATTCACCGAGGTATCATATCATGTTCACCTAGATACGTCCAAGTGACCCATCCATCAGGCCAAGTTGTTAGATGTGAACCCCAGTCTGGAAAATCCACCTCTATCCTATGTGCCCTGAAAGCAAGTTCAGAATCTCAAAAAGAGGAGGAGACAGTTCATGATGTGCCAGTAGTCAGAGACTATCCCGATGTATTCCCTGAAGAATTACTGGGTATGCCACTAGACCGTGATGTAGAGTTCATCATTGATCTGTTACCAGGAACGGGACCCATTGCCAAGAGACCCTATCGCATGTCAGTTGATGAACTGGCCGAGCTCAAGAATCAACTTAATGAGCTCATCTCGAAGGGATATATCAGACCCAGTGCTTCACCCTGGGGATCCCCTGTTCTGTTTGTTAGGAAGAAAGATGGCTCAATGAGAATGTGCATTGATTACCGGAACTTGAACGCAGTCACCATCAAGAACAAGTACCCCCTGCCAAGGATTGATGATTTGCTTGATTAGCTCAGAGGTGCCAAGTATTTCTCTAAGATTGATCTCAGATCTGGCTATCATCAGATGAAGATTCGAGAGAGTGATATCCCGAAGACAGCCTTCGTGACTAGGTATGGGCAATTTGAGTTCACTGTGGTGTCCTTTGGACTCACGAATGCTCCCGCATACTTCATGAACATGATGAATAAGGTTTTCATGGATGAACTGGATAAGTTTGTGGTAGTATTCATTGATGACATCCTTGTTTATTCACCCACCGCTGAAGAACATGAACATCATCTAAGAACTGTGCTTGAGAAACTAGCCCAACATCAGCTCTATGCAAAGTTCAGCAAATGTGAGTTTTGGCTACAGGAAGTTGCCTTCCTAGGCCATGTACTATCAGCTAAAGGTGTTGCAGTTGACCCAGCCAAGATTGAAGCTGTAAAAGAATGGGAACAACCCCGTAATGTGACAGAAGTCAGAAGTTTCTTGGGATTGGCTGGATATTACCGCCGATTCATCGAAAACTTCTCCAAGATATCCCGTCCAATGACCAACCTTCTGAAGAAGACCAAGGAGTTTGAATGGACGCCCGAGTGCGAACAAGGCTTCCAGGAATTGAAACAGAAGCTTACCACAACTCCTATGTTAGCATTGCCTGATATCAGCAAAGACTTCGTGGTCTATTGTGATGCATCCCGTCAAGGACTTGGCTGTGTATTGATGCAAGATGGAAATGTGATAGCTTAGGCTTCTCGACAGTTGAAAGAACATGAGAACCGTTACCCTACTCATGATCTTGAGTTAGCAGCAGTTGTGCATGCTTTGAAGATTTGGAGGCACTACTTGATAGGCAACAAGTGTGACATCTACACCGATCACAAGAGCTTGAAGTACTTTTTCACTCAAGAAGATTTGAACATGAGGCAACGCCGTTGGCTGGAGTTGATCAAGGACTATGACCTGGAAATTCACTATCATCCGGGGAAAGCTAATGTAGTCGCAGATGCTCTCAGTCGCAAGAGCTACTGTCACACTTTGATCACTAAATCCGTACCACCCGAGCTCAAGGAAGAGATTGATGATTTCCAACTTGAGATACTACCGCACGGCTTGTTGAATGAGCTCCGCGTACAGTATGATCTCACAGATCGCATCCGTCAAGCTCAGAAAAATTGTGAAGAGATCGAATATCTCCATGGTCTGATGAAACTAGGCTACAAGACCAACCACCATGAAGATGAACAAGGAACCATTTGGTTCAAGGACAGAATCTGTGTACCTTCTAATCTAGCTCTACGAGAGGAAATTCTATCAGAAGCCCATGATTCTAAGTACTGTATTCACCCTAGAAATTCAAAGATGTATCAAGACTTGAAGAAACACTTTTGGTGGAAAGGCATGAAGATGGACATTGTAGGACATGTGGCACGATGTGACACTTGTAATAGGGTCAAAGCTGAACATCAAAGGCCTACAGGGTTGCTAAAGCCTCTTGATGTTCCCGAGTGGAAATGGGAGAGCATATCCATGGATTTTATAGTTGGATTGCCCCGTTCACAGAAAGGCAATGACTCCATCTGGGTGATTGTTGATCGCTTGACCAAAGTTGCTCACTTTGTACCAGTTAAGACCAAGACCAATGCCGAAAAACTAGCAGATCTATACATTGAACATATTCTCAGACTGCATGGAGCTCCCTCTAGTATTGTATCTGATCGTGGTCCTCAGTTTGTGTCTCGATTTTGGGAAGCCCTACACAAGTCCATTGGAACCAAACTTGACTTCAGTACCGCTTATCATCCACAGACAGATGGACAGACTGAACGAGTAAATCAGATCTTAGAAGACATGCTTCGCGCTAGTGTACTGAATTATGGCTCTGATTGGGAGAAATGCTTACCCTATGCAGAGTTCTCTTACAACAACAGCTACCAAGCCAGCATCAAGATGTCACCTTTTGAAGCTCTATATGGCAGACCGTGTAAAACACCTTTGATGTGGTCCCAACCGGGAGAAAGGTCATTCTTCGACTCCGCTAAGATTCAAGATGCCGAAGAAGGAGTTGCCCAAGTAAGAGAGAATTTGAGGATTGCTCAAAGTCGATACAAGAGCTATGCTGACAAAAGGAGAAGAAGACTTGAGTTTAATGTGGGAGACTTCGTCTATCTCAAAGTATCTCCGCTACGTGGGACGGTCAGATTCCATGTGAAAGGCAAGCTTGCCCCTAGATTTGTTGGCCCATACAAGATATGCAAGAGAATTGGAAAGCTCGCCTACAAACTTGAGTTACCTGAGGAATTGACGGGTGTACATCCCGTATTTCATGTGTCCCAGCTACGCAAATGTTTGAGAGTGCCCGATGAAGTGATCCCAATTGATACACTTGACATTCAAGATACACTTGAGTATAGAGAACACCCTATCAGAATTCTGGGCAGAGATACCAAAGAAACCCGAAGCAAGACTATTCCTATGTGCAAGATCCAATGGAGTAACCACACTGTGAGAGAAGCAACATGGGAGAAAGAGTCTGACCTCCGGCTACGATATCCTTACCTCTTTAAAGAGTACGTTACGCTTTAATCTCGAGGACGAGATTCTGTTAAGGGGGTAGGACTGTGACAACCCAAAAATCCACACACCAAAAATTCCAACTACAAAATTTTTCTTTCTTTAAAACCCTTGAGTGATGATGTGGCATGTAGGAAACCCCTAACCTTGCACTAACTAAACCTATATGACTGGCATGAGTATCTCACCTCATCACCTAGAATTTATTTTACCACATAGCATACATCAAGTTGCATTATATTCAACATGGTGATTTGGATTTTATTTGATTTATGTGTTGATTAAATAAAAGCTAACAAATATGTGTTTATAAATAAATGAACTAATATGGAATTAATATCCCAATAAATACTTTGACCAATGTTTATCACCATGGAACATTTTATCAAAGGAGAAATAGGCCACTTTGATTTATATACATGAAAGAAGTGTAACATTATACGAAGGGAAAGAAGAGGGAGGCAGCAACTCGACCCAGCCTGCCTCGACCGACCTAGCCTGCCAGCCCAGCATCACCGCCCGTACGTGCACGCCGCTGATGAGCCGGACCCGACCGTCAGCCCTCACGCACCACACGCCGCCGCATCAGGACAAGTTGACAGATGGGCCCCCTCTGTCAGCCACCCAGCTACAAGATCATCTTCTTCCCCACGCCAGCCTCATCTCTCGACCGAGCCCCGACCAAAGCAGCAGACGCAGGCCCAGGTTCACGCACATCGCATGACCCTGTCCCCCACCTTAGTGCCACGCCCACGCAACCGCCCCCGCACACGAGAGCCGTCCGATGCGCTCGGCACATCACCAGCCGTTCTGTCATCCGCCATGGGAGCTTAGAGCTCCGGCTATAAAAGCCACGACCCTCTATTGCCCTAGCGTTCGCCCCATCGCCTCACCGCCACTTGGTGGCCAACCACTTCACCGAGCCAGAGAAAGGAGAGAAAGAAAGAAGAGAGAAGGAGAGGCGTGGAGAAGGACACCGCTGCCGGAGCAAGAAAGGAGAAGCGGAACCACGCCTCGCCGGAACCAGGAGCGTCGCCCCGATCAGCTACATCGACGTAGCTGCTCAGCACGGCACTGCATCGCCTCTACACAGCCACGACTCTCCACTGCACCGCCATCCTATCTCCCATGACACCCACGGTGAGCGCTCGATTTTTCCCTGCTCACCGCCAGACTCTGCTATTCCGGCCATGGCGCTCCACACCGTGAGCGCGTAGGCCGAGGCCATCTCTGGCCTCTGGATACACAAGCACAGCATCCACGACCACACCGTAGACCCCTCCTAGCCCCATGGACGCTGTAGCCGAGCACCCTCATGCCGCGCTCACGATGCCACCACCATGGTGCAGCCACCACCGGCTCACCCGACCACCTCGCTAGACTGGAACATAGCCGTAAAGCATCATCGTGATGACCGGAAGATAGCTGCGTAGACCGAGACTCCGTTAGCAGGCCACAGCGCCCTGGCCAAGAGCACTGGACCTCGGTTGGAGCTCCGTCGTGCACCACCACCGCTCGCGGACTCCACCACGCCTTTTGGTCACCGTCGTTACTTCACCATGTCGCCTGCTAGCCGTCTGAACAAGGAACGAGGCACCAGGACCACTAGAACAGACCACCGAGACTCCGCTTCGCTTGCCGAGGCCACACGCAGAGGCCACACGCAGAGGCCACACGTAGAGACCGCACGTAGAGGCCACATGAAGAGGCCACATGTAGAGGCCACATGTAGAGGCCACACGCAGAGACCACACATAGAGGCCACATGTAGAGGCCACATGTAGAGGCCACACGCAGAGACCGCACGTAGAAGCCACATGTAGAGGCCACATGTAGAGGCCACACGTAGAGGCCACACACAGATGCCACACGTAGAGACCGCACGTAGAGGCCACATGAAGAGGCCACATGTAGAGGCCACATGTAGAGGCCACACGCAGAGGCCACACGTAGAGACCGCACGTAGAGGCCACATGAAGAGGCCACATGTAGAGGCCACATGTAGAGGCCACATGTAGAGGCCACACACAGAGACCACACGTAGAGGCCACATGTAGAGGCCACACGCAGAGGCCACACGTAGAGACCGCACGTAGAGGCCACATGTAGAGGCCACATGTAGAGGCCACATGTAGAGGCCACACGTAGAGGTCACATGTAGAGGCCACACGCAGAGGCCACACGTAGAGACCACATGTAGAGGCCACACGCAGAGACCATACATAGAGGCCACATGTAGAGACCACATGTAGAGGCCACACGTAGAGGCCACATGTAGAGGCCACTGAGACTCCGTCTCGCTCGCCGAGACCACATGTAGAGGCCACTGAGACTCTGTCTCGCTCGCCGAGACCACATGCAGAGGCCACTGAGACTCCGTCTCGCTCGCCGAGACCACCGTGGACCAGTCACAGTGTAACACGTGTCAGCCCATGATTAATTTAGCCTTTTCCATTTTTAGAAATGATTTAAACTTCGGAAATTCATAACAAATTCATACGACCTCAGAAAAATATGAAACCAGGACCAAAATTCATCTAAAATCGAGCTCTATGCAATGAACCCATGTTTGAGTGCATTTGGCTCTTTTGAATTTTCATTGCTTCTTTGTGCTATTCTATAGACGTCGCTGACGCGACTATAATACGATCGTTGTAGACTCGGAGGAGAACCTGACACACGAGGATCGTGAGTACCGAGAGGAGTACGGAGATGACTACACTGAAGGTGCCACATCCCACCCAACTTCGTAGCACCTATTACGCATGGCTAATATAGAACTGCTAGTGCTTTACTATGTTGTTATATTCACACTGTGATAGGACTTACAAGGTAGTATGCCTTCTTGATGGCCTTTACCTTGACGCAACCTTGTCCCTGCTCACCCAGCTGTTAGGCTAGTCACATGCTTGCTACTATATCTCATTGCTTATTACTTCTACTACGCTTGCACTACATTGATGCGTGGTGGAAACTAGTATTATCTGGACTATGGGGAGAGTGCTGCGTGTGTGACTTGGGTGCATGGAGGGTGAGGGTTGTGTCGACCAAGTTGGAGTATACGACGAGCCTAGGGCAAGTCTTGCCGTAGGGTGCTACCTGGGCACCCCTGGAATGGATACCTGTGGTGGGTAAATGGATACCTGTAGTGGGTAAATGGTATACGAGGTGGCCTTGGGTGTGAACCTATGGTGGGTGGAGCCCAGGGTGGAGGTGCTGTGGTGGCACGGTAAATGGAAACCCTGATGGAGACATTCTGGCTTGGTCATCCCTAAGGACTTACTAGTACTCAGATTCACCGGGAAGCCTTACGTACCACTCGCCCTATATGGTGCGGGATGGCCGGACTACTTGGTAGGATATTGCCACTACTGCTAGGTTGTTAGCGGACAGTGTAAGGAGGTACAGGGTACGGAGGATCTCCCCCACACCCTTCCGAGACTTCATGGAGACCTTATGGACCCGGCTCATGACTCACAGTTTCAGCCACCCCAGACCGGACTTGGGGTGAACCAGGGCTGAATGGTAGAGTGGCATTATCCTAGGCTAGCAAGCGGCCAGAATCAGCCCAGTTGACGACGGTCAGCGAGGAAGGCGGATCTTGTGGTTATGTAAAACCTCTGCAGAGTGTATGGTTGATCGATCGATACATGTGCCGACTTGTCGGCTATGGACCTTTCTTGGGTTTCGCTTAAACTAGATATGAGATGAGTCCTTCTCTTCCTCCCCCAGGAAGTGAGTGTTCGGTCGTAGCCAGGGGCTACGGGCCTTGAGACAGTGCCGAGAGGGAGTTGGCCTGTCGACTGAGCGATGGTATGGGTGTGGTATGGTGAAGGTGTGGAGATGGTGGTATATCGGTCCCAGGGTCGAAACCTGGCTTTGGAATGGGAATGGGGTGGAATGGGTGTGGTAACGGTGTTAAAACCTGACTATACTATTATATACTTGATATGCTAATACATAGGAAACCCTAGCCTTATAGGTTCCTTTTGAATATATCCGACTTGCATCCAATTACCACAAAGCAATGCTCATAGGGTTGGGAGTGGCCAGTACAAATCGTACTGATAAATTTTGGCATACAGGTTCTGCTGAGGAGTATAGCTCCGAGGAGTTTGACGGTTGAGGGATTCGTTCCTACGCTCGAGTTTGGCGATCTTATCTTCAAGCTGTTCTGAATGAATGCTACTTTTGATTCCGCCAATGCGGCGATGTAATAATTTATGTAATTCCGCACTATTTGTACTCTGATATTATCGATGTATGGATGTGATCATCGACTGGAATTTGGGTAATATGATCTACCACGGTCTTATTACGCTTTGACTCTGTGGATTTCCCATCGTGGAAATTGGGGTTGTTTCAAAGAGGAGCCTTGGGTTCCTCTAGTCAAGCAGCTACAGGGGACGAGGAGGACGAGGAGGCCGACGATGACGATGACATGGACAAGAGGCACGATGAGCTTGGGCCCTCTCAGCTCCATGACGCTCCATCGACTCATCCTACACCGCCTCTAGGCACTAGGCGACGCCGTCCATGTGACCCTTACACTCCAGGCACCAGCGCTCTAGGTCACAAGGGTAGGGGCAAGAGTATGAGACAGTGAGGGACGTGGTAGATGTTACTATGAACTATTGTATTTACTTATCTTTAATTATTCGGGACTATATGGACATTATGGACTATTTGTACTTTGCATGACATATTATGTTAGTTGTGATTTTCGTTGTGGTTGCATTATGCTTGTTGGATGATTAAATGTTTAGAATATATATTGATGTCTCTATTTGTAACTGTGGATGCTTCTAATACAAGACCGTATCTTGCGAATTTTATGCGTGAATCTTTAATCATACTATACTTGTACAAAGGCACAAATGTAGTACACAGATTAACTATAAATTTATTATGTTTATAATCCAGGAATATTTGTACATACGTTGTGTACAAGAATCTATGTTTTTTAGAGAATCTATGCTTTTCAGAGAATAAACATAGACTTTTCAGATACATGGACATCATCAAATTATCACATCACTGATATAGACCTCTCAGCTGCAAGGACAACATGCAAGGAAGCACAACTAAACTCTATCTCCACCATCCATCTTATGACTGTTTGATCCAAGGACTGAGGTAAAGCGGCACACGGATCGCTGACATGGCACATTGACAGGCCTCCATTCCTCCTCTCGACCTATAAATAACCACTCACTCCCTCTCATTCACACAAACAATAAGGAAGAAGAACACTCCTCAGCATTTGCTTTTGTTGTAGTACTAATGTCTGGAGGGTCGTCCAGAGGGAGAGGAAAGGGGAAGAAAACTACCTGGGGGTGGGAGGGTCCTCTTGGTCCCGATTTCTTTGAGGAAACTCTTTATGAGAGGTTCCCAGTTGAGAGCAAAAGTGATTTCACCAAAGAGGCACCACTGACAGGATACGATGAAAGGAAAGAAGAGTGGCCAAAATGCATGCATGGTGAGGACTGCCTAGTGCAGATGTTCACCGAGGGAATAGATGGAGGTCGTCGTTTCTTCAAATGCCCACGAGCATGGGTAATTTCTATTACTATTTGTTTCTTCAATATGTTTGTCTTGTATATCACTTACACGACATACTTTTTGTAGTCTTCCTTGACCGAAGAAAACTGTGGGTTCAGTAGGTGGGTCGATCCTTGACCTATTTATCCGCATGCGGAGTACATCTACTACCTACAAGACCGTATCTTTGATCTAGAAAGGGAAGTTAGCAGCGGTTACAAGGACGACGAATAGGACAACAACAATAATGGTGTCGATTCATAGGAGGCACTCTGCAATGATCCATATTGCACCTGCCCTAACCACAAGAAAAAGGGGTCTCCCCCATCACCCCCGCCACCACCACCAACAACAACGGGAGGCTACTATGGAGAAGGTGCAACACAATTTGCTATGTGGCCACACTACTATGATGACTTTATGTTTTTCTTGTGGAGAATCCCATGTTTAATTATCTAAGGCATGTTAGGTTTAATTACCGAAGGCATGGTTTAATTACCTAAGGCATATTAGGTTTAGTCAAAGAAAACTATGTACCTAGGTTCGGTACCTGTAGTCACATGCCATTTAATGTGTTTCGTGTGTTGATTTCTATAATGTCGTATGTCGTTAACTATTTTTTGCAGCACGTGTTCAAATGGAAATAAGTCTGTATCATTAAGCGGAATATTAAGACCATTGATAATGAAAACAACCACATAATGAAAAGTTCGATACTATGTCACATTACACAATATATTAATAGTATAACTAAGTGCCGACAGTAGACAAAGGGGCAAATGCACTTTCAAATCCTCAATCTGAAACGTACTGAGTAAGCAACTCATCATCCGAGTACCAGTCCTCTACTACAACCCTGTTGCTGCGGCTAGGCTCAACTGCGTTGCTCTGACCTGCCTGTCGCTTGTAGTAAGCGGCCTCCGCTTCGTTTGCGGCTGCTGCGGCCTGAGTGAAGAACGCGTCATCATCCTCCTCTGCCTATAAGCCCGCCTCTGCTTGAGCGATGAGCTCACTTAGTCTGCCAGTGTCGTCGTCAGCCTCCTGTGCCTGAATGCCCGCCTCTGCTAGAGAGATGAGCTCGCTCAGTCTGCTTGTGTCGTCCTTAGCCTCCTGCGCCTGTATGCCCGCCTCTGCTAAAGCAATGAGCTCACTCAGTCTGCCAGTGTCGTCCTCATCCTCATCTCTATCATCACACAGCACAATCGGTGATTGAACGGTGCGACCAGCTCGTGATCTATGGGCATCTAACTTCTTCTCCTCATATCTTGCACGAGCCACCTCTGCAGCATGTTCCCCGCTGCAACCAATCCCTTGATGTATAAAATGCAATCAGTTAGCAACTCGATAATATTACATTTAAAACCAGACAACGAAAAAAGGTTTTCAAGCACTCACTGGCACATAATGTAGCAACATGCTCGTCCAAGACCTGCATATGTACTCTTGTCTCCTCCCTTGCCTCATTCCTTGCCCTCTCCTCCTCTAACGTCGTCCGCCTCTCCAATCCCCATTTGTTAAGCCCAACATCGATCGGGTTACAAATACCGCGCTGTCTAACAAACTCACACATCTTTTCTTTGTGATGTTTAACGAATAGGTTGACGTAGTCAGGTCCATATCCCCTCTTCCATGCAATTACTTGCCTCTTCTTCAGTTCATCCAAGAACTTAGCTTGACCATCATAACATTCCCAACTGCATTTCCTAGTGCTCTGTTCAAAATAAATATTATATCATATATGTATTAGGAAAACAAACAAAATACGATTTCATGTTTACCAGAAATATAACGAACCTCATCATACTCAATCATATGGCCGCAATAATGACCTATTCCAAGCTCCGAAGGGACTAGGCCATAGTTAGATTTTACACCACATTCGCACATGACAGGAGGTGCTTTGTAGATTACCCGTTCTTTCTTCTTTTCCTTAACCCTCCGCGGTTCTTCCGGCCATTGGTTCTTAGGACCATACAACCACTCCTTGAAATGACACTTCGCCATTGAATACACCTAAATAATGAGACATTAGTACATAAACACATATAGCTCAAGATTTTAACACATACACTTTGCACTTACTTTATGCTTGTTTGGACACATAAACTCCAACGTATTCTCAGGGTTTATCACAGCTCGATCTCCGCAATCGCACAGAGGAGGTTCCTCGAGTCGTCTAACTGCGGCTAGGTGCTTCTCCTTAGCCGTCATTGCCGGAGGGTTAGGGGGGGTGGAACCCACCGCTTGAAGTGCTCACGTGGATGTCTCCCTCTAAACCAATCGTCGAAAAAGAGGTACCTAGGATCAAACTTTTCTGCACCATCGATCCACTGAAAGAAAAAGCACCTCTCATGGTCCTACACAACGAGATTCCAATAATATATTAGTACCATACTTAAACAAATAAAGAAAAAGGATAGTACAAATAATTTCTTACATTAAACCGACTACATGTGTAGAAGCAACGCGTGGCTGTGTCCGGATGTTTCGATTGAAAAACATGGGCCGGGAAACCACAATCACAGTTAGGGACAGGAAGGTCAGGGGGAACGGGGGCATCTTTGCTAGACGCGTCGGGGTATAATTCTCGAGGACGACCCCGTTTTCGCCAAAACTCCTCCCGAAACATTTCTTGCATCTAACAAATAGGATGTAATTTAACAAACATAAATAAAAACATCACAACAAAATATCAATGAGAACCATAACTACAATACAATCAATTTCGTTCTAAGAACCAAAAGCAGTTAACATTATACCCAAAACCTAGGGTTTCTCATTTCATCCACAACAATAAACCCATAACAATAAACTACATGTGATGCGGCTTGGTTTGCTAGCTTTTTCCACGCCTTGAAATGAACCTACGGTTGTATAATACATGTATTGAGGGATACAATGAAACCCTAAGTGATGACGATTCTTAGGTTCAAAAATCCGACTAATATGTACCGAATCGATGCGAGAAAAACAAGGAGGTGAGCGAGTATACCTTGCTCTCGAAGATCTACGGATCAAATCAAGGTTTTCAAGGTCCAATATGTCGATTCGTGAGGTTGGATGAAGTGGCGAGAAAAAAAACCGAGGAGAAAGAAGAGGAAGAATGCTCGCGGAAGAAGGCTGGGCTGGGGTTAAATGCAGGTAGCTCGGCGCCAGAGTGGATGGCGCCGAGCCCCTTACAGGCCGTTTGCCCGTGCCCAGGACCTCGGCGCCAGTCACCGTGGCGCCGAGACCCCTGGCGGAAAGAATTCCAGAAATGGACCCTTGGCTCGGCGCCAGAGTGAGTGGCGCCGAGCCAAGGGTCCATTTCTGGAATTCTTTCCGCCAGGGGTCTATTTGAGAGAAACTTTCGAAAAAAAGGGTCGAATAGTAAAAAATTCGGAAAATAACAAACCGACCTTCGTGACGAGTGCCGAGTAGTGCAGCCACAGTTCGCCACTTTGGAGCTCGGCAGCAGGAACGTCGATCTCGTCTTGCAGCACCAGATAACAGGTTGTTCTTCTTCCTCAGCATGTCGACACGATTTAGACTTCAATAGCTCCAGACAGAGATTCATGGCAGACATGGTTCAGAGGGGTTCCCCGGCGAACTCAAGGTATGGCGGCCGCCATACCTAGCCGTCAGATCAAGACGGGGACTAAGACTGATCCATGACACCACTCTTGATGTGCAGTATGTATGAATCAGAATTCCATTTCCAATCTAAAGGCTACAGTGAGCTAGGTTGGCCAACAGACAGACAACATATTTCTTTTTCTTTTTCAAGTATAATAAACCACATTTTCTCATTCATTAGCCAACATCGAATCAAAGATAATACCTCTCGAACTGTTAGGAGAAAAATGATAGTCTTAAGGAAAAACAGATACAGATGTTATAAATATCTAAAATCGCAACATGATATGGCCCATTTTTCCTCTCTTATTTTCTTTCCAATGTTGTCAGGTTGAACATTGCAACTCACGGTTCTTGGGGTTGAAAGGCACTACTGCTCTCCACCAACCTCTGCTTTCTCATCCCCGACAAGATGTGGCCAGCATGGATGGTATGTACTTGCACGGTTTTCTTGCCTCTTCACTTATGTAGTAAGGAACGCCACCCATTCACAGTGAAACGAGCACTCCTGATGCTTTCCAAGCCTACAACTACACTAAGCCACTGCAATTACCTCAGGCGAACGCCTGCACTGTGTCGTGCACTCTTGCTCCTTCAACTTCTTTTATAGAGGCAAGAGATGGCAATATCACACAAGAAATTTAAGTGAGATACTAGCATTTGATTTGCGTCAGGTTATTCAGTGCCTGTAATTCCATTGAATGGTCACAGGCACCCACCTGACGACCACTGCACCACTCAGTTCGTTACTGTCAACAAACCGCACCACTGATGTCAAGCCTTCCAGGGCAATATCATCGAGCGTGGTAGGGCTGGCATCAAGTTTAAGTGACCACTGTGAACAAATCTTGTAAAATAAAATTGTCAAAACCCTTTTGCCAGACGGCAGATCAAGTTCCAACAGCCATACAATGGGTAAAAACGAACCAATGCCTTGCACTTAAAACCCATCAACATGTAAGGTGCTATTCTTCTGTAAGCTTTCCCAAAACCATGTATCTGGCACAGAGCTCTCTACATTATCATGTATAACCATTTCTCAGCCCAAAAGAGTTAAACAAAGCAAATGCCCTAAACATTCTTTTACCCATGTAC
Source organism: Miscanthus floridulus (assembly GCF_019320115.1). Taxonomy (NCBI): domain Eukaryota; kingdom Viridiplantae; phylum Streptophyta; class Magnoliopsida; order Poales; family Poaceae; genus Miscanthus; species Miscanthus floridulus. The sequence goes on along the minus strand of NC_089594.1, from coordinate 72,015,221 downwards.
CCCTAGAACCAACGGCTACAAGTCACATGAGTATGCCTAACAAGAGCACGGGGATTTACATGCACAGCTGCGGGTAACAGCAGTCATCTGAAATCAGAGAAATCGGCTTGGGATGAAGTCATGAACCCTGATTGGGAAGCTATAGAACTCCTCGTTCCTGGGGTCCGAGTATCCTTTATGACGAAGCAGGAATGGCTGAAACCACGAGAGCCCCCGGTCAGACTCGTAGCCCCTGAACTCCAATGTGTTATCCAGGACAGAAGCAACAATTAGCGCCACCGTCGGGCCGGAAGCAAACACTGTGTTTATAATGTCGTTGAACTGCAGAAAGACATTTAGATGTCAAAATTCTGGCATAGTCGTATAGAGTCCAAGATGCAACCTGACAACTGGCATAACTGCAGCATCAAGTTACGGACTGTACTAATGTGGCATGCAGAAAATTTAACACATGCAGATGGTAGATGGGTGATGCAAACTACAAACACTGAATGTAACAGATGTAAAAGGAGAAGCTTCAAATACCCATCCAGCATTTGTCCGGGCAGGTCCACGGCCGTCAGCTGAAGAAGTGTATTCATTGAAGTATTGAGGGATTGAGATGCCAAGGAACAATGAGAGTCCAATGATATAGATGTTCCTCATGGAGTTTTTGTTGGCAAACTGCATGAAGGAGACTCCCACAGCAGCTGACATCAACAAAAGTTCAGTGATAATTAGTCTATGAATGACGAATCTGCACCAAGTTCTGCCTCTAGAATTCATCTATAGAACTATGTAAAAACACAAGAAAGAAGTTTGACTCACCTACAACGCCAAACAAGATGCAGTAAATTGCTGCAAAGATTGGCAATGGAATTGATGCAAAGAAGGCACCAAACTTCCCTGCAAAAATAGGAGTTCACAATTTGAGCAAAAGAGTTGCAAATTCTCTCCTGGCAACCAAATGAAAAAAAAAATACCAAATAGGGAGAAGAAGATCATAAACCCAGTTGATATCTGGATCACTCTCCTACTTCCAACTTTGGTCAGCCCAAGGAGACCAATATTTCCACTGCATTGACGAAAAGAAAAAGGAAAAAGAAGAATTTTTTCAGAACAAGCAGTAATGGTTAAGCATGTCTTCTAATAACAATCCTTATCTTAGTTGAGTTTTCTGGGGTATCATGTTCTAGGTTCAACCATAAAACTTTTACATGCCTTTTTAGGAACCAAGGTGGAAATTTTGAAGGTGCTAGAATCTTATCTAGAATGAAAACCCTCACAGATAGGGGAGAAAGCTAAGATTACTTACACTGATACAGATGAGCCTGCTGGACAACTAAAGATCCCCTCCAGGAACATTCCAATACCCTGCATGAGAACATTTTATCAGAAGGCTCGAAATTTTGTAAGCACAAGAAATGGTCACATCACATTAGTGTAAGGAGCTACACTAGAATAGAACATATCCACCAGTCAAAGCATTTTGGTAAGTAACAAAGGAAAGTTTAAGAGTATTTACAAAGGACTAAATTTAGAATCTCATTTTGACAAAGATTAGTAACAGAGAAGTATCTCCTGGATCCACATTCAGATGGAAGGACAGCAATAAACGATGTAACAATATGTTAGTAGCGCTAGTCTTTCAAGAGGAAACTCTGGTATAGATCCAACCTGCAAGCCAACGCTCCGACTAAGGACATGAGCTGGAGGTGGTGTAGCACCCGCTAGACGAGCAGTAGCAAAGTGTGCTCCAGTTGACTATAACAGACATAACATATTTAAAAAAGGATACCAAAAAGAAGATAAAAGAATGATCTAGAGATAGAAAAGCATCAGGTTAAGTCTTGACCTCAAAGGCTGCAACAAGTACAGCACCCATCATCCCAAATGAATGACCAGCAGTGAAGATTGGAGGACCCCATTGGAATGGCAATGGAATTTTAATCCTACAAGAATATGCATGCAGAAAGTAGATTAAAATGGCTTCTCCAAAAAAAATGGTGGTCTTTAAATCTTGATCGAAGAATCGACTTTATGGCCATACCATGGTGCCGATGAGATGAGGAAAGACTTATCAGTACGGCAGTGCTGCTGTGTCTTAAGTGAAGCATGGTCATATGCACCCGCAGCAGTAAGGATGGCTGCAAAGGCCCACACAATGCCGATACAAAGAAGCAACGAATACCTCTCAAACAAGAAGGTGACCCGTTGATGGATATAACCGAAGTAATTTGGCACATACTGCATACACAATATCACATCATTGATCTCCTAGCTAGTTTTATAACAGCAAATAACGCAGGGCTATGCTAGGAATAAATGTTTCACTTGAAATACATTCCACAGAGATTAAGCCATTACCTGTTGCACAATCACCGCAAGAATTAGCATTGGAAGCCCAATCTCCACACATTTCCCAACCTAAATTGACAATCGAACATTATAAGGTTCCTTTCCTTTTCTTTTTCTTTTTCTCTTTCTTTTTCCTTTTTTCCTCATGAGCTGTTCTGTTTTGCTGTAGAAGTACAGAAACATACCTGGGGAAAGCCAAGTTGGAATAGTCCAAGACCAACAACACAAACAACAGGGGTCATTATTACAGGACTGAACTTCCTGCAAAGAATATCATTTGAGTGTTAATATCTTGGCAAATACAACATGCGAGGACTATTATTCTCACCCTAAGAGCAAGTACTATAAGATCCATACTTGGCATATGCCGCCCATATCGTGCTGAACCCAAGAATCATGTTGAGGATGGAAGCCACAATCAGAGCTCCTTGTGCTGTTCTCATTGTGTGTTTAAATCTCTGCAAACACTCTAATAGGTTACAATTATTTGTATTATGAAGTAAAATATATTTAAGCAGTCAATCATAAAGAATTGATTATGCTCCAAACAAATTTACCCACACCCCAATAAGAAAAATGGACGAGCATCCATTTCAAACCCAAAAGTGTAAGTTCAAGCAAATGAGCACCATTATACCTCATGATTATTCAGCAAGTCATTATTTGATTCGATCTCTCTTGCTATTGACAGCACTGGGACAACAAATGCAAAAGAGGCATTCATAACTGTTGGAAGTCTCGTTCCAATAAGTGTTTGCAGCAGTGTATTTATGCCACTCATAAAGAGGAACGATTGAATAACCCGAGCCTTGTCACCCTGTCAGTAACAAGCACAAATGTGAGGTGGGAAAACACTAACCCTTCAAAAGGAAACAAATAACTGCCAGCCAAAGCACTGAACACTTACAGCATTACCACCCATGGGAGGAACAATAACTGATACAAGCATGACGGTAGAACCCAACATCACAAGATAGTGAAGGAATGCAAGTGCTGCCACCTGAACTGAAGATTAAAACAACAATAATGAGTTAGTAAGGACAAAGTTTCCATAGCGTAATCATGTCTATGACGCACAGAGTAATTCAATTTCTAGCAGTTCAGTTCATACTAAACATCTAAGGTAGCGTACATGATATCCAAAGAGAACTCAATACTAAAGGGGATGCACCTTCGAAAAGTGGAGTAATACTACATCTACAAACAAGTTATACAAAAACTATACTTATGTGCTGACATGGCTAACCACCACCACTACCACGTCAAGCCTTTTAGTTGGTAAGTTCAAATTAGCACGCATGGCTGCTACTATCCACGTCAGCACGTAGGTAGCGTTTTGTGGAACGTTTTTGTAGGTGTAGCGTTACTTTTAAAAAACGGTTAGGTACAAAATTTGCCCACTTGATTATCTAAATACGGAAATTTATGATCTGTGCAGCTCCCTTTTGATAATTTATCAATGCAGCAATTAATAGCCATTTGTTTCTATTGCAATCGCCGAATGGTTCAAGTCATTATGTTCCATGTCTAGTGACCAAACTACTCTATTCCAATCAGAGACTACATAATTCCATTCTGCGTGCGAATAGCTACTACAATAGCACAATTAATAGCCATTTGTTTCTATTGCAATCGCCTAATGGTTCAAGTCATTATGTTCCATGTCTAAATGACCAAGTCATTATGTTCCATGTCTAGTTCTAGTGACCAAACGACTCTATTCCAATCAGAGACTACATAATTCCATTCTGCGTGCGAATAGCTACTACAATAGCACAATATACAAAGGTAAACAACAAAGTCTTAGGTAAAACAGGGGCTTGCACGACATCACTACTGTCAATCAACTTAAATATACCAGAGGGAATTCGCAAAACCCTAGATTAAGGAGGTCGCAAACAAAAGTAAGAGAAAGGAAACATTTATTAGCATGTCAAATATAATACGGGCATGACACAAGTAACGGAAACCCGCCACTCAAAATCCATGCAACGTGCCAATAACATGTGCAGACAACATCTAACCGGCAACAAAAAAAACAAATCTTTCAACCGACAGAGTCAAAATTACTATCCAGATATGTTACACGAACAGAGCAAATGTTACCTATATATACACATAAAAGCATTGAGCTCCCTGACTCTAATCTAGTACACCAAAATAAAGAATGCCTGTCAATCAACTTAAATATACCAGAGGGAACTCGCAAAACCCTAGATTAAGGAGGTCGCAAACAAAAGTAGGAGAACAGAAACATTTATTAGCATGTCAAGTATAATACCGACATGACACAAGTAACGGAAACACGCCACTCAAAATCCATTCAACATGCCAATAACATATGCAGATAAAATCTAACAAGCAACAAAAAAACAAATGTTTCAAACGACATAGTCAATATTACTATCCAGATATGTTTGGGGAATAATAAGAAACGCCATTCACAAGAACAGAGCAAGCGTAACCTAGTCAATATTACTATCCAGATATGTTAGGGGAATAATAAGAAACGCCATTTACAAAAACAGAGCAAGCGTAACCTATATATACACATAAAAGCATTGAGCTCCCTGACTCTAATCTAGTACACCAAAACAAAGCATGCCTGTCAATCAACTTAAATATACCACAGGGATTCGCAAAACCCTAGATTAAGGAGGTCGCAAACAAAAGTAGGAGAACGGAAACATTTATTAGCATGTCAAGTATAATACCGACATGACACAAGTAACGGAAACCCGCCACTCAAAATCCATTCAACATGCCAATAACATATGCAGATAAAATCTAACAAGCAACAAAAAAACAAATGTTTCAAACGACATAGTCAATATTACTATCCAGATATGTTAGGGGAATAATAAGAAACGCCATTTACAAGAACAGAGCAAGCGTTACCTATATATACACATAAAAGCATTGAGCTCCCTCACCCTAATCTAGTACACCAAAACAAAGCATGCCTGTCAATCAACTTAAATATGCCAGAGGGAATTCGCAAAACCATAGATTAAGGAGGTCGCAAACAAAAGTAAGAGAACGGGAAACATTTATTAGCATGTCAAGTATAATATGGGCATGACACAAGTAACGGAAACCCGCCACTCAAAATCCATTCAACATGTGCAGATAACATCTAACCAGCACCAAAACATCAAATCTTTCAACCGACATAGTAAAAATTACTATCCAGATATGTCAGGGGATAATAAGAAACGTCATTTACAAAAACAGAGCAAACGTTACCTATATACATACACATAAAAGCATTGAGCCTGCCTGTCAATCAATCAACTTAAATATACCAGAGGGAATTCACAAAACCCTAGATTAAGGCGGTGGCGAACAAAAGTAAGAGAAAAGAAACATTTATTAGCATGTCGAGTATAATACGGACATGACACATGTAACGGAAACCCGCCATTCAAAATCGACACCCGCCACTCAAAATCCATTCAACATGCCAATAGCATGTGCAGATAACATCTAACCGGCAACAAAACGTCAAATCTTTCAACCGACATTGTCAAAATTACTATCCAGATATGTCAGCAGATAATAAGAAACAGCATTTACAAAAACAGAGCAAGCGCTACCCATATATATACACACAAAAGCATTGAGCTTCCTGACTCTATATCCAGATATGTAATGGGAATAACAAGAAGCACCATTTACAAGAACACAGCAAACATTACCCATATCTACACACACAGAAGCACTGAGCTCCATGACTCTAATCTAGTACAAACACCAAAAGAAAGCAGGTCAGGGTGCCTCTGCTCATGCCCTTACCCCAGGACGGATTCGAGTGGACGCAGTAGTTGAGATGGTGGAACTGCTCGTGGGGCGGGTGGATGGCGCCCGCGCCGACGGGCGGCACCATCATGGCCATCATGGGCGGCGGCGCGGCCACTGGCGGCGGCAGCGGCTGCTCGTTCGTCTCTCCCATTGGATCAGCAACGCAACGCGAACTTCCGCTTCTCCGACTGGACTGCTGCAACAGGAGAAAGAGGAATCGAATTATAAACCTAAAATGCTCCACCTCTTTCCTGGAAGCTTCCTACTATTAATTACTCGGATTTGAGGTGGCGTAGTTAAGGGAATTAAAAAGATGTAATAGCAATTTCAAGCGATTCACGAGGGGGAGGAGAAAGCAGCAAAGAAACCGCCGATGGCCAGAGCAGCACTCAAAGTTCGCCACCTTTTCTTCCTCATCAAACATTCAGAAAGGGGGGAAACCCGGAAATCCGCAACATTTTCTGGAGATTGCTTAGCAAAGAGAACACAAGAAGACTTCACCTTTGCTGCTGCTAGCGTCTCGCGCTAGACTGGACTCTCAGATGGAGTGGCACGCAGCAAGAGACTCCATGGACGCAAAAAAGATTCAGATTTCGGGTAAGATTCGGAGGACAAATCTTCGGGAATCAAAGACCAGACCTTCACCGATTCCTCTTTCTTATCCCAGAATTGGCGAGACAGGGACAAGCAGAGGGCTGACGGGATGGGAGCTTCACTCCAAAGATTCGCGCAAGCAGCGCTCGCTTGTTCGAATAACTTGCGCTAAAGAAATGCAGCGAAAAGGATGCAAGTATTGAAAACCCAGCACATCACATCATCAGCGCAAGCGCACTAAGCGCACTAAAATAAAGAGAAAAGCGGCACGAAAACGAAACCCGCACACAAAGAAAAAAAATCCAGGAAACAAGAGACAGGAATTCCTCAGAAGCGCTCAGGCTGCTGCGGGTTTTCTCTCCCACCCACCTCTCGAAAAGCAGGAACCTTCCAGAGAATCCAGGGAGATTGAGGTGGGGCGGGGCGGAAAAGATGTGCGCGAGTGCGGCGAGAAGCAATCGGAAAAAGCCCTCACCTTTTTATGCCCCCTTTTTCCTCGCTTCCTCTGCCTGTGGTCTTCTCCCTGGTGTTTATTCTTATTCTTATCTTCTTTATATGGCTGCTGGCCCTCTCTGAGCTCTCTCGGTACCCAGCGGCGGCGCGGCGGGGCGCAACAGGACAAGCGGGGGGATTTGTAAGCTTGCGGGGGATCAGGAAAAGATTGAGAATTCGAAAACACCTACTGCCGCTTTACACCCGGTTTATCGCTGGTTTTTTATCAGCCGTGTTGATTTGCTGCCTTCCTAATCACTCTACTACTAATCACAAGCGTCCAAAGCAAAAGGCGAGGCACCGCGCTCTGCTCGTGCTCGGTAGACGGTGGAGGGCGGGCAAGAGCTGGTGTTGGACGGCTGGACTGGACCGGATGGTTTGATGGGGTGGATCTGGGCAGGACTGTGAGGGCTGTATGGAATGCATTGACAGTTCTTGTTTTTGGGAAGGCGTATTGAATGCAGCCAGCAGATTCCGAGGAGGGTGAGGGTGTCTTGTAGCATTAATCGCTGTGTGTGTGGGGGGTGACCGGTCGAACTGTGAAGCGCTGAGCTCATTCCGAGCTTCTCCCCGTGTCTGCGGCCGTGTTTATAAGCAAAATCTAAACTTTGGTACTGGGCGTGGTGAAAATTGTGGAACGGCTTACGTAGCCGCATTTTGCTCAGTTGGTGAACTTGGCTCAAAGATTCGTCTCACGTTTCGACTAACTGTGTAATTAGTTTTTTTTCGTCTACATTTAGTACTCCATGCATGTGCCGCAAGATTCGATGTGACGGTTACTATGCAAAAATTTTTAGCTTTTGGGTAGAACTAAACGGGGCCTAAGCGAAAAGAAGATTTCTCATCACATCAAACTTGTGGTATATGTATGGGGTACTAAATGTTGACGAAATCAAAAACTAATTACATAGTTTGGTTGTACTTTGCAAGACGAACGTTTTGAGCCTAATTAGTCAACGATTAAACAATTATTACCAAATACAAATGAAATGCTACAGTGCGCTACAGTGGTACAGAATTTCCGCCGGCGCCGAATCGGCAGGCAACTAAACGCGGCCTAGGAGCACAAAGTACGTCCGAGAACGACGGCACGACTGACTTGAAATTGGAGTTGCACCTACAGTAGAAGAGCATCTTGTGCCGTGGTGGTGACTGGTCGAACTGTGAGGCACTGAGCTCAGTTCCAGGCTGCTTCCTCCTACTCTCCCCATTGTACTAGGAGCACATAGTACGTCCGAGAACGACGACACGACTGACTTAAATTGGAGTTGCACGTACAGTAGAACAGCATCTTGTACCGTGGTGGTGACTGGTCGAACTATGAGGCACTGAGCTCAGTTACAGGCTGCTTCCTCCTACTCTCCCCATTGTACTAGGAGCACATAGTACGTCCGAGAACGACGGCACGACTGACTTGAAATTGGAGTTGCACAGCATCTTGTGCCGTGGTGGTGTCTGGTGGAACTGTGAGGCACTGAGCTCAGTTTCAGGTATTGAGCTATGATCCAAATTCAAGCTTGGGGTTCATTAGCGTTAAGAGGGACTATACTATCTATTAATTCTGTATTGCTAATAGGCGAGGATGTGGAGTTTTTCCTCCCTATATGGACCACCTTCCTCATGAAAGGAGGCATCGTAGACTTGTATATGGAAAGGCCCCTAGGTTAGGGTATCCCAAGTTGTAAATCTCCGACGTTTGTAACCTTACCCGATATAGTGAAGATTTGTTAGTTGGTGCCTGTGGTTTTTTCCCTTTCACCTCGTGTCTCCTATATTTGATCTACTGTTCTTCGTCGTTTATATTGGCTATAGTTTTATAACACCAGGCTGTTTCCTCCTACTCTCCCCATTGTACTAGGAGCACGTAGTACGTCCGAGAACGACGGCACGACTGACTTGAAATTGGAGTTGCACGTACAGTAGAACAGCAAATGTCCTCTTTCTTCGCATTCAGAAACAAGAACCTTCTGGTTCTCGACCTTCAACTGCGGCCCCATTGAGGACGCCCTCAGTGCAGTGTATGAACGCGCACGTGTGTACGTGGTACGAGTGTGCAGTGTGTAAGTTATGTGCGTCCTATTGTATTTAGAAAAAAAAATACCAACCTTGTGGTACATGTTCGGCCTTCTCAATCTCAAGGCTTGAACTTTTGCGTGCATGATGTTGGCCCAGGGACAGATCCAGAGGGGCCCCTCCTTCCGTGTGAGCTAAAACACCAGGGAGTAGGTCTTTAACAGCCCAGCCGAACAAGCATGCTACGTAAACCAGTGGCGGAGGCACAGGTATACTCGCATATTCTGGGGCACCGATGAATATACTATTATATACTGTATATGTATTTGCATTTGTATTTATGTAAAAAAAAAAAGAAAAAAAAACTTACCTGAAAGACTGGAATGCATCACGCCACCACGAAAGGCCCACTTGAGGCTGAGGCACCCCACGCGGCCCACGCATCCATGCAAACCGTGCTGAGCTGCTGGCTGCTATGGTAGGCGGAGCGGAGCGGAGCCAGAGACGCGGTCACGGCGCCAGACCACGAAGCAAAGAAGGCATTCACGGACGGGCGGAGCCAGAGATGCGTAACTTTCCCCTAATCTAATCTCGATAGCAGGCGACAGACGGGCGGAGCTAGAGACACGGTCACGGCGCCGGCGCCGCCGGACACCCTGACGGTAGAGTCACACAGACGCGGACACGCGGTGAGTACGACTACGCCACACTTTCCCAGTTCATGATCTAATCTCTTGTGTTATTTGCTAACATTACAATAATATATAGTTTCATTATTTAGCATCGTGTTTTTCTAATATTCGTGCAGTTACGAAGAGAACCTCCGACCTCGTGTCCTGTTTGGCCTACGCGCTACCCTACGGGCTACGGCGGCACCGACCACCGGCGGCATCTAGGTGAATTAGTGATCACAATTGTTCTGGTGAGATTCAATCTTTGTTCTTCGGCTTTTTTAAAAAAAATCATGTGTACTTTAATTGCTAATTGCTTAGCGCTAAAATTATAGAATCATCTATCACGCGGCGAGGTGGAGGATTTTTCTCAACATCAGAGTCGATCTTAATTGATCTTTTGTTCAGTACTCATATCATGTGAGTGATCCATAATCGCATCTGAGAGTTCAATCGTGCAAGCGTAATTTATTTAATTATTTGGCATTACGTTCTTTGTAATATTTATGCAGTTATGAAAAGAAACGGGGACATTGCATCTCTTTTCAGAAGCATGCAGCAAAGAAGAAGGCTGCGACAGCTGCTGCTACTTCTAATCCTGGGGCGCGTTTAGTTCGGCTGCATAGTGCATGATTCTCCACTGTAGCATTTCGTTTGTATTTGTGAATTATTGTCCAAACATTGACTAATTAGGCTCAAAAGATTCGTCTCGCAAAGTTAAAGCAAACTGTGCAATTAGTTTTTGATTTCGTCTACATTTAGTACTCCATGCATGTAACACAAGTTTGATGTGATGGGGAATCTTTTTTTTGCATAGTGCACTTTTGGAGAACTAAACAAGGGCCTGATCCGATTGAACCTGTGGTGGAAGAGCAGATTCATGAGAGAGTAGTTGAGGAAATTGTAAATCCTATGCCACTACCACAACCGTCTTCACTGCCACGAGTTTATGACACCAATCGCCTTCCACATGATCCAGGTGAAAGACATCATATTCTAAAATATCCTATTAATGATCAAGATGTAATTCGAAGAGCATATATTATTAAAGGTCCATTCAAACCTTTTGCACATGATTTTCCAAAAAGAAAGATTTTAGATAGGGATCGGGGATTCAACTATTGTTGGATGTATAATAATGATTGGCTTGAGTATAGTATTAAGAAGGATGTTGTGTTTTGCTTCATATGCTATTTGTTCAAGAAGGGTACTGGGTCAGACACATTTGCTATTGATGGCTGAAAGAATTAGAATATAGGAGAGAAATCACTTTGCAAACATATGGGTTCTAAGGCACATATTGCAGCTCAAGAGAGATACATTGGCTTTACAAATCCCAAGGTAGTAATTAATTATAATATTGAGAAGTGGAGTGATGAGGATCTTCATCTTTATAAGAAAAGGTTGACTTATTCACTTAGGTGTATCAAGTTTCTTTTGCATCAAGGGTTGGCGTTTCATGGACATGATGAAAGTGAAGAATCTAGCAACAGAGGGAACTTCATTGAACTTTTAAAATTTCTTGTTGGAAATAGTGAAGAAGTGAAGAAGTATGTTTTGGACAATGCTCCAGGTAACTGTACCTTAACTAGCCTAGACATATAAAAGCAAATTATTCACTGTTGTGCCCTAGAAACTAGAAAAAAATAATTAAAGAACTTGGTGATGAGCCCTATGCAATTTTAGCTGATGAGTCTAGTGATATATCACATAAAAAACAACTAGCTCTTTGCTTACGTTATGTTGATAAATTGGGAAGGCCATGCGAGCATTTTATTGGAGTTGTTCATGTAGATGATACTACCTCTTTATCACTTAAGGATGCAATTGAAGCTTTACTTATTAGTCATGGCTTGACTGACTCAAATCTGTGGTCAAGGATATGATGGGGCTAGCAACATGAAATGAGATATTAAAGGGTTGAAAACATTGATCATGCAAGAATCACCTTCTGCTTATTATATTCATTATTTTGCTCATCAACTCCAATTGGTTCTTGTTGCTGTTGCCAAGGGAAATACTGATTGCAAGACTTTTTTATCAAATATCTATCTTGTTGAATATTGTTGGAGTTTCCTGTAAGCGTCATGACATGCTAAGAGATGCTAGGCTTGAGAATGTCAAGAAAGCACTTGACTGTGGTGAAATTGAACCTGGAACTGGATTACATCAAGAGATGGGTTTGCCTAGGCCTGGAGATACTCGATGGGGATCTCATTACAAAACTGTATGCAGCATCATTACTATGTATGAAGCAATCCATGATGTACTGGTTGATCTTGGGGATGATCCTGCATATAAGGATGATTGGACCAAAATACATTTTATGACCGGAGCGTTTGAGAACTTTGAGTTTGTTTTCTTTGCACACTTAATATATATTATTCTTGATATACAAATGAGTTATCTGAGTGTTTGCAAAGAAGAGACCAAGATATTCTTAATGCAATATTACTTGTTAATGTGGCAAAGAAAAGAATGCAAAAATTGAGGTCTGATGGTTGGGATAATTTTCTTGAGAAGGTCACTTCATTTTGCGATAAACATGTTGTTGAAGTTCCTGCTAAGGATGGTTATTATGTTCCTTATGGAAAATCAGCAAGGAAAGCTCGTGTCCAAAAGCAAACCAATGATGACCACTTTAGAAGAGAAGTATATATTGGTGTCATTGATCAAATAAGTCAAGAACTTGATAATCGGTTTGATGAGATTAAAATGGAGTTGTTGTCTTGTATGTTGGCCTTCAGTCCTTCCAAGTCATTTGCTTCTTTTGATGCACAGAAGCTACATAGACTAGCTTAGTTCTACCCAAAGAAGTTCTCAAATAATAATTTGCTCAAACTTGAGTTGCAGCTAGATAATTATATTGATGACATGAGACTTGATGATAGCTTCAAAGGTCTATAGACAATATTGTTGATCTCTTAGTTAAGCTTGTTGAAACAAAGAGGCACAAAGTGTACGATATGGTTTATGAGCTCCTCAAATTGGTATTGCTTCTACCTGTGGCAACGGCAAGTGTTGAAAGGGTATTTTCTGCAATGGTTTTTGTGAAAACAAAGTTAAGAAATAAGATGGGAGATAGTCTTCTGGATGACTGTCTAGTCACTTTCATTGAGCGGGATATTTTCTTTGAAGTTGATGAAGATGATATAATCAATATATTTATGTCTCTTCGAAAGCGTCGAATAAAATAATCACAAAAATAACATTGTAAGTCTCTGATTCTCTTTTATGCCTTATTTCAATTATTGATATGGCTTTTGAACTATTTATACTATACTTAGTGGATGGTTTGAACTTAATCCATGAATTTAAGCCTTATTGTGTTATTTAGTGCATATATATCGAATCATGTACCCTACTCCAGGGAAATCATCCGCACCAGCAAGGACCGTGCCTCCCCCGTTCCCGTCCGCATTGCGACACGCGATCCGACGATTCCCCGTTCCCGCTCGACGCCTCAGCCGCTCCAGACCTCCAGTCTCGCCGTCGCCGCCCACCCCCTGGGCCTCGCGGCGGTGTGGCCCCTATAGGCGTTGGGCGCGCCCATGGCAGCCCTCAGGCCCAACTGCCCAGTGCCCAGCCGTAGAGCCGCCCAGGTCAAGCCGACGGCGGCAGCCGGACAAGCTGCAGCTAGCCCGGCAGGCCCCAGCCACTAGCCGCCCAGCAGGCCAGGTGCCTAGCCCAAGTGCGACCATGCGAGGTGCCCCTTGCTAGTACAGTGACTCAATGATACTCCTGCTTCATTCTACTTTTCGATTTTTAGTATTTAGTGATTCACTAATTCAGTCATATTGTAGGGCATTCGAATGGAAAAAATATTTTTAGTAAGAATGATGCACGTTGAATCGATATAACGATTTCTGCTCTTTGTTATATCTATCATCGTAGAGATAGCAGCGTTTGAAGTGTTCTATCATTTAGCTCCCCTCTCGGTCCATTTCTGGATCCGCCAGTGTGTTTGCCCATTTGGAATTGGAATTGGAGACCCCAATATCAGACACAGGGACAGCTGTTACAGAAGATCAGGAGCCCGGTACTATTTCCCTGACAGGTTAAGCATGAGCAGCACATTTCTTTAGTGTGTTTGACCTACCCCATGCCAGCCAGTTGACGCCTTGCTGGCTACTCCCCTATACTAGTAACCGTTAACAAGCCTCATTTGCAACCAGGTTAGCAGTGGCAATCATCATCGTAACCAAGGATCAAGATTCGTGACGCCACGATCGATCCTGGGTGGCACTACACTCTCACTCACTGGTCACTGCCCCTACGGATTTGTTACAGCTTTCTGTATCTGTTGCGCTTTCGATCCATGGGGCCCTGGACCTAACCTTTGTGCTGTGTTTGTGCTTGTGCCAGCCTGCCAGGTCAGATGAGGTGAGGGATTTGGCCATTTGCTAGGTCTGGGAGTGTGACCGTGGAAAGGGAGAGAAAGGAAGGAGGCAGGCAGAAAGGTGTCTCTGCTCTCACTCCAGACAAAAGCATGTTCCTCGCACATTTTTTTTAATGGTTTTGTTTTCAGTCTGATAAATGATATTCACTCCATTCTAAAAAATACATATATATAATTTTAGCACACCATTAAAGCAAACTGTGTTAAGTTTAGCCAAATTTGAATAACAAGATGCATAGATTTATCATACTAAATAAGAAGAAGTCATATTAAATGGAGGGATTGCTTTCTAGTGAATATTAGAGGAGCCGAAATCGTTTTTGGACGAAGAACCAGAGCCGTGTTTTTTTTTTCTTAAGGAGCCTCCTCTGAAGGAGCACATGAGCAGGAGCCGTGACAACCCGTCTCTACATCTATTTAGAGAGTAATAAATATTGATACTGCACTTGATATAGTTTCATGTCAATGGTAAAAAGTTTGTATCCTCTCAAACAAAAATTGAGAAATCGTTGCTAGTACAATAGAATATTCGTACAATTTACAGGAAGGTCGGCACCGTCCACGTGACGAGGGCAACAGTGTGCATATTGGACTCTGGGCGGTCAAGTAATTATAAACTGGTTATTTTAATTAGATAATCAATAAAATATTTTGTTATATTGGGACGAATTATTGGGTTTAACAAGTGAGACATCGTACACTACCCACGTCACATCATGGGGCTAAAGAAGGATAGGACCCTTGCAGTGCAATTTAAAGTGGTACTACACGGTTTCTGTATTGACAATCTGCCGGTGAGCGGTGCCACACACACAAAAAAAAAAAGGAGTGATGAAGTGCAAGAGGTGCGTCGAGCGGTGCCACAGAAAAAACGAGTGATGAAGTGCAAGAGGTGCGTCCCCCCCTCTCGTCTCCTTCACTTCCCTCGGGTATCACCCACACCATTTCAAAACAAAAAGTATCATCGACACCACCTCCGTTGTACCATCGCAGCCCAAGCACTAACACCAATACTAACCCCACTGTGGGCCGGTATGAATTTATTAGTACTAAAAAAATTAGCTGGCTAATAACTAATAGCTACTAATTTTTAGCAAGGAATTTTGTGTATCTACGTGCTAATAGGTGGTTGATAGTGAGTTGAAGGTGCATACGAACTATTAGCATCTATTAGCAATCAAACCTGTTAATAGAACTCATAGTTAGTAGCCCTCCAACTAATAATTATTAGTAGTTTATTAACAGATTTGTTTGGATCCACTAATACTAATTTTAGCTGCTAATTTTTAGTGCTAATAGATCCAAATAGGCCCTAATAATAGTTGGAGTGCCGCCAGAACCAGGTGACGATGTGTCGGAGTTATGATCCCTGGGTGTCTCAAGGCATCGACTAGCCAGCAGGCCGGATGGCCCACGATACCAAAGCCAAGCTTGGGCCCGAACGACTGAGGGCCAACTATGCTAAGCGGACTAGGCCAAGCGCTGAGGTCAGGGTCAGCCACGACCCCTTCCGTCTGCCTTAGCCGCACGCTATGCAGCGGCTCACGACCTCTTGTCGTCCCGACCCCTGGGAAGGGACAGGTTAGACAGAGTCCAGCCAAGCGCGCCTGCTCCGATAGGGGCAAGCACGCCACACTGACCCCGCAAGGACCGAGGGGACAACGATCACCTCGATCCGGTTAGACGCCATCCCTGCGCCACGCAGCAGAGACAAGACAAACCCGCCAAGTGACGACGGCCAGTACGGAGAACCACCATCCAAGTATAGTCCGACAAGACGTATGTACGATCCCACTCACTACGGGATGGGATCCACGACGATGGCCTTGACTTAGAGGCCATCCAAGCCAACTGCGGGCCACGACCCTAGAGCTCGGGATCGTGGCCACCAACTCCACAAGTAGCAAGACAATCGGATACCTATGGGCTGCTACCTACTCTTGTACGATGCCCCCCGGGGGACGATTAGGAAGCGATGACGAAGACCACGGTGAGGCCACGTCGCGCAGGATGGCTGACGAAACACCACCGTGCCCACTGTGTCAGCTAGGACTGAGTGCCGCCATGACTGGCACAGTGGCACCACGTCACGCCATGCCACGACGTGAGCACGAGACCATGACGACAGCCAGGGCATGACGTGCACCATAAGACGGTGTTACTTGCAAGCCAAGTTAGCTAGGCCCCCTCCCTTAGGCTCATGGTCCTTCGGTCGGAAGAACCTCCTTCTTTGTATGAAACCTGGCTCCTAGACTCTATATAAGGGTAGATAGGGCACCCTTCTAGAGAGATCTCCATTATCTCCGGGCTCTCGAAACTTTCCTTCGGGTAGCCCTTTTCCTAACTCTAGCTCTCCTACCTCTTCCACAATTCTTGCCCCCCATTGTAAGAACTTCTGAACATTCAAGCAAGGAACACGCACTCGATCATCTCTAAAACTGGATGTAGGGCTCCGACCTGAACCAATATAAATCCTCGTGTCTTTTGGATGTTACCATCGTCTTCCTAGAGCAGCGCGACATTCGTATAAATTTACTAGTCCGGTTTACAAAACATCGACATGATGGCTAGCCTCCACACAATCTATTATCCTCTAACACACTTCCTAACTGGCAAAGGTTTGGTGGTGGCCGATCATGGGTGAGTCGGGCTACTCACCCTTGCCTCTATTAGTAGCTGAATCCATGCTCCCGCAAAGCCTTGTTATGAAGTGTTGTCTGGACGCCACAAAACTAAGAGTAGAGAGTGATGTCCTGAACGGAGACATGTGGGAGCGGAAGGAGATGAGAGAGAGAGATGACATATGGGCCCATAGAGGAGGGAGTGCAGAAGGAGATGAGAGAGACTGAGTTGCATACCAATTACCAAGTACAATGTTAGTAGCCACGCACGTCGTTTATTCGCAAATATTAATTTGGACATTGTAATGTCCTGATTAGAAAGTTTAGAGACTTATCTATAGTTTTGGAAGTTAGGGGGCAAAATGGCATCAATGTACAAGTTTAGGTACCTCATATGGTCTATTTAGGAAGATTGGGGCATGTATATGCAAGGTTGGAAGTTTGGGACCATGATGGCACCGCCCTGCAAAGTTTAGATACCTTGTGTGGCCCGTTTAACAAGTTCAGGGACCTAGATATTCAATGTTAGAAGTTTGGAGCCTTGATGATACCGTCGTGTAAGTTTAAGTACGGGACCGATATGTCATATCCATATTAGCGCTGAGTCAGTATGATCATGCTAGGTCAGCATATGGAGCGGGTCGAAACTTGTTTGGACGACTAATGAAGCCTAGAACATGTTTAGGGACTAAAAACATAAAATGAAAGTTTGGAGCCTAGATTAAATCATAGGCTAAGTTTAAGGACCATTGGTGTATTTTTCTTCTGCCATAACCACACATCCTGGCCCATGAAAATTGTTATCCAGCTAAGCTAAAAGAAAATGATGTACCCAAATTTTAGGAATTTCTGGGTAATTTCAACCTCTCGAGTGATTGAAGGAAAATGAAATCCAGATTGCTTTATTAATAATAATAACGTAAGGTATCAATCAATTATATGATACCTCCACCAGTATGTCGCTCAGCACAAGGCAAAACCGTTGAAGCCTTACAGAGGCCTATCTAGAACATATGAATTTTATGAATTATGAAGGAATTTCACATAGACCATTTGAATTTGACAAGAAAATCGTAGGAACGAGTCTGAGCCTGCTGCTGGTACGTGATACTAACATAAAGTATGCATGTAGAAGGAAAGGGGTGAGCATTAGGTTTTTTTTTGGTACGGCTTCTGTTGTGATTTCTCTATCGATTTAATTACGATAAATAAAGCTATAGCTCATTCGAGTGATTTGGGACAATCCATCACTCGAATTTTCTCTTCTCCAAATCTGGCCTCTCCCCCTCTTCTTATCCAAGTTTGGCGGCCTTAGAAAGGGCTCGAGGGAGGCAGGGCAGCCAGGTGGCGAGGACGGCGAGAGGACGACGTTAGAGTTCCGACGACAATGGAGATGGCAGGGCTAGGTTGGGGCGGGGTGCCCATGGCCTTGGCGGCGGCGGGAGGGGGAGGGGAAGAAGGAGGCCACCGCCGCGGCCGTGGAGCTCCGGCAAGACCTACCGCGCCGTGGGAGGGCGGTGGACGTTGGGCGGCGGCGGCATGTTGGGAGGAAGAAGATGAACAATGATCCATCCGGAGGAGAAAAAATTGAGCGATCTGTCAAATCCTTTAGTTAAAAGCTCTACTGGATGAGCACATGAGAACGGTTTCTAAAGCTAAAAACAAGTTAAAAACAGTGAAATGGAAGCCTCCACTGACTCCTTCCTTTTTGAGAAGCCCAACCCATGCCAAACAGGACCTTAATGGCGAGATTACGTTGCCTGTGATGACTGAATGATCGCTCTGTTCTCATGGCAAGTTGGCCGGGATAAGATGGCGATGTACGGGGACCGATTATTGGAAACACGTACATCGGCTTGGACCGGCTCATCATTCGTCGCCTTTGTTATGTTAGCGATTAGCGACTACCAGCATCGAGGGATGATCGAGTCGGATTAGGCACGAAACCTTTTTTAACTAATTTATTAATGATGATGAGGGGGTTGCTATTGGCGCCAGACTCTTTAATTAGCTTTTTTTAGCAAAAGACTCTTTAATTAGCTGCGGTCTCGTTTCACATCTGGACCGGCAGGTGGCTTGTATCATGGGCCTTCTATCTGTCATGTACAGTAGGAGAAGACAGAAGTCCATTTTGGACTAGCTGTCCTGTTCGGTTGGCTGGTTCGTCTCGTTGCTGGTTCGTGAAGAAATATTGCTGACTGGTTTGTGTGTGAGAAAAATACGGTTCTAGATAGAAATTTACGATCGTTTACTACAATCCACGGCCAAACGAACAGGCTTTAGATAGCTAGCCGTTGTTGAATGCCAGCAATAATGGGCCACTGTTGCCAATACGTCCGGTCTTTTATTTCTTTTTTTATTTTCATTTGTTTCTTGGTTTTTATGGTGTGATAGATAATCATGTTTATTAGAATTATGATTTTATATATTTGTACATACTTCGGCATTCTTATAATTTTTTCCAACAAACTGCAAAAAACTAAATAAACTTTGATTTTAGATAAAAACGTGTTCTGCATCCACGTGAAAATGCCGAGAACCCACAAAGATAGCGTACACGTATCTGGGACGTATGGGAATTCCACGGAAAAAGCCCACGTTACCTCAATTTTCGTGAAAGTTCGATTTTCCTCCATGAACTCTAAAACCAGTTAAAACACCTCCCTCAACTTTTAAAATCGTTCATCTTACCTCCATGGCTTTGTTATAAGCAGTTTAGAAGGCGATTTTGTCTTTTTCTTTTTTATTTATTTCGGCCGAATCTTTGGAAAATCATAGTAAATCATATAAAAAATATAAGATAAAAAATCTAATTTTATTAGACTCCACATGAGTAGATCTACACAGTGAACATATAATATGGTATGCTTTAGCATAAAGTTTTTGCTGTGCCTTTAGATCTATGCTTTTTTTTAATTAATTAGAGTAATTCATAGCTGTAGTTTTTATGGTCCAATTATGATAAAATTTTTATGATGGAATAATTATTGTATGATTAAACTATAGTAAAATTTAATATTCATTGGATCAGGTATAGCTTAGTTATACATTTATTTATATTTAACAACCATAAACCTAAATAAAATCTATAACTAAGTTATATATGATCCAATAAGTATGAATTTTTTATAACAATTTATGTATACAATAATTAGCCTACCATAAAAAATTCACCACAATTGAACCATAGAAACTGCAGCTATGAATTATTTTATTTAATTACAGAAAGCATAGATCTAAAGCTACAGTAAAAACTTTGTACTAAAGCATACTATATTATATGTTTATTATGTAGATCTACTCATGTAGAGTCCAACAAAATTAGACTTTCTATTTTATGATTTTTCTGCGATTTATTATGATTTTTCAAATATTTAGTCGAAATAAATAAAAAAGAAAAAGACAAAACCGCCTTCAAAATCGCTTATAACCGGGCCAGGGAGGTAAGATGAACGGTTTTAAAAGTTGAGGGATGTGTTTTGCCCGGTTTTGAAGTTCAGGGAGAAAAAGTGAACTTTTGTGAAAATTGAGCGAGGTAATGTGAACTTTTTTCGAATTCCGCTTCTGTGTGGCGTCACGCAAGGCCTTTGGGCCCAATGTCAAAGCCCAATTTAGTGGGGAGCAATTATATACATTAGAGGAAAAGATTCCTCATTAATTAATTAGCGGAGAACAGCAGCCCAGCGTCAGTCCGAAAGGGAAAAAAATCCTTTATACTTCCTCAACTATGTCCGATTTTTTCCGCCTCATTTATAAATCTAGATTTTTGCAGTCCCTAAAATTTTAAAAAATATTTGTTTTTATATACCACGGACAGCCATTGTATCTGACGTTGTGGCACATCAGCTAGGAAATAGTAAATCAGACCTCCTTGATATTTCAGGGCAAATCAAAATACCAATATTTTTTTGATTTTTTTCTAAAAAAATTATGCTACTAAAAATCCTAAAATTTGGTTTAGTCTAAGAAAAAATTGTAAAATAAATTGTTTAGCTCAGAAAATTATGGAAACTAGTTTCATATATTTTTTTTTCTAAAATCATGCTCTATGTACCGTGCTTAACTGACTATTTGAGTATTTTATATGGACTTCTGCTCTCGCATCAATTAGTCTACATCGATGAGCCAGAGTATATTTGTAATAATTCATGCGACTTTAACAACAACACAAGTGTAACGTAAAGAGCATCTCCAACGGTACATACAAATTTAAGTTCTACAAACCATATTTTGGAACCTTTCTAAAAATTATTTGCTACAAATAAAAAATACTCTGTACCAACGGTTCCATTTTATTCATTTCTAAAAATATACATGATATCGTGTCCTATACATACCGAGCTGCCGATTATGGACTTTGCTATGTTATACCCAAATAATTGTAGACCGTCCATTTGAATAACAATTATCACATATTACCTCTTAGGAGGTACTAGATACCCCCTCCTGTTCTAAATTATAAGTCACTTTGATTTTTTTATTACATAGAATTGGCTATGTATCTAAACATATATTATATCTAGATACATAGCAAAATTTAGAATTTGGGACGGAGAGAGTATATAAGAAAAATACCTTTTTATTAGATCTAATATGCATGCATGATCTAACTTTCCTAACTTGATCTAAAGTGTTCTATGACATGGACATGGACACACATGCATAGCGATGGCCGGTGGGACACCAACTTCACATATGTGCAGCCGTATTTTATTTCATTTCATTTTATATAAAATGATGGTTTGTAGTTGGAACTAAGACATAGTTATTTGTATTTATTATATTATAGTTTTTATTTTAGAATGTTGTAGAGCTATTTTGTGGTAGACGTACAAAATTATATCTTTTATAACGTGACAAACTGATATGTATCATGACATACTAGTGATATGCAAACACTAATCCGCTACAAGGTTGCATGCTATCTGCTATTTTTTTTACCTTGGAGGCTTGGATCCTAGTGATAAGCCACTATAATAGATCCTCCAAAAACATGTTGACATCTATTCAACCAATTATCTTTATTTTTTTGAATCATCAATCCATATCTATAATCAATATTCTATATCTATAATAAATAATATAATAAAATTTAAATTTGTTTTGGTTGGGGTGCTCCAGGCTAGGTGTCGATGTTTCGAGTTACCACCAACTAGTAAATTCTTAATATTGCGTGTCTGGCTCGGATGGTGTGCTAAGAGGACATGAGGTTTATACTGGTTCGGACAGAATATCCCTACGTCCAGTTTGTTGTTGTTGCTCATGTTACTAGCACTGAAAGTTCGTAGTAGGCGTTACAAATGGTCGAGAGAGGGACGGGTCCCAAGTCTCTGGTGAGAGGAGCGAACGGCTACTGAGGGCTCGATCAGCGTCCCGGCTATGTGCTTGTATGTTCTGATCGGTTCGAGGTTCGATGGGTTCGAGTCTCCTTCATGGGACGTCCTGCTTTTCCCTTTTATAGGCTAAGGGAAAGCACGGGTTACAGTAGAGGGAAAATAGGAGAATGAGAAGGAGAAGAAGTCCTCCAGGATCGTCGGATCCTTCTTTTTCTTCACGCGGGTCCCGCCAACCCTGTAGACATCAACAGGGACAGCTCCACGTCGTGGCCCTGTCCATCACTAGTGCCATGCGCATGCATCGTCTCCCAGTCGTGGTGCTCGACTCAGTCCTAGCGGACGTCATGGTGAACTGACGCGCCTATCAGTCCTCGTACGAGGGTTAGACAGAACAACATCGGTACACCCTGACACTGTTCTGGGTGTGAATCCCTAGGTAAGCCCCGTCATGGCCATGGGTTATATCGGGGCATGTCGGTCACCTCCCTAGTGTTAGAGCTTTGATCCCAGGGCCATTCGCTTGGACCTGGAGTGGTTGGTGGCGGTATGGGTCTCTATCAGGCAAGACGGATCCCCCGACCTCAGGGTCGGTCGAGGTGGAGTCCCCCCCAGAGGCCGAGCGAGGCAGAGCGCAAACCTAAGGGTCGAGCGAGGCAAAGCCAGCCCTTAGAGGTCGGGCGAGGCAGAGCGGCATACCAGTTTCATATAAGGACCAGACTCTCCTATCTAAAGTGGAAATTGAGAAAGAAGTGTTGTTTCTTTCAAACGTTGCTTCATTGACTTCTGTCGACAACCTATTGCTTTTGGAAGAGAATATTGGAAGCGTAAGAATAGAATATAGAGCTCCACCCTCAGAGGTTGGACGAGGCGGTTAAAGATCCTAGGCTTAAGGCCCTATAGGACCATGTTGTTTGCGCGCTCGACATGCCCGTTCGTGTGGGGGTGCGCTACAGGTGGCCGAATCGACGTGGATGTGATATTCATCGCAAAATTGGAGGAACTTTTTCCTAGTGAATTGCATGTCGTTGTCCGTGATAATGGAGTTCGGTACTCCAAAGCGATGGACGATATCAAGGAAGAATAGCATGGCTTGCTCGAACTTGATCGCGGAGATCGGTTGGGCCTCTATCCACTTTGTAAACTTATCTATAGTGATAAGCAAGTGGGTATTGCCCCTGGGCGCTCTTTTGAGAGGTCGACCAGATCGTCTAGAGTGCTTAGGCTGGTAGGTGGGTCTGTCGTGCATAGTACGGACACCCTTTACAGGTGCGTACAATCTATTCGACATCAGCTAGTGTGGTTGGCCAGTAGAAGCCTTAACGGAATGCATTTACGATCAGGGTTCTAGGCAGCGACATGGTGATCGCAGATCCCACCGTGGATATCGCTCAGCAATCGCTTCCCTTGTTCGATGGGGATGCAACACTGTAGGATCCTGATGTGGCTTCGCTTGTAGAGTTCGCCCTCAATAAGAACAAAAGACTTGGCGTGACACATGAGCTACTGAGCCTCCATCTTGTCCGTCGGTAGCGCCTCACTAAGAAGGTAGTCGAGGTAAGGCGTTCTCCAGTCGGTCAGAGGGTCAAGCTCTAGTCGCTAGATCCTCGTCAAGCTCCATGACCTTAGGCTCGGATAGAGCCAACGGCTGGTTAGCCCTCGAGCCCAGGGCAGGTGGCCCGTCAATAGCTTGTTTTGGCTCCTCATAGTGGACCAAGGGTTTGTGCTGATTGCTGGCGAAGACGCCTATTGGCATCGGCTCTCGGCTGGGCGCCGCCTTCACCAGCGCGTCGCCCTGCCTCATTGAGACGCCTTAGGATGTGATTGAGCTCAAGGCCATCGAATTTGTCCTCTAGCTAGTGGACTTCTCGATAGTATGCAGCTATCTTAGGCGTTGTGGTAGCTCGACTCCTTCATGACTTGGTTGATGACCAATTGGGAGTCGCCCTGAACGTCGAGGCGTCGGATACCCAACTCGATGGCGATGCAGCAGGCTGTTGATGAATGCCTCATATTTGGCCACATTGTTGGAGGAGGGGAAATGGATACGAACCATATACCTCATGCGTACCCCAAGGGGTGAAACAAAGACCAGCCATACTGCCAGCGCCTTTCTTCATCAGCGATCCATCGAAGTACATCGTCTAGTACTCCTGGTCGATGACTACTGGGGGCATTTGGACCTCAGTCCACTCTACAACGAAATCAGCCAGCACTTGGGACTTGATGGCCGTCCGAGAGGCATATGAGATGTCTTGTCCCATCAGCTCGAGTGCCCACTTCGTGATTCTTCTCGTGGTATCCTAGTTTTGGACAACCTCGATGAGGGGGAAGGACATCACGACCATCACCGGATATGACTCAAAGTAGTGGCGCAGCTTCCTCTTGGCGTTGAGGACGACATATAGGAGCTTCTAGGATTTGGGGGTAGCAGGTCCTGAAAATCATATAGGACCTCGCTAGTGAAGTACATGGGGCGCTATACTTTGAGGGAGTGTCCCTCTTCTTCTCACTCCACCACTAGGGCGGCGCTAACCACTTATGTGGTGGTCGTAATGTAGAGCAGAAGTAGTTCTCTATCGGTCGAAGGAACCAGGATCAGGGCCTTTGTCAGGAGCTGTTTGACTGTGTCAAGCGCCTCCTAGGCCTTGGTCGTCTATTCGAAATGGTCAGCCTTCTTCAGAAGCCGATAAAGGGGGAGACCTCATTCGCTGAGGCATGAGATGTAGCGGCTAAGCGCGACGAGTGAAGGGTCGAGATGGTGGACTAGAGGAGGGTGAATAGTCCTTTCTAAAATTAATCTCGTCAGATAACCGAAACAAGTGCGGAATTAAAACTTTTGGTCTAGCTAAGACTACATCCCTCTATCTATGTTCTCTAGCACTTTGCAAAGATCCTAATTAAGCAACTAAGGTGCCGGGCTAGTTAGAGCTCACCTATGCAATTCTAGGAGCAATGTCACATAAACCTATGCCACTAGTATTTTAAGCAACGAGGGAGCTCCTACATATACTAGTAAGCAAAAGCACTAAGCCAACTAAGCTCACTAGCAATGCTCAATAACAAGGCAATTAATGCCCAATCAGAGAGCGCAAGTACTTAGCTACACAAACTAAGCAATGTGACTAACAAGATTACATAAACCAAATTAGCCACACAAGGGAGCTATTTTGTATGCTACACAAGCAAGAAAGTAACTAGTGAGCTACACAAGCTAACTAATTACTAGAGCAACTACATAGGCACAATGTATATGAAAGTAACTACAAGCTTGTGTGAGGGGATTGCAAACCAATGGAAAGAACAATATTGACACTGTGATTTTCTCCTAAGGTTCACGTGCTTGCCAACACACTACGTCCCCATTGTGTCGACCGCTCACTTGGTGGTTCAGTGGCTAATTAGCATCACCCGCCAAGCCCACACGTTGGGCACCGCAAGAACCTACCCTAAAAGTGAGGGTAGCTCAATGACACGCTCAACTAGAGTTGCTCTTTGTGGCTCTCGTGGGGTGAGCATAATGCCCCTCACAAAGCTCCTCTCTAGAGCACCGCACAAGCTTTTTGCGGGCATCGACAAAGACCACCACCAAGCCATCTAGGAGGTGACAACCTCCAAGAGTAACAAGCACTACCGCCTTGCAACTCGATCACCTAGTGCCACTTGATGCAACCTCATGATGCAATCACACTAGAATCGCCCACTCACACAATTGGATGATCACTATCAAACATGTGTGAGATGGAGGGCTCCTAAGCACTCTCAAGCATGGACATAAAGTTCCCAAGGTGCTCAATACCTACCATGGCCGAGACCACCTTCTATTTATAGCCCCCACAAAAATAGAGCCATTGTACCCCTTCACTGGGCACAGCTCAGGGTGACCAGATGCTCTGGTCAGATCGCTCAGATGCACCCTGCCAGCGTCCGGTCAACAGATGCACACCACGTGTCGCCTCCATTCAACCTCAGTCGCTTGATCTCAACTGGTTAGCTACCAGGCGCCAATGGTCAAGTGATGACCAAATGCAACATAATGCTAAGACCGGACGCACCTCTGCCGAGTTCGGTCGTTTCTAGAGAGGTTTCATTCATGGTCGGACGTGTTAGTTAGATCATGACCAGACGCTGGACTCTAGCATCTAGGTCACTTTCAGTAATCTCCTTGAGCTGCCCAACCATGACTGGACACGTCCGATCGGTCACGATCGGACGCTAGCATTAGCGTCCAGGTCCTTCTCCTCTTCTCTGTGTTGCCACGTCAAGTGGGACCGGACGCACCCACCCAGTGTTCGGTCGAAGACCGATGCTTATGCCTTTACTGCTACAACTGACCAAACATAGGACCCCAGCGTCCGGTCACTACGTGAAACCCTATCATTTCTATATAAGGCGCCGGTGAAGTTCTGAACCCTTTTCTTTATCGAGTTGATCCACATCAACTCCAAATTCTTCTCCTTTGTAAATGTGCGAACACCATCAAGTGTACACCACAATGTGTATGCGTGTTAGCTTTTCACAAACATTTCCTATAGGATTAGCCACTCAACTTACTACGCCACTCGATCCTAGCGACGATGCAAAGTTAGATCACTCGAGTGGCACTAGATGACCGATATACAAACAAGTTTGCTCCTCTTGATAGTACGACCATCTATCCTAAACCCAGTCATAAACTTCTCTACACACCTATGACCGGTGAAATGAAATGCCCTAGGTTATACCTTTGCCTTGCACATTACATTCCTTCTCCTCCAATGTTGATGCAACACATGCACCAACCAATCAACAAATGATATGATCCACTTCATATCATCACATGACTATATTGGTTCATTGATCTTGACTTTACTTGCTTTTCACCATTGCCTTCGTCCATTAGCGCCAAGTCTTGCTTAAGCTTTACTGCCATGCGGTCCATCACTCCAAAGCCTCCGATTTGCCCTTCATGCTTGCAACCGGTCCATCAAGCCAAGTCTTGTTTTGATCTTCTCCACCTTGATCACATAACTCAATGTCATGTTTCATGTGCAATGAGCTCCTTCATCATCACATGTGTGAGCTTTGCAACATCTCTGAGCCATTTTCACCTTCATGGCATATGTTGCTCACACACATGTACCTGTGAACTAATCACCTATGTATCTCACATAAACACAATTAGTCCACCTAGGTTGTCACTCAATTACAAAAACCACACTAGGACCTTTTAGTGAGGCACCCTGTAACTCGTTGTACCCCCTTCATGTTCTGAATCGAGCCCATCCTTGTGATGGCTGAGATCTTCTCTAGTTGGCTTCGATGCCACGCTCGAAGATGATGAAACCAAGCAGCATACCCCTCAGGACCCCAAAAACACACTTCTCAGGGTTAAGCTTAATACCGTTTGCTCGGAGGTTTGTGAAGGTCTGCTCAAGGTCGGGTATGACTTGGTCAGCCCATTTGGACTTGACCACGATGTCATCCATGTAGGCCTCAACGGTTCACCTGATGAGGTCTTCAAAACACTTGAGCATACAATGCTGGTATGTAGCCCCTATATTCTTCAGACCAAACGACATTGTGATGTAGCAGAATGATCCGAACGGGGTGATGAAAGATGTCGTGAGCTGGTCGGACTCTTTTATCACTGATTTGATGGTACCTAGAGTATGCATCAAGGAAGCAAAGGGTTTCACACCCTAAGGTAGAGTCGACTACTTGGTCTATGTGTGGCAAATAAAATGGATCCTTTGGACATGCTTTATTGAGACCCATGTAGTCAACACGCATTCTCCATTTCCCGCTCTTCTTTCATACAAGGACGGGATTAGCTAACCACTCTAGGTGGTATACTTCCCTGATGAACCCTGCCACCAACAGCTTCGTGATCTCTTTGCCGATGGCCTATGTTTCCCCTCATTAAAGTGATACAGGCGCTGCTTCACTAGCTTGGAGCCTAGCCTGATCTTCAAGGCATGCTCGGTGACTTCGCTCAGAATGCCCGACATGTCCGAGGGTTTCCATGCAAAGATGTCTCTATTGGTGTGGAGAAAGCCGATGAGCGCGCTTTCCTATTTAGAGGAAAGCATGGTGCCAATGCGCACCACTTCGCCCTTGGAGCCGCTGCGGTCTATGAGGACCTCCTTGGCACCCTCCACTAGCTCGAAAGACCTAGCCGACTGCTTAGGGTCAGGTGCTTCTTCAACTGACCTCCTTCTCCGATGGCCGCAAGCTCCTTGGAGGCAACGATTGCCTTGGCAGTGATCACAACACTCGACCTCAGTATTCATAGGTGCGCTGGAAGGAGGTGCCGATGGTGATGACCCACACTGGTCCTGACATCTTTAGCTTTAGATAGGTGTAGTTAGGGATGACCATGAACTTCGCGTAGCATGGATGTTCTAGGATGGCGTGGTAGGTTCTATGGAACCCGACCACCTCGAAGGTGAGGGTCTCCATCCTATAATTGGATGGATCCCCAAAGGTGATAGGCAGATCGATCTATCCAAGTGGCACAGTCTGCTTTCTAGGCACAATGCTGTGGAAAGGCGCTCCGGTTGGTTGGACGCGTGATCGGTCGATGCCCATGGCATTAAGCGTTTTGACGTACATGATGTTGAGGCCGCTGCTTTTATCCATTAGTACCTTGGTGAGCCACTTCGTGTCGATAATTAGGTCGACCACGAACGGATATCTCCCTGGTTGCGGGACACTCTTTAGATGGTAGGTCTGATCAAAGGTTATGGCGGACTTCGTCCACCAGAGGAAGACAGGCGCGGCCGATTCGACCGTATTGACCTCGTGGTGCTCGAGCTTCTGGCGACGCTTGGAGTCGTAGGCCACCAACCCTCCAAAGATCATGAGGCAGCCATACGGCGTCAGAAAAGCCATCATGCATCCCCTCGACATCGTCCATGATTGGCTTGGGGTCCTTCCTATGCTCCCTCCTGTTGAAGCCTCCAGACAAGAACTACTTCATGAGGCCACAATCCTTGTATAGATGCTTGACGAGGAAGGAATGGTTTGAGCATGGCCCTTTGAGCAGCTTCTCAAAGTGGTCCAGGGTACCCTCCATGGGCTTTCGTCCCCCATTGTGATCGACGATGGCCACGAGTGAGCCCTCGCGCCACCGCTTGTTCTTCTTCTTGATAGGACGGTTGGAGGTGCCTTCGCCGGCATCCTCATCCCGCTTCTCCTTGCCTTTGAGGCAGTCAAAGATCGCTCTGACTACCTCCTCACCCAAGGCGTGACTAGTGGTGATGTCGAGGAGCTCCTTAGTGGTTCACAGGCCCTTACGTCCTAGCTCATAAACCAAGGACTCATAGGTGGTCCCACACAGGAAAGCTCCTATAGCGTTAGCGTCGGTAACATTAGGCAGCTCATTGCACTACTGGGAGAAGCGTCGGATGTACCCATGAAGGGTTTCTCTAGCCTTCTGTCAGTAGTTTTTGAGATCCCATGGGTTCCTAGGACGCTTGTACGTGCCTTGAAAGTTCCCCATGAAGATCTCTTTTAGGTCCGCCCAACTTTGGATTCTGTTGGGCGGAAGGTGTTCCAACCATGTTCATGCCAACTCGGCCAGAAACAATGGAAGGTTGTGAATAATAAAGTCATCATTTCCACTCCATCGGCTTGGTAAGCAAGTCGATAATCCTCAAGCTATAGTCTGGGGTTCATTTCCCTAGAGTATTTCAGGATGTTGGTTGGTGGTTGGTACCATGGTGGGAAAGCAGGCGTTGAGGATGTGTTGGTCGAAGGCCTAAGGTCTTGATAGGATAGGGCATGGGCTTTGGTCCACGCCGCTGTCATAGCGTCCGCCATGACAAGGGTGGTAGCCATGGCTAGCTCCCTCCCCCACATCGTCATGGGTACACTTGGGGCCGTTGAGGGTGTCGCATGCATCACGGTTGTGGCCGAGACACTCTTGCACCGGGACTGCGGTGCATAGCCTACCGCCTTGCGGCGCCTGGTGGACTGATGCATCCTTGTCGGATCGCTCCGAGGGCGTGCACTGGCTAGCATCGAGTTTGTGTCATCGTGACAACGAGCTTTTGTCTTGCTGCACCGCCGTACGCTCAAGTAGCATGCGAATCTCATGATGGGCCCAACCATCCTCGGGCGTCACAGGCCTTAGAAGCCCATAGAGCAAGGCCATCACAACTAGCAATGTTCTAGCTTGCCCGGGTGAAGTGTGGAAGGTCTTCATCATCCTCGATGGTCCTTCGGTTCACATCGCAGGCCATGGCGCGTGCGCCCACAGTGCCCATGGCGCTCGATCTCTCGATCGAGCTTCACGCGTTCCTGCTCGAGTTGGAGTCAGCTGCTCCATCTGCAAGTGGGGTGGAGCCCCTGTATCCCCCTCAACCTTGTCATTGAGGTCATTCATCGGGGTAGCCTCCTCCTCGTGGATGCTTTCGATGTGTCCCTCAGGAGTACCTACCTTAAAACATTTACGAGAGGGGTGATGGCTCCCCTTGCTAGAGTCAGAGGTGGAGGGCAACTCCGTTTCTTCCGTGAGGTGGTCGTGGAAAGATTTCGCAACATATTTGGTCATCCCCATGAACTCGTCATTCACAGGGGATGGAGGCGTGTGTTGCGCCACAGGGTGGTCAACGGTCTCTGCGGCATTATGGAGACCGAATAGGAGCGCTGTTGGGATGCTTCGGATGAGGTATTCTAGGGAGAGGGGCTCTCTTCCGACAAGCTATGCCATGACATTGGTGAATGAGAAGGTGAGGTGGCACAGGTCCTCCTAGGACGGTCGGGGTCCTAGGAAGGCGCCAGGCTAGTGCTCTATCCTCCTGTAGTCAAAGCCATGGAGCTGACCACTCCTAGGGGCGCAGGGCCTCTGGTGCATGTAGCTACAGATCCTCAAGCACCTTGGGTGATCGTGTCGAGGCCATACAAGTGGAGAGGTTGGACGACGGCAGGAGTCTATGCCAACTCTCCTTCCATCGTGATGATGAAGTCCAGGCCCCCGAAGCGCACAGTGCATGCTTGGGACCCAGCCGATGTTTCGACTAGCCATCCGAGGCCTTGTGTGGATGATGAGACACGCAAAAGGCCCCTACCTGCCATGCCAACTGTCAGTGTTTCAAGTTGCCACCGACTAGTAAATTTCTAATATTGTGCGTCCGGCTCGGATGGTGTGCTAAGAGGACTGAGGTTTATATTAGTTCGAGTAGAATATCCCTACGTCCAGTTCGTTGCTGCTGCTCATGTTACTAGCATTGAAAGTTCATAGTAGGGGTTACAAATGGTCGAGAGAGGGACTGGGTCCCAAGTCTTAGGTGAGAGGAGCGAACGGGTGCCGAGAGCTCGGCCGCTTCCCAACTATGTGCTTGTGTGTTCTGATCGGTTTGGGGTTCGATGAGTTCGAGTCCTCTTCATGGGATGCCCTGCTTTCCCTTTTATAGGCCAAGGGAAAGCACGGTTTACAGTGAAGGGAAAAGAGAAGAATGAGAAGGAGAAGAAGTTCTCCAGGATCGTCGTGTCCTTTTCCTTCACGTGGGTCCTACCGACCCTATAGACGTCAATAGGGACAGCTCCACGTTGTGGCCCTATCCGTCAGTGGCGCCATGCGCAGGTGTCATCTCTAGGTTGTGTCGCTCCACTCCATCCTAGCGGACATCGTGGTGAACTTACGCGCCTGTTAGTCCTCGTACGAGGGTTAGGCAGAACATCATGGGTACTCCCGACGCTGTTCCTAGTGTGAATCCCCAGGTATGGCCTGTCAGGGCCACGGGTTATATCGGGGTGTGCCAGTCACCTCCCTAGTGTCAGAGATTTGACCCAGGCCCATTCGCTTGGACGTAGAGTGGTTGGTGGCGATATGGGTCTCCATCGGACGAGATAGATCTCCCGGCCTTGGGGTTAGTCGAGGCGAAGTCCCCCCTAAAGGCGGGGCGAGGCGGAGTGTAAACCAAGGGTTGGGTGAGGCGGACCCCACCCTCAAGAGGCTAGGCGAGGCAGAGCCAACCCTTAAAGGCTGGGCAAGGCGGTGAAACGACCCCAATTTCCATGAAGGGAAATCCATAGCATCGAAGTGTAATAAGATCGTTGTAGATCATATTACCCAAATTCCAGTCGAATATCACATCCATACAACGATAATATCAGAGTACAAATAGTGTGGAATTACATAATTTATTACATCGCCGCATTGGCGGAATCAAAAGTAGCATTCATTCAGAATAGCTTGAAGATGAGATCGCCAAACTCGAGCGTAGGCACGAACCCCTCACCCATCAAACTCCTCGGATCTATACTCCTCAGCAGAACCTGTGTGCCAAAATTTATTAGTATGATTTGTACTGGCCACTCCCATCCCTATGAGCATTGCTTTGTGGAAATTGGATGCAAGTGGGACATAGTCAAAAGAACCTATAAAGCTAGGGTTTCCTATGCAACAGCATATCAAGTAAATAGTAATAGTTTGTCAAGTTTTAACACCATTCCCACACCTTTTCCACCCATTCCCATTCTAGAGCCAGGTTTCGATCTTGGGATCGACATACCACCATCTCCACACCATCATCATACCATACCATATCATCACTCAGTCGACAGGCCAACTCCTTCTCAGCACTGTCTCAAGGTCTGTAGCCCTTGGCTACGACCGAACACTCACTCCCAGGGGGAGAAGAGAAGGACTCATCTCTCTATCTAGTTTAAGCGAAACCTAGGAAAGGTCCATTGCCGATGAGTCGGCACATGTATCGATCAATCAACCATACACTCTGCAGAGGTTTTACATAACCACAAGATCTGCCTTCCTCGCTGACCGTTGTCAACTAGGCTGATTCCGGCCGCTTGCTAGCCTAGGATAATGCCACTCTACCATTCAGCCCTGGTTCACCCCAAGTCAAGTCTGGGGTGGCTGAAACTGTGAGTCATGAGCCGGGTCCACAAGGTCTCCATGAAGTCTCAGAAGGGTGTGTGGGGGGGGGGGAATCCTCCGCGCCCCGTACCTCCTTACACTGTCCGCTATCAACCTAGCAGTAGTGGCAATATCCTACCAAGTAGTCTAGCTGTCCCACACCATATAGGGCGAGTGGTACATAAGGCTTCCCGGTGAATCTGAGTGCTAGTAAGTACTTAGGGGTGACCAAGCCAGAATGTCTCCATCAGGGTTTCTATTCATCGTGCCACCACAGCACCTCCATCCCGGGCTCCACCCGTCACAGGTTCACACCCAGGTCCACCTCATATACCATTTACCCACCACAGGTATCGATTTCCAGGGGTGCCCAGGTAGCATCCCATAGCAAGACTTGCCCTAGGCTCATCGTGTACTCCAACTTGGTCGACACAACCCTCACCCTCCACACACCCAAGTCACGCACGCAGCACTCTCCCCATAGTCCAGGTAACACCAGTTTCCACCACGCATGTAGTAGAAGCGTAGTAGAAGTATAAGTAATGAAATATATAGCAGTAAGCGTGTGTCTAGCCTAATAGCAGGGTATGCAGGGGTAAGGTTGCGTCAAGGTAAAGGCTTTCAAGCAAGCATACTACCATGCAAGTCCTAGCATAATATAATTGTAGCAGTAAAGTAAAGCGATAGCAGTTCTATATTAGCCATGTGTAATAGGTGCTACGAGATTAGGTGGGATGTGGCACCTTCAGTGTAGTCGTCTTCGTTCTCCTCACGGTACTCACGGTCCTCGTCCGTCAGGTTCTCCTCTGAGTCTGCATCGTTCGCATTATAGTCGCGTTAGCGACGTCTATAGAATAGCACAAAGAAGTAAGGGAAATTCAAAAGAGCCAAATGCACTCAAACATGGGTTCATGGCATAGAGCTTGATTTTAGATGAATTTTGGTCCTAGTTTTGTATTTTTCTGAGGTCGTATGAATTAGTTATGAATTTCCAAAGTTTAAATCATTTCTGAAATTGGATAAAGGCTGAATTAATCCTGGGCTGACACATGTCATGTTGTGGTTGGTCCACGTGGCTTGCTGACGTCAGCATGACGTTAGCATCACGGTTCTGAGCTGACGGGTGGGTTCCAGCTGACGTCAGTATGACGTCATCAACGTCGTCCACACTGACAGGTGGGGTCAAAAGCTTTTGGGTCACTGACAGGTGGGTCCGGTCAAGATCAACGTCAGTCAACGACGAGTCAATGGTCAATGGTCAACCATCACGGTCACTGACATGTGGGCCTGGTCTGCTGACGTTAGCAGCTGATGTAAGCGTGATGTCAGCATGACGTCACCTCGGCTGTGCTGGCTTCTGACATGTGGGTCCCACGTGACGTCGCCATGACGTCAGCATCTGACGTGTGGGTCCAGGGTGTCAGTGACAGGTGGGGCCAGGTCAACAGTCAGCGTTGACCAGTCAACGGTGAATACGGGTCGGGTCCGAACTGGGCCGGTTGGGCTTCAGGTTGGGCCGATCTGGGCCAGGCCGGGCCGAACACGTGGCACGCTGTGACGCTGCCACGTCATGGCCGTGGGCTCTTATTGGGCCATGGTCCATGGCTGCGGTCTACGATGGACTAAGTGGTGCTGGTCCATGGACCACAGACTGGTCTATGGTGGACCTGAGTCCACCCAGTCGCCTCCCAGGCGTGGTCCTAGGTACTCTGGGTGCACGCATAGGTGGTCTGGCGATGGGGGGGGTGTTCCCCTGTTTTTCCCACGGCGGTGCTCCTGTCGGCGGCGATCTTCACTGATGAGCCTCTGTGGCGAGGCTGGTGTCTGATTAGTGTGGGGAAAAGTTTCCCCAGGCCATGACGACTGTGTCTGTGGGGTCAAGGTGGCGACCAGAGCTCCCCAAGGTGCTGGCCATGGCGAGCGGCGGCTCGGCAGGGCTCGCCGGTGGCGAGGTCACGCACGCCGGCTCTCTGGTGGCTAGTGCTGGGCAGATGGGGCTTCTACGGTTGTCCCGTGGGTGCACGACGAAGGCGTCCAGGGCTCAAGCGGGGCTTCAGACTCCTAGGTGGCCGTTTGGGGCTCCAGCGGCCATGGCGACGCGGTGTCGACGGCGATGCGCATGCTAGTGCGCTATGGGCTCCGGTGGGGTGTCACGGTGGTCTCGGTGTGCGCGTGGGTGCATGTGTTCCAAGTGACTGAGGCAAGGCACTGGCCTACGCGCTCCAGGCGTGGAGCGCCATGGCCGATGGTGAGGTCCGGCGGCAGAGAGAGACCGGAAGAGGGGAAAAAGCTCACTATGGGTGGCGTGGAAGACTGGATGGCGATGTCGTGTCGATGCGAGGCCGTGTAGCTCTAGTGTGGCCATGCAGTGCCGTGCCGAGCCGCGTCAGTGACGAAGCGCCGGCGCCGTCTTCGGCTCCGACGACCTCCTCCGCAGCAGCAGCTTCGGCGCTTTCTTTCTCTCCTTCCTTCCCCTTCTCCCTCCTCTCTCTTGGTTCCGGTGCATAGTGTATGGCCACCAAATGGCGGCGGGTGATGGACGCTCGCTAGGGCTCTTATAGCCGGAGCTTTGAGCTCCACGGCGGACGGCTAAGGATCGCGCCGAGCGCATCGAGCGGCTTGCGGGGCGTGGGTGGTTGGCATGGCATTGGCGTGGGCGCTGCGCCAAGGGGGGCAAGGACATGGCTCAGGCGTGACCCCTTGGCCCGCCCTGCCATTGCTGTCGGGGCTCTGTCGCGCGGTGGTCGTGCATGGCGTGGAGAAGAGGAATAGTAGGGCTGACTTGCGGGTTCCAGCGGCAGCGGCAGCGAGCAAAGGCGGGGAGACGCGCGGGCGTGGGCGTCGTGCGGCTGACACGCGGGGTCTAGCGGCAGCGGCTGCAAGCAGAGGCAGGGAGATGCGCGGGCGTTGCTGGGCCACAAGCTGGGCCGCGCGCGCGCTGGGGTTGGCTGGGCCGAGCGGCTGGGCTGCGAGGCCTTCTTCTCCCTTTCTTCTTTTCTTTTTTGTTTTTCATTTCCTTTCCATTGTTTAAATTCAAATTTGGTTTAGATTTCGAATTTAAAACTGAGGTAACTTGTTCATTGGAGTTTAGGGAATTTTTGTTTAGTAATAAACTTTATAGAATTTTTAGTCATAACATAAAGCAATGAGAACCCAAATCACAATTTAAGTTAATCATGTATGCAACATCTATTTAATAGAAATTAATAATCATAATCAACATATGATATGCTATGCTTATGTATTGACTTAGGTTGGGTTACTTCTAATGCAACTCCTGGTTGGGTTACTTTACATGACACTCATCATCACATGGAGGTTTTGAGAAAAATTTTGTAGTTGGTATTTTTGGTGTGTGGATTTTTGGGTTATTACAGGCGGAGCCTACGGCCTCGGTGTCGGGCGAGGTGGAGCGTAAACCCAAGGGTCAGGCAAGGCGGAGCCCGCCCCCGGAGGTCGGGCGAGGCGGTGCCCGCCCTCAGATGTCAAGCGACGCAGAGCGTAAACCCAAGGGTCGAGCAAGACGAAGCTTGCCCCTAAAGGTCGGACGAGGCGGAGCCAACCCTCAGATATCGAGCGAGGTGGAGCCCATAGCCTCGATGTTGGTACGCCCCGCCCTCATAGGCCGAGCGAGACGGAGCCCATCCCCAAAGGCCGAACGAGGTAGAGCTTGCGCACCTGGTGGTCGATTGGAGATGTAGTCGCGCTCTTTACTCCTTGGATGAATCAATATTAATAGTTATTAGCTCCTCCTCAACGGATACCCTAGTATTGGTCCCTGACACTAGAACAGACCCCAGTAGCAAGCTACTCTAGTGAGCCCTCTCCCACAAAAAAATAAGTTTATATCAAAGTGGACACATGGTCCACATATCAGATATTAAACTAATAAAAACAGATACATCTTAACCAAAAGGAGGTATTTGTTGCTATGTTGGGTACCCCTGGTTTTATATTGGCCTCCACCGCCTCAGATACTCTGTGCAGCGATATGGTACTAATCCTACGGTGTTGAGACGGATTATTAACACGTGATGCGAAGGGCGCTAGAGCGAAACCATCCAATGCTATCGTGTTGGGCTCAATGTTTCATCTAGGTACTAGGAGGTCGGATTTTATTTGGGCCGGGCTTTAGATTATTCTCCGTTTGGCCGGGGCTGCTCGGCAATTGCACCTGGCTCCTAGTGTCGTATATGACGATGAATAATAATCACTTACTTCCTCCTCAAAATTAATAATGATCTACGTCAAAAAATGAAATAAGGATTGTAAGCCTACCTTCTTCGGTGGTTTCATCTAACCAATATTTTTTTAGTGGGTACTAGATCTTGTTGCCAGCGGCGAGTGACTTTTTCGGTCTTCAAAGCCTTTTTTTTTACGAGGGTGTTCGTAGGTGTTCTTTTTCTTCGTTGTTTTCACAGTGCGATCTTCAAACTCCAACAGAAAGTGAACGTACGAAGGAAGAAGATGACCGATTTGATCTTTGATGTACTCTTATTTGTAGAGGTCGTTTTATGTCTCTATCTTTTGTACCGGTCTTTATTTTTTCCTTGAGATATATGAGATGTGACACTCAGTTTGAGTGTCTTTATAAAAAAAGAATAAAATATCTATAGTCCCTTTAAAAAGCAAGTATTATTAGTAGTACTTATATGTTACTATAGTTTAACCCCCATTGCACTGTACCACATCTTGACGCCTCTGCCATCAACGATGTTTCCTGCGAAATAAGGGAGAGAGAAAACGTTCATAGTATCAATGAAGTCGTGTGTGGTCGCCCAACTACAAAGGTGTGATGTGATGTGGTCACTCAGCATCGTCCTACCGGGACTACAGTGCAATGCATGTGGCCGGGTTATTGGAACATGAATTGGATAATTAGTACTACCTGTCCATAAAAGAATGCAATTCTTGTATTTCAATAAACCACACGTTTTTAAGTTTGACCGAATTTATACTAAAAAATAATAACATTTATGATACAAAACATATACCATTAGATTCGTTATAAAATATACTTTCGTAGTATACCAATTTAGAGACATAAATGTGAATACTATTAACTATAAATTTGGTTAAACTTGGACAAATAAAATGGGCACGAAAAACATAATTGCATTTCTTTTGCGGCCGGAGGTGGTAGCAAAGAAGGGTGCTGGATGCATCATGCATGTGTTTGGACGAGCATTCACATGACCACATATCCATCTGCAGGGCTAGGATCATCATCAGGACCGATGCAGCAGCAAGCGCCACGCACACACATGTTGGCATGCATGCATCTAGTCTACACTGGAGCTTAATCAATCTAGATCGGATTAGTAGTTGTTGCTTCATGGAATAAGCCTCAGCTGCGGGAGCATCCAATCCTGGCACTCTCCCCACTCCCCACTGGACCTTTCCAGGTAACCCCGGGCAAAAATAACCGAAAATCGAGAACCGAACCGAAATAACTGGAACCGAAACCGAATTAACCGAAACCGAAAATTTTGGTTCCTAGTTCGGTTCCCAGTTCTCAGGAACCGAAATAATGTCGGGTAATTCGGTTCCAGACCTCGGTTAACCGAACAAAACCGAAGAACCGACTTAAAAGGCTCGCCTCGGTTTATATCCTAAGGCCCAAACAGGCCCAGGCGAGGCCCGATAATGTATTAAGTATAAATACAGAAGGGTTTCTTGACTCCTCCCTCACTCTCTCTGTCTCACCGCACGCCTCCCTCTCCCACTGAGCCGCCTCTCCCTTCGCGAGACCGAGACCAAGCGCGCCTCTCTCGGTCTCTCTGCTCCGTTCTCCCTCTCCCTCTCCACTCTGGCCTCCCTCTCTTTCTCTCCCTCTCCATTTCCAGAACCTGGGGTGCGTCCCCTTCTGGCAGCTGCGCGACGCGAGGGGCGCGGCCCCTCCTCCGACGACTGCGCGACGCGCGGGGCATGGCACCTCCTCCAGCGACGGCACGACGCGGGGTGCGCGGCCCCTCCTTCAACGGTGGAGGCACGGCGGGCGGCCCCTCCCACACCCCGAAGCACCTCCATCACCGTCCCATGGCTGGATCCAGTGGAGGGCGACCAGATCTATGGTGGGCCCGCCCCCGGCGGTGGATCTAGGCCCGGCGCGCTTCCCGACAGCGGATCCACCGCCTCCCCTGTCTCCGGTGTCTGCTTTGGAGGTCGAGGCCGAGTCCGGTGCATGCCCGCTGCCCTGGAGGCCGGATCTGGACGAAGGGGCGACTGCCGCCGTTTTTTTTTCACTTTTCCCCTTTTCTTCCCTTCTGTTTCGCTGATGTAATGTATGGCTCTGTTAGTTCGGTTCTAACCGAAACCGAACCGAACTAACCGAGACCGAATTTCCTCGGTTCCAAGTTCTCTAGCTAACCGATCGGTTCTAAGTTTTGTGCTAACCGAATTTCGTAAATAACCGAGGAACCGAACCGATCCGTTTCGGTTAACCGAATGCCCACCGTGATGTCCAGGTACCCAACCTGTCTATGCATGAACAGTCATACATGAACAGTCATGGGCTTGTGTGTCTGTCCACTCGTCCATGTATTTCCTTCGCTCTAAAATAAGTGCACATTTCATGCTTCCAGTAGTCGACCAATCTTAAATTTAATCAAATATTTATACATATCGAAAGTAATTATATTTATTGATATAATCAAATACACATCATTAGGTTAATGGCATCATATATTTTTATAGTAAAAATATACAAATATTAACACACTAGTTTTTATAAACCTAGTTAAATTTGAGATTGGTTAGTGACTTCTCAAAGCGCAAGATGTGCCCTTATTTTAGGACGGAGGAAGGTATGCACTTGAGCAGAGTACATACATAAAATCTAATCATAGGATGATGGTGTGATGGAAGATCTGTTGTCCGAATCTTATTTTCCCGCCATGCATGTGGATGTGATATATCCGGTATCTACACGTACACCTCAATTATTTCCATGATAGATGTGGTAGAGATATCGATCGCTGGATGGAATTCTCGTGTAGATAGATAGATAGATAGATGGATGGATCCTCTAACCGCGCGAGATCGAGCTCAATGATTCAATTCCACAACGCATCATTATTGACGCTCAAGTTTCAGTTGATGCTCCGTACGTGTGTGCATGCAGTTGGATTCGATCAAGCTCATTCCAGAGAGCACAGCACAGACCACAGACAATTCGATCAAAGACAAAAACCGATGAACAATCAAAGCTAGCACTCTATGAATTTGCATCTGCTGCTACCATTCTGTCTGCCTGCGGGCATGTGCAACAAGTAGCTAGCTAGCTAGCTAGAAACGACATGGAAACTGGAAAGCCAGCAGATCCATGAGGCAAGTAATTAAGAACCTGTCTAAGCAGTGACAAGCCGCCAGCAGCTCCTGGCCAAAACCAATGCAGGCATGGCATGCGCAAGCACCATGGGCCTATTTGGTTGGAGACCTGGAGAACTTGCCTGACAAAAAGTGTTGCCTTAGAGTTGCCTAGAAAGTTGATGATTTTTGCCTGGCCGGGCAAGTCTAAAGAAGATCTGTTTGGTTGGAAGCCTGTGCCTGGATAGACTAATAAAGATATAATACTATCTTTAAAACATACGTAATATTATTTGTATTATTCGTATCAAGATAACTATTTGTATTAGTCTTTTCCTTACAATAATTATTTTTTCTATATTAATTAGAGGGAGCACGAGAGATTGAAGGAAATAATTGTTTTGCAAGTTTGTCGAGTCCGCAAAACCATGCCTTGATTAAGAAAAAAAAAAAGACGATGAAACCATGCGATTAACAGGCCACACGTACTTCCGTTAGCCCAGGCAAGTGTGCTCGACCCAGGCGCTCGATATCGTCTGCCTGGTTGGGGAATCTGTTGCCTGGAGCAGGCAAGGTTCCAGGGCTGCAACCAAATGGTACACAGGCAAGGACCAGGCAGCTGTCCATCCAGGCAATTGGAGCCCAGGCTTAGAACCAAACAAGCCCCATTTGCGTACTACGTGCTACCCAGGCACACATGACCGGGGCCGGGTCCACGCCCCCCCCCCCCCCCCCCCCCCCCCCCCAACCCACACACACACACCCAGGTCACACGGCGACAGGGAGAGGGATCCAAATCTCACTAGTTGTATGACTAGTCTAACTGTCACTTGACATGACTGTCCAGACCATCGATGGTTAAGCTGTCGAGATCACAAGTCAGACCGGTCTTTCTTTTGGAGGACAACAAGCCCCATCCACTGATTGAGCTGCATGCCTTGCGTTGGATTGGACAGAGGACACGATCGATAAAAGGTGGATGGGGAATGGGTGCCCGCTTCCGTGCCCAACATGGAGGAGGAGGAGGAGACACGTCACACACGTCCTCTGTGCTGCTGCTGCAGCATCTCAGATCTCCACTCCTGATCATTCAGGTTGAAACGTTCATCAGTTCAATAGCCACACCCACACTAGTGCTGCTGCCTGCGTTCCAACGAACGGATCTATCCTCGTTAAAAAGGGTCATGCATGTCAGTTTGAGCAGCAATTTCGACAGGGGTCTGAATTTGCTTGGATTTCGTCAGGGGATGCGATGCGATGCGAATCCATGGGTTTGGTCGGTTGTTGGCCGGCTTCAGCCACCAGCCGTAGTATATGTATATGCCCAGCTCTGCAAAACATATGCTTGAATATATATAATGCTGATGGATCTACAGATCTACTGGTGTCATGTATGCAGAGGCTGACAATTTTTTTTTGAAAGATTAGACGCTGACAAAATATCGGGCATTGGGACTTGTGAACCTATCAAGACGCCGACGCAAGTATCCTAGACCACCGGCCTACATGCACCTGTGTTGTGTTATGTTGTGTTGTGTGCATGCAGCCGTTGCTGATCTCCAATCCAAAACATTTTTTTAAAAGTTTCTCCAATCAAAATCTTGCGGTACAGAACAGGTGTAAAGAACTGAACTGCAGAGAAACGGCATATGGGCTAGCTATCTAGAACACGGCGTGCCAATAAAACAATGCAGAGATTCCTGATGGAGCACAAGGTGGGGTAGGGGGAGCCGAGTCAGCACCATGTGTCGTCAAGCAAAGCAAGCTTCATGCTCTGTGACAGACTAAAAGTCTCTGCATTTTGCATACTTATGTAAAGAAGAATGAGCCTTGTTGCGCTTTGTGGTTTGTTTTAGTAATTCCACGCTGCCACCTCAACTGTCTGTCCGTCTGTCTGTCTACTGCATGCACCATATATTTTCTGAGACCAGCCCATACTGTATTGTTTGATTTGCATGGGGACCAAAGGAAAGCAGTTAGATTTTGGGGAGGGGACCAACTACTACTACTACCAAGAAAGCTGAAGTGAGATAGCCTGAATATTAGATCACAAGTTCAATCTATCAATAATATTATGCTTAAGGAAATGACTAAGAACAATGATTGGAACACGTTAGCTAGGAGGAGACGATGGATATGATGACAGCTTACTAATTATTAAGAGCCGATGGCCTTATTTTTCTTGCATTTTCTGGGGTCAAGTTCGTGATCGTGATGAACAACAGAAGATGCTGCTGGCCCTGTTCACTTCTGCATAACTTGTGCTACTGCTTGTCCATTGAAAAAGGCTGGCGAAACTGCAAGAAATTGCAGCAGCTTAGTACTAGTAAGCAGAATAAGAGAATCCGGATTAGCAAAAGCTGTGCCAAACAGGACCGATGTTCATTTGGTTAATTGCCCTCTCTGTTCATTCAGAAGTACATTGGGATCTGCCCTCCTTATCAGTAAGGCGACGACTGTCACCATAATTAACTAACTGCATATATGTGTTATATCTGTCAGATGATTCAGTCGTTTGAATTTATTGTCAAACCTAGATGCCGACATTGAACGGATAAGAGGCAAAAGAAAGAAAGAAAGAACGAACAAGAAAAAAAGCTTGTTTATTGTCAAACGGTCTTGAAGAAGACTTGAAGCCACGACTTCAGATGTAAATAAACAACTACAAAGCTTAGTCAAAAGCGAGGGGGTAAACGATCCAACATGATCTCGCAGCAGAGGTACGGTTTCTTTAGCACTACACCAGGTGGTTTGACTGAATGAATGATTCTATTCTTCAACTTCACTCTTTCTTTCCTTGTTTTTCTTTTCTCCTTCTGAAACTGAATATCTTCTGCTCTAAATTACTCTGCAGTCCAGTGAGCCAGTAACAGTGCAATACCACAACGCGTCAACAGAAACTGAGAAAGCTCCGGATCCAATCGCTCTGTTTCCCTGCAGAAGTGCATGGTCAGCAATGGACGCACCAACCTGGCCTAACCTTGATGGCCGGCCGCCGACCACTCACTGACTGACCATCCATGGCCGGCCGATCATCCGATCACTTTATCAGTGAACTGTTCTTCTCATTCCATTTCCATTTTCATGCAGTGCGAATTCAATTATTGGCGAAGACGGCTCCTAGTCCTAACTTTCGCTGTCGCTCAAGTGCAAGAGATCACGAGCCTGATTGGTTTGCCATGATTTTGGCTAGTATTTAGTTGGCTACCAAAACTTGCCAACTTTTCACATTTGGCTTACCAAATCTTTCGCAATTTTTTTTCCTAACTTTTAGCTTGCCAAATTCTTGGTACGACGAATTAACCAATCAGCCCCGTGAACGTACCCGACACGGAATTTGCATTCATCTGTCGCGGCATGGGCT
Organism: Miscanthus floridulus; assembly: GCF_019320115.1. Taxonomy (NCBI): domain Eukaryota; kingdom Viridiplantae; phylum Streptophyta; class Magnoliopsida; order Poales; family Poaceae; genus Miscanthus; species Miscanthus floridulus. Next base: position 71,971,427 of record NC_089594.1, on the reverse strand, counting down.
TTGTCTCCCGAATTAAAATCGATGCTGCCCGGCCGCGTGCAGGTTTTTCAACGCTTCTGGAGTCTGGACCCCCGGCTGGCTATGTCTCTATCTTTCTTTCTTCAGAGAGTAGTGTCTATATCTTTCTTCAGACAATAGTCTGAATCTGAATACAAAGATTTGGTCGCTTTAATTTATATTCTGACAGCACCAAACAACACCCGAAAACGTTGAAAGCTATATTTCGAATCGAAGAGAAAAGTGTAGGAAAAAAGCATAAGATAGAGAAACATACCATTACTTTAGGATAAATGTATGAAAAATGCATAAAGTTCAGGAAAATGCAGATGTGTAGAGAGAGCGAGGGGCAGAAAAGTCCATTGGGTGCCCCCAGGCACCCCACCCACACCCACACCCCCACCCTAGCAGCTTTTAAGCTAAACAAACTGCATCATCACTCCTTTGCATTGGAGTAGCAGCAAAGCAACTCAGTCAGTCAGTGAGTCTGTTCCGGAGGCAAAACCACGCACAGGTGCTGAAGCACACAGACAGCAGTTGTCTGTTCGATTGCGTCCTCCCTCGTCTCCAGTCTGAACCCAGAGGCCAAGGAGCTGGTAGGTAAGCTTCCCTACCTGCGTTCCTCTCGTTTCTCCCTCCCTATGAAGCTTGTGCAATTTGACTGAGGTGATCAACCTGGTAATGGCATACTAGCTGTTCTTCTCTTGAAGTAGTGCTTTCTCATCTGTTCTATCACTCTCTTTCCTGACTTGTCTGGAGTAGCATGTGAGCTTGGTGCCGAGCATTCGTCAATAAATCCTCAGTCTCTGTATTTTGTTTGAGAGGAAGCTGTATTTTTGTTGGATTGACGGGCTTTTACAGCCATTGCCCGCTTTCCTGAACCCCAAGGCTGTTGTCTGCCTGATCTCTTCTGAAGATACACCCCCAAGTTTCTTTCTCTAAAGATTTTTAGTTACCCTCCTCCCAAAAAGTTCAGACTACAAATCAGTTGCTTCTCGGTTTAAGAGAAGCAACTGTTTGCAGACCGTCCTAAAAAACACTGCTTTTAATTTGCAGTTATTTATTTTCATTATCTCCACTGCAATCTGATAAGATTCCAATTCCCGCCTCACTAGCTCCTGCCCCCATGGTGCTACCCATTTCTTGGGCGATTATTCCCGCTGTCCCCTCACTGCCCTTGCTTTGCAGTTGCAGGTGCTGCTTGCTCTGTCTCGGTGTCTCCGATCCAATCCAAGCTGCAGGAGCCCTCGGAGATTCTTCCTGGCATTGGACAGGGGGCCTGGCTAGATTAGCTGAATCCTTCGCGGATCCAAAGAGCGGGTTCTTGGCCATGGAGCGAGGGGCCACCAGCGCCTAGATCTCTGCATCTGGTGGCCATTGGTGGTTCTTGGTTCTGATTTGTTGCTGCCTGGTGAGGACTGAGGAGAAAAGTGAAGGAAAACAGGAAGGGGGAAGGCGATTCAGGTTACTCTTGGCGTGTCAAGATGAAGTACATGAAGCTTGGATCGAAGCCGGATGTCTTTCAGACAGAGGGAAACAGTATCAGGTGAGGTTGTCATTACCTGTTCTTGTTTATAGTTTCCAGAGCATTAATCTGATTTTCCAATTTCTCCAGGTGTAAGTTTGATTCACCTGACGTCTTGTTTTTTTATGGTAGAAATTTGTAGTTTGTGAGTTAATTTTTTAATACAAAATTGACCATGGATAAAGCTGTTTACAAGTATTTAACTATTTATATGATGCTATTTGTGTAGTGTTCCCAGGCTGAGAGCACAACAAATGTCTGTTACTAAATCTGTCTGAACAATTTCACCTTTCTAGCTAGTCTCTAGAGACATGTATATCTACCAATAGCTGAGTTGGCTCTAAATATATTTGCACACTGAACTTTTGCATTATTTTTCCACGGCTATGATTAGCACTGGAAAGAGAGTATCTTTCTGAATGTGAGTACTTGTACTGTCAAGCTGTGGGTCTCATGATGGCACTTAAAAAGGCTCCATCTACACTGATCTCCTGTACAGTACAGGGAAATGAGTCATCATCATCTCTGATTCTTTTGCCAATGGACAATGGCATCTGTTCTTCAGCTTTACAAGTATACTCCTACTTGTGAGCATGTGCCAATCTCATCTCCTGGTGTGGTGTACTTTAGCTTTTTCTCGTAGTCATGGGCTGTCCAGTGTTACATGTATCGGATTATAGGCCGTGTGGTCCATTTGGAAAACGAGGTCCTATCACTTCCCTAGCCTTTTGCGCTATCAGTTTGTTGTCAAATCATTTTCCGTGGTCCACTTAGCGGTTTCATTAGGTACATTAGGCCTGTCGTTCATGCATGGGGGATGGGGCTACTATCAGGAATGGCTTTCGCAACTTTTTTGCTGTAGCAATGGTACTTTATTCAGGCTAAAACAATTGGCCACTTCTTTTCTTAAACGTAGCTGATTTATTAGTGGCTGAAATTTTGTTTCATTTTTCATTTCACCTTTACCTTGTTTATTCATCTCATAATTTTTTTGTTTACTACTTTCCTCAATTTCTTATACCGCTAATTCAAGGTGATGCTAATGTTTGGATTCATCCTTTGTTAACTGTTTATCAGGTTTGTTACAACTGAGCTGGCAACGGATATTGTTATCACTGTAGGGGATGTCAAGTTCTATCTTCACAAGGTACCACCAGCCTAATCTTACACTTGAACATGTTTACGGTCTCTGTCTTAGCACAGCAAAACATGGACTCAAACCTTCAGTCTGTATGTATTTTCTTTTCTTACAATCTGTTCGACAAAATAATTTACACATTGATGTTCTTGACACATGCTTCATTAGAATCATTGATGGGTTGATCCATATACCGATGTTTTGCTGTGATTGAAATTGAACTTGTGACTGATCAGAGATGTCTTGTTTCAAAATTCAAAACACACACAGTTCCCTCTTCTGTCCAAGAGCTCCCGCCTACAAACACTGGTGGCGTCAACAAGCGAGGAGAGCAACGAAGAAGTGGACATCTCTGACATCCCCGGCGGCCCAGCGGCGTTCGAGATCTGCGCAAAGTTCTGCTACGGCATGGTGGTCACCCTCAACGCCTACAACGTGGTGGCCGCCCGGTGTGCGGCGGAGTACCTGGAGATGTTCGAGACGGTGGACAAGGGGAACCTCGTCTACAAGATCGACGTGTTCCTGTCGGCGAGCATCTTCCGGACCTGGAAGGACTCCATCATCCTGCTGCAGTCCACCAAGCCGCTCCAGCGGTGGACGGAGAATCTAAAGGTGGTGAACCACTGCGTCGACGCCATCGCTACCAGGGCGTCCATGGACCCGTCGGAGGTCGACTGGTCCTACACCTACAACCGGAGGAAGCTCCCGTCGGAGAACGGCGGCGACGCGCACAGCTGGAACGGCGTCCGGAAGCAGCAGACGGTGCCGAGGGACTGGTGGGTGGAGGACCTCTGTAACCTGGAGGTGTGCCTGTACAAGAAGGTCATCTTGGCGATCAAGGCCAAGGGGAGGACGGGCAGCGACGTCGTCGGCGAAGCGCTGCGGGCCTACGCGTGCCGCCGGCTGTTCGGGTCCCTGGACCATGCCGTCAGCAACGGGCTCGACTGCTCGAAGCACCGTGCAGCTCTTGAAGCCGTCGCCGACCTGCTGCCGGCGGAGAAGGGGTCGGTGTCTTGTGGTCTCCTTCTGAAGCTGCTCAGAGCTTCGTGCCTGCTGGAGTCCGGTGAGGCCTACCGCGGCGAGTTGGTCAAGAGGATAGGCGCGCAGCTGGATCGAGCTTCGGTCTCGGACCTTCTGATGCCTGCTGAATCCGGTGACGACGCGATGTACAATGTCGACATGGTGACTGCGATACTGGAGGAGTTCTTGCTGCAGCACAAAATTAATGGAGGTGAGGCAAAGATGCAGGAAGATGATGACAACATGGATGTAGCTGCTGACAACGTGATCGCTTCTTCGAAGCTGGCGGCTGTCGCAAAGCTGGTCGATGGATATCTCTCTGAGATCGCCAAGGACCCGCGCCTTCCTCCAGAGAAGTTCATCGCCCTCTTTGAATCCATGCCTCCCCTGTCTCGGCCGGTGCACGACGCGCTCTACCGCGCCATCGACGTTTACCTCAAGGTATGCATCATATCTTTCTGCAATTTCAGTAGGTAAAAAAATGTTCAAAATCTGCAATTTCAGTAGGTAAAAAAAATGTGCAAAATTTTTCTACAATTGTGCGCTGACGAATCTCTGCTGTGCACACGCGTGCATACAGGAGCACCCGGGCATGTCCAAGGGCGAGAAGAAGCGGCTGTGCGCGCTGATGGACTGCAGGAAGCTGACGGCGGACGCGAGCGCGCACGCCGTGCAGAACGAGCGACTGCCCCTGCGCGTGGTGGTGCAGGTGCTCTTCTTCGAGCAGGTCCGGCAGTCAGTGGCGGCCTGCTCTGCCGCTGCCCCCGCGCGCTCGCTCGTCCTGCCCAGGGACGACGGCGCGTCGTACGGCGGAAGCTCGAGGTCGGCGACCACGACGGCGACGGAGGACGAGCAGTGGGGCGGCGGCGCCGTGGGCGCGCCGACGACGTCGGCGTCTGGCGGCGACGCCAGCTCGCTCCGGTCGGTGAGCCAGCTGTCGGCCAACAAGAGCGGGAGGAGCGGCGGCGGCGACAGGAAGAAGGCCAAGGGCGGTGCGGTGGCTCCGGCGCCGGCGAGGAGGGTGCTTGGGAAGCTGTGGTCCGGCAAGGCGAGCAGCGGGGAGAACAGCGGGTCGGACGACACGTCGGAGAGCCCCGCTGGCTTCCTCAACCTCGAGGAGTCCAAGTCAACGCGGTCACGGATCCCGAGGCATTCTGTGTCGTAGAGCCTGTATATGTTTTCTTCTTCTTTTTTGGGTGTGATGGTTTTGTTACAACCTTTGGATTGGATTTGCCTTACAGAAATATTTTAGTGTAATATGTATATTATTATTCGTTATAATCTAAGAAGTGGTGTAATTGATAGTTAGAGACTGCAACGAGGCGTTTAATTTGTTATTACATACAGGGCACTTGTACTAATGATAATGAGCTAGCTATTTTTTTTAGTAACATTATCCCTTCGATCCTTGGTGCAGCTGTCAAGAAAAGCTTTTAAATCGGCAACGAATTTGGCCTCAAATTTTTGACGAAGCTCATCCATCGATGTCGGATGGTTGATGTTCTTGGGATTCAAAGGGATCAGTGTGATCCCCTTCTCCTTGGTTTTATCATCGTCCGGCATGTTGCTAGTAGATTGGATCTTGTTCTTTTCCAGCGAAGTCGTCAAATAGTATGTTGACGTCGGATTGGATCACACACCAGCACGCCCCGAGGTTGCAATCAACCTTGATAGCAATAAGAACATAGCGAATCGACGAAACCAACTGAGGGGGTTGGTTAGGCCAATTTCGAGCCCGTTCTTCGTGTGGTAGACTCCCGAATATATCTTGGGAGGACCTGTCGGGGAGGAGCACGTGGAGGTTGTCCTAGGGCCGGAAGGCCACCTAGAACACGCCGCCAAATCTCACTGAGAGACGTGATGAACAACAAGGTGTTAGTGTTGATCTCTCCAGCTCGGCCCAACGGCTGAGTTGGGCCATGACCTTGCGCCCTGATCAGGGGCGCCCAACCCTACATGGTTGGTGGGCCCCCATTGCACTATGCTATAAAGAGAGGTGGGGGCCGGTGTCTCTCAGTACGAGGTTCATCGTGAGCCGCCACACCCACCAACAAACCCAATCCGATCTAGTGAGGGGCGCAGCCAGCGACGGGAAGCTCCAATGTCGTCTTCACCGCCGCCTCTGCGCCACCACTGCACTGCGACTGACCTCAACACAGTCACCACGACACCGCCGACCTGGACCACATCACCTTCGCCATGGCTACGTCGAGCTCTTCCTCCAAGCCCGTGGATGGTCGGTGACATCTCACCTCCCTTTCTCTCTCTCTCTAGATCATGTTCTAGGAAGTTTTTATCCCGTATGTAAGGTTGTACCCGCTAGATCTATGTCTAAGTGATCCACTATGTCTATCATTGGTATCAGTTAAGCCAGGTCTAGGCGTAGATCTAGGATTTGAGGTAGGATTAAGAAGGAGGTGATTCGATTCGGATTAAACCTAACCCTAAAAATACCAAATCCCGAGAAAACCCAAAACCCTAACCCTAAAGAACGTAGACGGATCGAGAGAGGGACTCACCAGGGCTCCTCCTCCACCGTCGCGTGGGAAGAAAGCCCTGCCGCCGCTCGGGAGAACGAGCCAAGCCACGCGCTGTCGGGCAAAGAGTGCCGCCGTAGTGGCTCGGGCTTAGGGCACCAACGCAAGGCCGCTCGACGGCGGCGCGCTCACCCTCGGGTGAACGCGTGCGCCGACGAGGGGGCCTACGGCGGCGCCGCTATCTCTCCTCTGGCCGCCATGGACGAACGCCACTGATGCTCTCATCGCTCGGTGCAGCCTTGTAACACCTCGGGTGTTACGAGCTGACTTAGCACCTAAGTTAAGGTCTCGAAGAAATCAAGGCGAACAGGTTTACAAATTTTTAACAAGATAGAACATGTATGAAACGGGAAAGCGATCTCGATAAACAAAAACAAGAATATAACTTATGTATAGTGTTTATGTAAAATGATGAGCGAATAGGGTAGATAAGAATGCAACTGTAATTTTTGGAAGTGAATATTGTAACTGAAAGGACCTAGGATGCCGCCTAGAGGGGGGTGAATAGGCGTTTCTGAAAATTAACACCTTTAAATGCGGAAATAATTAGTAAAGGGAGTTTCCAAATTGGAAACTCCAAATAAGAGTAATACCACCCCTCACAAGTTAGCTACAGAGTATACAAGGTATAAATAATGTATCTAGAAGCTATAACCCTGCAACACGAAGTTAGAACTGAAAATAAATATTTTCAGCACAGAGCTCTAATACCGGACGTGTCCGGTATGCACGGTTTCAGCAGAACAGCCCCGAACTTGCTCCTTTCGATTTCTATCTTCAAACCAAACTGCAGGTACCTACTAGAGATATCAATATACATAGAGAACCTGCACAAGAGCTGGAGCAACACAAATATCAAATGAAATGCGAATTGAGACACGATATTTGTTTTACCAAAGTTCAGACTCGTTCGAGTCCTACTCTCCGTTGAGGGGGCTACGGGTGACCTAGCGAAGGTCAGCCCTAGAGGGTACCACGAAGGTCACTCTAGCCAGAGTCTTTTCCAACTCCTTTTCCTCCTTCCACTAAATGATTCCGAGGTGGCGGAATCGACCGTTACAACTTTCCGTGGCACACCACAATCTCTCGGGTGCTCTCCGACGACGCCTAACCGTCTAGGACCAAATAGTCCAAGAGTAACAAATGCAAATCACGAGATTGACAATATGTAGAAGTGCTCAAGTGGTGGTTTGCTCTCTTTTTCAAATTTTCTCTTAACCCACAAATGGATTTTGCAATTTGTATCTCACACTCACTAAGAGAGGGTTTAGGAGAGTTGGCAAGGCTCAAAAACGTGTGTGTATCAGCAGAATCAACAGCCTCCAAAGGTGGAGGCTTGGGGGTATTTATAGCCCCCTTGAAAAACTAGCCGTTTTATAGCCGTTGCCATACTAGACACGTCCGGTATGACTTACACTGCGCCAACGGTAACTAAGTTACAGTGAAGTTGTGAGGCGTCGGAACTCCCGATGAATGCCGGGACTCCCGACCGTCGGAACTCCCGACTCACATCGGAACTCCCGACCCTCAGCAAATTTGAAAAACATGTAACTAAGTTAAAGTTAGTGAGGTGTCGGAACTCCCGACGCATGCCGAAACTCCCGACCATCGGAACTCCCGACTCACGTCGGAACTCCCGACTCATAAGGCTTTTGAAAACTAGCCGTTGGCTTCTGGTCAGGCATACCGGACACGTCCGGTATGACCAGGACAGTGAACCCTCCAAGTCAATTAACATGCGAGACGTCGGAACTCCCGACCCTTACCGGGACTCCCGACGAACCAACCCGAGAACAACAATTTTACAGCTGCTGGACAAATACCGGACACGTCCGGTATTGCCAGACCAGCAAGAAATCAGTTAGCTCTTTTGTCTCTCAAATACTCAAAACTCACATGGGTTAGCTTAAGCACTTATGAAACATTATCTATCAACATGATGCATCCCTCTTAATAGTACGGCATACCTATCAAACTCAAGATCAAAGGAAAAATGAATTTATACCACTTGAGTTGATCTATTTTGAATTGATGCCGTCTCTTTCAATCTTCATCAAGTAAGGGTGCTAACATGTTGATATTGATCTTTTAACTTGAGCATAGCCATCTTGAGCATGTGACTTGATTCCATTCATCAAATTTGAATAATCCCAAATGTATCAAGTCACTTTCATCAAATACTTCATTATAGATTTGATCCTTCACATCAATATGATCATCTTAGCTTGATTAGTACCTCAACTAAATGCAAGTACTTTCTTCTTCACCCTAGCTAGGTTCTTCGGCCGCCAAGCCGTCGCTTGCCCTTCACCCTTGCTTAGTACCTCAAAGCATTTCCTTGCTATCTTCACCATCTCAAGCCATCAAGTCACATCTTGTGTTGAATCACCCATTCATATGTATTGTTATCTTTTTCATTTCAATTTAGCAAGCTTCAAATATGAGACCATTCCGTATGCAGTCCCTCATGTCTCATTAACTAGTAATCATGAGCTTGCTTTCACATAGTACATGGAAATCCCACAATAAATAAGCCTTCACATGAATTCCATTTGCATTGCTATCTTGTGCTTGAATTAGATTGTTTATACAACAACACATCATTTTGGCTTTTATTAAGTACCTGTGAGATAACCTATTACCTGTCCATACTTAGCAAACAGGTTAGTTCTTTAATCATGTTGTCATTTAATCATCCAAAACCCACTAAAGGGCTAGATGCACTTTCAATCTCCCCCTTTTTGGTGATTGATGACAACTTGATTAAAGCTTACACAAAGATATAAACATTTAAACTTTTGGGTTCAATGATTTATGAGAGGCTCCCCCTTAATATGTGCTTATGATTAGAATTCACATAATGACCTCAAATGTCAATTGCACATACTAACACATATAGGAGACTCCCCCTAAATCATTGTATCCGTGGGGTGCATGTGTGTGTGACAAAGTGAAACTGTGATGCATATGACAATATATATCACACAAGAATAAATAGAAAGACATCACATCAAATATGTTCATTCTAGCATGCATAGTCCTTATGAAAATAAATATAACACATGTAATTCACACATAGCACTCATTACAAATTTTCTCAAGTCTAGAAACCACTGCCACTGATATATAAATAAAGATCATGTCTCAAGAGATACATAGATAAAGCATAAGTAAGTCTCATCTCTCACATGATACAATCCATCTCAAATCCAAGATACATCAATTAAGCCCAAAAACCCAAAAATGAACTACAGCCTGCAGTACATATCTTCAGGTACAAAGATAAGCAAATGAAACTATCCTAAAGCTTTAATCAGTCTCTCTCCCCCTTTGTCATCTATCACCACAAAGGTCCAATAATGACATACTAAGGACAAAGGGGCTACAAGCTATCACTGAAAGCTAAGATCACTCATCATCATCATCATCTCTACCAGCATCCTCATCATCTGAGCGTGAAATACTGGCTAGACGAGAACCACCCTCACTAGATGGGTCATAGTCACCAAACCCGTAGTAGCCACCACCACCTGTCAGGTCACTCCACCAATCTGTAGCATAGTCGTCTATAGTGCTGGGATGTGGCTGAGAGTGAGTAGGCACACGAGCCTGAAGTGGTAGAGTGTCAGGGTGCTCTGGTGCCTGCTGCTGCTGCTGTTGCTAAATGAACTCAACATACTCTCTATCATATCTGGCCTGCTGCTGCTCCTCAGTCTTAGGCTCACTAGCTGCCTCATATGATACTAGAGACCTAGGAGGCTCAAGCTCAAGCCTAGAAGCAATTTGCTTCAAGGTTTGGGTATCCTTCCTCCTAGCCTCCCTCTCCTTCTACTGTCGGGTCTGGATGTCCCGGCACATCCCAAATATGGAGCTGAAAAACCTGTGGATAGGCGAGGGAGGACTACCATGACATGAAGTAGAACGTGAAGGAGCATGTGGTGAAGGTGAAGCTCCTGCTGGTGCACCACTCTCAGGTGCATCTGCCTCTGGTGCTGCTGCTCCTCCTTCTGGTCCTACTAGAGGTAACCCTGTCTCAGGCAGATCTGCAACAATCTTCAGGGCCTTGTGAATCTTATCATACTCGAACATGTGCCCTGTCACCTGCTCAATCATATGCATGATATAAGGAGCAAAACCATAGCCCTTGAGGGGTCTCTCTCCCACACTCCTGATCTTGGACCAAATAAAATCAAACACGCTGAAGGGCCGAGCATCAGGTGTCATCCTATGGAGTAGGTTCCTGGAATAATCAGCAATGTTGCCCTTGTCTCCACCCTTGCAGTCAATAGTCTTCCTGAACATCCTATCCAGGTATCTGTAGGTAGGGTGAAGACCTAGAACCTTCCCCACTACTCCTCTCTCACCACCAGGAGGATACATATATGCGAGCTGCTCAGGAGGTAACACCTGCTCAGTGTGGATCCTATCCCTCTGGAGATCATCCTTTGAGAAGCCAAGGTGGGCGGCAAATACATCATAGTCAACACTGTACCACTGGCCCTCAAGCATCCAGTGCATCCGCCTCTCATCCTCCTCAACGAACAAAGTAGCATAGAACTGAGCTACTACCTCTGTGTTCCAGTCATGCTAGAACTCCATGATCTCATAAACTCCTATGCTCTAGCAGATGGCAATGGCATGATCAACTGAGGCCTTCTACAACTCTCTAATATATTGCCAGTCAATCCACTGAGACCTGGCAATCACTGGGTTCCTGGTGAGAATCACACTGGAGTAGAAGTCTAGGTGAAAGGCTGTCTAGAAGCGGTGATCGTACTGAACCTTAGGTAAGCCCCTCGGATCAACCCTTCGCTCATCTCTAGCTCTTCTAGTCATACCCTTTCCCCTGTAGTCAACTCTGGGAACATAAGAGGACACATTGGGCAAACGAGTCTCAAGGAGACCATAATGCATACCCTGACTAGGCTGGCGCTGAACTGGAGGAACTGGCTCCTCCTCCTCAATCTCCTGCTCCTCATCTGAGCTATCACCACCTGATCCTCTGTCAGTGCTCTTCCTCTTTCTTTCTTCTCTAGACTCCACTCTGAACTCATCAGTGTCAGTGTCAGAAGAAGAGCTTCCTGACCCCTCTGCATACTGAGCTGCTGCACTAGTGGTAGCCCTGGTAGACCTCCTACTAGTTAGCTTGAAACTAGGATGCATTTCCTGTCTTGCCTTTTTGTACTTTTCAAGTGTGGGATCATGCCTGTGCTTGGACCTCGGCTCCTGTCGTCCACTCATGGCTGCTGTCCTGTATCCAAAGATTTCCATAGAATTTTAGATACATGCCCATAGCTTATTCTCGAATTGTAATTAGACATAGATTCTTTTATCCATGGTTTTACAATCACCTCGACACTCCACTGTCACAAGGTTTGCAAAACGTAGATACAGAAGAAACTATGCCTAATATACAATTCAAAGATTGGATTGAATCAAAGGAAAGCAGAGGGTCTGCTCTGCTAGGCCATACCAGACACGTCCGGTAGCATACCGGACACGTCTGATATGGGCGTCCAGCAGCCCTAACCAGGGTTCCTGGATTCAAACCATCATGGATCAATTCCAAACTTTGGGCATTGCTTCTATATCACCAATGCAGCGTATTGACCGAAGGAATTTCAAAATCATGCATTGACCATGTAGATCAGATGAGGTCCGTGATTAGGGTACCTTGAGAGGAGAGATGAGAAGGCGATGAGAAATCCAAGTCCTTGGGCCTTCAATCTTGATGCAAGCCTTCTCTAATGCGATCTCCTTCTCTTCTTTTCCTTGGTGAAATCCTCGGTCGCCCTAGGTGGGAAGAAGGCGGCAGCTGGGTTGGTTGGAAGGAGACAAGCCTATCTGGGCCGAAGGGGTACCGCTCAGTTTTATAGTCCCGCTCATACCGGACACGTCCGGTATACGTGGGCTGGCCCAAGTAATTCCAAAAGGTGTTTTCTCTCTTCCAAACCCCTTTTCTGTTATTTCTCAGTCCAAAACGGTATATAATCTTGATCCAAACTGAGTAGCATCACTTTCCTTATCCAATGCCATACATTGATTTTCTCTTTTCCAAATATTTGGCATATACAAGATTTCGCTTACTTGAGAGAGATAGAGTGAGACATAGTAGATTGTGGACTTAAGAAAGCCATGTCATGTGTGATTAGCCAATCAAACAATCAAGGAGAGCTATAATCATCACATGACAAGGCTAGGTCACAAAGACCAAGATTCAAATAGTTTTTCAAATTCACACCACCTACACATGCTAGTTATGGGTTTTGAAAAACATCTCTCCTATGCCACACAAATGCACATTCTAACATATAAAGGGCCTTAGATGTACTTACAATGTATGTATGTAAACACATACCTTTGCCTTGAGCCCACAAGAATACCACTTAAGAAGATAAATAGCATGATGATCTTTATGTTGGCCTCAATTGCCAAGTAATCATGCTAGATATATTTTCATCCAAAGAACTACAAAGAATGCTAGATAAATTCATTAGTCCACAACGGTGCAAAATAGAAATTTAGCTCCCCCTCAATAAGTGCTTCAAGTAATTTGAATGACTTTCAACAAGCACTTTTATTCTATTAAGAAATTGAGAGCCAATTTTCCATTTTGACCATAAACCTAATAAAATTTCTATATTTACAATTGAGTTCAAGAGATGCTCACAATCCACTTAGTTTTGATGAACCACAAGCTTCTGAGTAAATTGAGGATATATGAAACTATATGGATCAAAGACTCAGTTGTAATTCAAATTTTGTTCTGGTTGCTGCAATACCGGACACGTCCGGTATGCCTACCGGACACATCCGGTAGGTGCAGGACAGACACAATTAATTTGCTGCTTGTGATTCTTTATTTAGCTTTATTATTTATTGTATACTAACATCTCAACAAATAAATTACTCTACTAGAGAGCGATCAAAAGCATCATATGGCAAAGTAAAATTCTTTTTAATTGAATCTAATTAGTCACTTTCATTATTTCACAAATGTACCTATTTGTGAACTAAAGAACACGAAACGAACAAAGTGACTATCCTAAAAGGTTTAGGTACTTGTTACCAATGGTGAGGATGAAATATATGATATGTTCATTGAATTATCTTCGGGTCAACCATATAAGGGGTTATGATAAGAATTGGTTGATAGATTGAGTGAATATTGTCAAATTTCTTGCTCAACTACCCCGAAGGTTTCATCTCATCACCAAGTACCTACATCATTAACCTAAGCACACTTTGGTACCCAACTCTTGTTGGGTCCTTTTGAGTTAGTCAACAAGTGCTTAGGCACCCAAATGGCTTTAGCACTAGTTTGTGGTGAACATATCACCTTACTAATGCTAACTCCATTTGTGGTCTTCCTAAGCATATCATGATAAACAAATGTGTTCGGCTTAGGTGAGTTACCATTCGGGCATTCATAGCTTAGATGCCCTTTTCTTTTACAAGCATAGCATATGCGGCCTTTGTTTGCTCTATGGTTGTTTTGCTTGTACAGACATCTATCAACAGCAGGTCATGCACTGCTTGCACTTCTTGCTCTGGCTCAGCGCTCTTGAGGTCTTATGAGGCTTCTTCGCTGTATGATGACACAATGGACATACTTTCCATTGATTCGATTTCAAGTGCATCATCACATTTGGATTTTCCATATAAATCAAAAAGTCTAGTCCAAATGAGATGAGCACTCTTCGGAGGTGGTTGTCCATTGAAGATTGCCTCATCTTGAACCTCTACACTCAATGTACTCAAAATAATATTAATAGCTTGAGCATTGAGTTGCACGCATATCTCTTCCTCTTTTGACAAATTTTTGTAGTTGCTCCAATCAACTATAGGAAGAGGTATGCTTGCATCCACAATATGCTCAACAAGAGGACTAATATCTCTAAAAGCATTGAGTATATGTATTGACCAAGTTAGAAAGTTTGAACCATCATTTTGGAGAAGCACCAGCTCCAACTCGATAGGCGTCGACATCCTTTTCTCACAACGGTGAAGCTTTAGGTGAGAACCTCGCTCCGATACCAATTGAAAGGACCTAGGATGCCGCCTAGAGGGGGGGTGAATAGGCATTTCTAAAAATTAACACCTTTAAATGCGGAAATAATTAGTAAAGGGAGTTTCCAAATTGGAAACTCCAAATAAGAGTAATACCACCCCTCACAAGTTAGCCACAGAGTATACAAGGTATAAATAATGTATCTAGAAGCTATAACCCTGCAACACGAAGTTAAAACTGAAAATAAATATTTTTAGCACAGTGCTCTAATACCGAACGTGTCCGGTATGCACGGTTTCTACAGAACAGCCCCGAACTTGCTCCTTTTGATTTCTATCTTCAAACCAAACTACAGGTACCTACTAGAGATATCAATATACATAGAGAACCTGCACAAGAGCTGGAGCAACATAAATATCAAATGAAATGCGAATTGAGATATGATATTTGTTTTACCGAAGTTCGGACTCGTTCGAGTCCTACTCTCCGTTGAGGGGGCTACGGGCGACCCAGCGAAGGTCAGCCCTAGAGGGTACCACAAAGGTCACTCTAGCCGGAGTCTTTTCCAACTCCTTTTTCTCCTTCCACTAAATGATTCCGAGGCGGCGAAATCGACCGTTACAACTTTCCGTGGCACACCACAATCTCTCGGGTGCTCTTCGGCGACGCCTAACCGTCTAGGACTGAAGAGTCCAAGAGTAACAAATGCAAATCACGAGATTGACAATATGCACAAGTGCTCAAGTGGTGGCTTGCTCTCTTTTTCAAATTCTCTCTTAACCCACAAATGAATTTTGTAATTTGTATCTCACACACACTAAGAGAGGGTTTAGGAGAGTTAGCAAGGCTCAAAAATGTGTGTGTGTGTATCAGCAGAATCAATAGCCTCCAAAGGTGGAGGCTTGGGGGTATTTATAGCCCCCTTGAAAAACTAGCCATTTTATAGCCGTTGCCATATCGGACACATCCGGTATGACTTACACTGCGCCAACGGTAACTAAGTTACAGTGAAGTTGTGAGGCGTCGGAACTCCCGATGAATGCCGGGACTCCCGACCCTCAGCAAATTTAAAAAACATGTAACTGAGTTAATGTTAGTGAGGTGTCGGAACTCCCGACGCATGTCGGAACTCCCGACTCACGTCGGAACTCCCAACTCACAAGGCTTTTGAAAACTAGACGTTGGCTTCTGGTCAGGCATACCGGACACGTCCGGTATGACCAGGATAGTGAACCCTCCAAGTCAGTTAATGTGCGAGACGTCAGAACTCCCGACCCTTGCCAGGACTCCCAACCCTTGCCGGGACTCCCGACCATCAGAACTCCCAACGAACCAACCCGAGAACAACAATTTTACAGCTACTGGACAAATACCGGACACGTCCGGTCTTGCTAGACCAGCAAGAAATCAGTTAGCTCTTTTGTCTCTCAAATACTCAAAACTCACATGGGTTGGCTTAAGCACTTATGAAACATTATCTATCAACATGATGCATCCCTCTTAATAGTACGACATACCTATCAAACTCAAGATCAAAGGAAAAATGAATTTATACCACTTGAGTTGATCTATTTTGAATTGATGCCATCTCTTTCAATCTTCATCATGTAAGGGTGCTAACATGTTGATATTGATCTTTTTACTTGAGCATAGCCATCTTGAGCATGTGACTTGATTCCATTCATCAAATTTGAATAATCCCAAATGTATCAAGTCACTTTCATCAAATACTTCATTATAGATTTGATCCTTCACATCAATATGATCATCTTAGCTTGATTAGTACCTCAACTAAATGCAAGTACTTTCTTCTTCACCCTAGCTAGGTTCTTCGGCCGCCAAGCCATCGCTTGCCCTTCACCCTTGCTTAGTACCTTGAAGCCTTTCCTTGCTATCTTCACCATCTCAAGTCATCAAGTCACATCTTGTGTTGAATCACCCATTCATATGTATTGTTATCTTTTTTATTTCAATTTAGCAAGCTTCAAATATGAGACCATTCCGTATGCAATCCCTCATGTCTCATTAACTAGTAATCACGAGCTTGCTTTCACATAGTACATGGAAATCCCACAATAAATAAGCATTCACATGAATTCCATTTGCATTGTTGTCTTGTGCTTGAATTAGATTGTTTATACAACAACACATCATTTTAGCTTTCATTAAGTACCTGTGAGATAACCTATTACCTGTCCACACTTAGCAAACGGGTTAGTCCTTTAATCACGTTGTCATTCAATCATCCAAAACCCACTAAAGGGCTAGATGCACTTTCAGTAACTAGGGTTTTTGGGAGCTCAAACATCAAATCCGTGATTTAACGGAAACTTTCGTTGAATCGGCAAGAATTTGGATTGTGTTTAAAATATCATTTTTGATGAATTAAAATTGAGTAAGATAGTTAAAAGGTGCTCAGATATTTTGCTCCTATGGCTTAGTAGGAAGTATGGGCTATTGCAGGGAGTATGGGTTGGTCGAGGTTAATAGGGTTAGGCCTTTTAAAAATTAGGGCAAAAGTGTTAAAAGTTGCTTAGCTCCAATCGGAGCTTTCGACTTTTCGAAGTCTGAAAAAGGAAGTAGACAATGCCGTTTTGACATCCAAATTCTAACAAAAATTGTTAGGCACCAACTTCATGTTCTTGTACTGTTGGTTGTCCCTGAGTGTGCACTTAAGCATGGCTTAGGTGGTAGTGGTGTTGGGTGTTACGATACCCTCGTAAATTTGCTCTAACTTTGTTAAAATGTGTCTGAATCGTGTCGTTGGCGCTCCGTTCATGAACGGACGTTCAGAGCGATGAGCCCATGTTGGCATACATCTATCTTCTCCTCTAGTTGCTCCTTGCTCTTTGTGATTGCTTCACCAGATAGTTGGCACTGCTGGCTATAGAATAGGGAAATTAGTTGAACTTCATCCAGGATCGTTAGCAGTTTTTGGCTTGCTTTAAAAATCGTGCTTAGCACTGTTGGTCCTGTGGGCGCGGTCACCATCTGAGTGTGAGCGTTGCCGCTGCCGAATTACAATTGTGGCTAGGCCACTACCGCTAGCTAGCTTGCCCTAGGCGACAGTCGGTCCCAGCTGGCTGTGGCTGGTCTCGCTGCTACACGCGCGCCACGCTCGCATGGGTGGCCGCTGGGCCGCGTCGTGGTTGCGGCTACATCACGTGATCGACGTGGTGCTCACCCCACCCCTTGTCCTACCTACCCCGCTTAGTCCTTAAGTTGGAACCTTGTTGTTGTGATGAGTCGAGGGCCGGACGCAGCGATGATAGGATGCTTCCCTACCCTATTTTGCCCGCTAGCCGACACAGACGATCTCGCTTGGGTCCTGCCGCTTGTTGCTATGAATGTCGCACCAAGCCACCTGGTCTCATCACCTATGTCCATGAGCTCACTCTGCCACCGTCGACCGGAGCCATGCTTTAACACGCCCTACCGCTCGAGCTCATCCATGCTTTTCCCCATGATGTGGCCTTAGCCTGGGCACCACGCCCCGCCTTTCAAATTCACCTAGCCCATGGTTTCTCAGCCCATCTCCTCATGTTAGTAAGTAGCAGGGAGAGCTAGCTAGCCACCTCAACCACATCTGGCCATGGTAGAGTCCTATGCCGTGACAATTCGATGATTAGCTCATCGTGGGCCATGTTCGCCGCCTTGACCTTGGACTGAGGAGAGAGGTAGGATTGGAGCAGTAATAGTTCAATTGCTTATGGCTCTGAACTCACCTTGACTCACGGCCTCTAGTGCTCACGCGGTTTTGGCTAGAAAGCTCGCCATCGGTGCAGTGATGCACCAGTGCCACGCTCAGAACGTCGCTGTGCGGATCAGGCGCACGTGGCTAGGCCATCTCAGCACCCCTCTGCATTAGTCGCCACCGCAGCTCGAATCCCGGTGAGCTACTGGTGCTTATTCGCTAACCCCTTCCCTCTGACGGCACCATAGGTCATCAGGATGGACACGCCGCCATCGCGAATAGCCGCTCACCACTATGGCTCTCGGTAGTGCACCACCGAGCCTCTAATCGCCGCCTACCCCTAAGGGTTTAGCCGTAGGTAGTGGTCAGTTCGTGGTTGATGTCGTAGTAAGTCTGGCGTGACTGGTGTAGCTGCTATTGCCGCCGGTGCGCCGCACCGCTGTGCGCGGGCACGCCGAGAACCACCCCATTGCGAAGGCAGCTCTTTCTAAGGTGTTTTGTGCAAAGATCTGGTCTAGAGAAATAGTACATCACTGCATCATTTGATTTCCAAAGAGCATAGGCCCTCCTTTGCAAAAACGGTCGCGTGCGTGGGCTCCCCCGCCTTGGGCCGTTGCTGGGCCAGCTGTTGCGCACGGCCACGCCTCGCGTTGGGCTGCTGGGCCGAGTAGGTGGCGGCCAGCCCTTTTCTTTTCTAAAGCGTTTCCTAATTTAATTGCTAAAAGCAAACTTGTAAATTCAATAGAAAATTTTATAGTTAACCAAAAATTGTGAAACCAATTTTGTTAAGTTCATAAAATTATGATCCATCTGCTAGTATATTTTGTTCTCCTAGTTTCATAATACTTTCAAGAGTAACCTAATTAATTTGAATACTTAATATTGGGAAAACACAAACTTGTAGGAATTGTTGTGGCAAATTGGTAGTAGTGTTGGCTCTGAAATTTTTACACCAAAATCCTAACATTTTTGGGCTCCTACGGTAATTTTTGTGGCTCTAGAATAATTGTTTTGCTAGGATAGCTAATGAGCCCTAGTTCGAATATATATATATATATATATATATATAACAAAATAAAGAAATACTTTGAAATGGTATAGCTAAAATACTGTGGTAAAATAGCGTGTTGTCGACAACATGAGTACGTAGCTTAGTACGTTAGTCATTAAAGCCAGCTTGTTGGCTTAGCAATGTAATCATATTTTATAGTGGCGATTGTCGTGATTATTTACATTTTTGCGCTGCATCCACGAATGTCATAACAGGAACCATGATGGATCGTGGAGTCGACCGGAGCAGCAGAAAAGATGGCGTCTGGATGATCGTGTCGCCACAATGGAATGCTAATTGTTGGTTATATCCTACCAGGCAAGCCCCGGTGCATAACCCCTATTATTCTGTACTTTAATTTATGATTGTGCATTAAGTTTTAAGGAGTTGAATGAAAACCACTTGCATATATATCCTTATCTTATGAGTCCTACTAGTATGTCAGAATCATGTAGATGGCTATGCTATAGGATTTAGTAGAAGTCGAGTGATTACCTGTCACTCGTGAGAGATAGGAAAGATATTATTGTTGTTATTATATTACTATCACATGGAATATATATGGATGATAATTGGAGACCGGGCGGAAAGGTAATTTAGATCTGGACTTGGTTAGGCATTCGAGCGAGGCTTGGATTGCATTTGCTCCGCCTGTGTCGATTGAGGACCGTCCATTGCTGTGGATAGTAGTCAGGTCACAGACTTATTATCCTGAGCACATACTTTCTTATGGGAGCGGAAAGGTTCATTACACTCTTGTGTGGGTTCTGGCTCTTTCTAGACTGACTGATTGGAGGCAGGAAAGGTAGAGGTCTGAGCGCTATACTGAGACTGGGTCTCAAGTGTGGGGGCTTGGAGTCCAAGTTTGGACGGGGACCTGGACCCTGTGATAGGAGTGGAATGGATTGGTCTTGTTTGTTCCTGAGGTACAAATAGGGTGTGTGTTTTGAGGTATCCAGCTAGGATACATTGATTTATGAATCACCGTTTCTGTGAGACGGTGCTGACTTGGCTATGGTCTAGCACCGTAGTAAGAACTGGAATATGAAAGATGGTAAAATGGTTTTGATTGGTCACCACCTGCTTGAAAGTAGCATAGGAGCTTACATAGAATGGATAGTTAATGAACTAATGATGAATGCTAATAAAATTTAATATAAGGACGCACGTTTAGTAATACTTTCGTAGATGCAATAACCCACAAGCTAAATAAGCCTTGCATATCCTTGAAGTCTTTTATTTTCCTCCTGTCGAGTAAGTCTTGCTGAGTACAATCGAGTACTCAGGGTTTTATTCCCCATGTTTCAAGTGATCGGAGGATACATAGAGCTAACTCTTATGTGTGGAAACCTCCTGGTGGGCTCAGAGAGGATTTCTTTCACGCTACGACCGTAGTGTTTATTTATAACCCTCACTAAAGGTTTTTATAAGAAAAGATATAAAATCTGCTTGCATCTCTCGTATATAAATGCCCACTATGTTAATACTCCACCATGTTATTAAATTAATCTTTGTTTCCTCTATAACTCTGATAACATTGTTATATTCCGCTATTATAATCAATTGAGGTAATATTCTATTACTGTAATAAAGTGATGTAAGAAATGGCTTAAGAATGTTGTAAGCTTTATTCACTAAATGTGGATTTTTGAGTTCTCCTTTGGGGTGTGCTCGATGGAACATCATGATTTAGTGCACTCTCTTGGATACTTAGTGTCTAATGGAAGATAAGTACTCTTGGGAGGGCATTAGATTAGGCGATTCTGCCACAGGCGCTGAGAAGGAAGCAAGGGGAGGGAGAAAGCAAATGCTCTAGGGTTCAGGAGGAGCGACTGGGGAGGGGTTTTTGTTCCGTCGAAGCGCACGAAGAATCATCAAATCGGATTTGACAGCTAACAGCGCTCGGACCTATTTTACTCCCAGGCAAGCAAAGAGATTCCCTGCCCAGGCCCAAGTTATGGCCTGAGCGTAGGGGAGCGGGCGCGCACGTCGCGCGAAGCAGGCCGCTAGGCCGCGCACTGCTATTACGGAATGGGCCGCGGGCTGTGTTCCCCAGGCCGGGCCAAATGCACAGTAAACGCTGATTTTAAGTTTTATCCTTTTTAGAAGCATTCTTTTGATGAATTTCGTTAAGTTTTGAGTTAATATCTCTGTTTAAATTTGAACCCTCACAAGAATTTATTTAGAGAATAGTCAAGCACAAAGAAATGCTTTTGATAATATTAATTTTAAGATTATCTTTCATGTTTCCGCTGCGAAGTTAATGCTTATTATCTTCTAATTAAATTCGAACCAACGGGAGGATTTAATTTGAAGAGCAATTATTTTTTTGTTCAGTAAATTATTATTATGTTTATCCTCTAATTTCAATTGGAACCAACAAGAAAATTTAAATTGGAGGAGTAGTTATATTTATTTAAGTTAATTTATGATATTGTTATTTTTCTGACCAACGTGGATAATAGCAATATTATAATTTTGTCCATGAGATTTGATGCATTAATTCTATTTCTGCCCAATGGTGATGTAGAATTAATGTAGAAGAATGTTGTATGTTTTAATTTTGGCCAACATTAAATTAAGGCATGTAATTATTATGTCATGTTTTCTCACTATCTCTGACGCTGTTTTCAGGACTCAACCCTATGGCGTTCATCTCGCACATTCCGCCTCTTGAGGGGGGCAACTATCGCATATAGCGAGAGAAGTATGAATTGGCACTTGCGCTGTCCGAGAATGACCTAGCACTTACCTCTCTGTGTCCTACTGAGCCAGTGGGCCCGGTGAGGGCAGAGAATGAAACTGATGCTGATTTCACTACTCGGCAGCGAGATCATGTAGAAGTGAGAATGAAATACGATCTTGATTGTAAGAAGTGGGACATTTTGAACCGCAAGTGTTTGATGGTGGCTAAGTCCACAATTTTAGATGCAATAAGGAGATCAATCCCAGATTGTGACACCGCCACTGAGTATCTCAAGAAGGTGGAGAGTCAGTTTACTGGCTCTTCAAAGGCTTATGCACGTACTCTGATCAATAAGTTATTCAATGAGAAATACTCTGGTGGAGGGATAAGAGAGCACATATTGAAGATGAGCAACATGACATCCAAGCTCAAGCCAATGGATTTAGGGCTCAAAGATGAGTTCCTGATTCATTTGGTTTTTGCTTCTTTGCCCAAAGAGTATGAAACATTTTTTGTTAATTACAACATGCAGCCTAATAAATGAGACATTGAGAAGCTTATTGCCATGTGTGTGCAAGAAGAGGAGAGACTTAAGAGCTCACAAGGTGGCTACGTCAACCATGTGAAGGACAATAAAAGGAAGAACTTTAACAAGAATGCCAAACCATAAGGGAAAGCCCCTTAGAATGATCACCATTAGAAGAACAATAATGTTCAAGTTGACAAGGATTAATGCAAATGGTGTAAGAAGTATGCACATTACCAGAAGAACTGTCTAGAGTTCTTGAAGAGACTTTTGAAGAGAGGTGAGGACATTATTACATTCATAGATGAGTCCTTGTATTTAAGTTATGCAAAATCAACTTGGTGGATTAATTTAGGTGCAACTATTTATGTTGCAAATTCATAACAGGGATTCCATACGAGGAGGATCCTGCAAAGAGAAGAAAGAAAAATTAAAGTAGCAAATGGAGTTGAAGCTGAAGCTGAAGCCATTGGAGATCTCTCTCTAGAACTAGATGATGGTTTTGTACTTCAGTTTTCATATGTCCTTTATGTACCCTCTTTGCATAGAAGATAAGACAAGCTTTATTTGTTATCACTTTCTGAGAATGTGAATGTTGTGAGCACTGAGAATAAGAATGCCTCCTCGTCTATGAATGCAAGAAATAAGCGGAAGAGAGTTCATGATGTATCATCGAAATTATGGCACTGTCGTTTAGGCCATATTTTGAGGGGGAGAATAGAGCGATTGATTAAGAAATCAATTCTTCCGCTATTAGAATTTTCAGATTTAGAACAATGCATTGATTGCATAAAAGGAAAGTATGTTAAGAAAATAAAGAAAGATGCCAAACAAAGCGCAGAAATTTTAGAAATAATTCACACAGACATCTGTGGTTCTTTTCTTGTGAAGAGTGTGGATGGTCATGATTCATTTATAACATTCACAGATGATTATTCTTGTTATGGCTATATTTATCCAATTAAGGAAAGATCAGAGGCATTAGATAAATTTAAGATATTTAAGGATAAAGTAGAAAATCAGCATAATTTAAAGATTAAGATAGTAAGATCCAACCGTGGGGGAAGTACTACTGTCGACACACCCCATATGGCCAAGTTCCTGGACCTTTTGTAAGGTTCTTATAGGAAAAATGACATAGTTGTCCAGTACTCTACACCGGGTGAGCCTCAACAAAATAGAGTAGTTGAAAGGCGCAACTGTACCTTAATGGATATGGTGAGAAGTATGATAAGTTACTCTACTCTACAGATAAGTTTATGGATGGAGGCATTAAAACCTCCATTCATATTCTTAATCGAGTGCCAAGCAAGTCAGTGCCCAAAACACCATATGAGTTATGGACAAGAAATGAATCATCACTTAACTATTTACGTGTGTGGGGCTGTCCAGCTGAGGCTAAAGTCTTTAACCCAAACATAGGGAAGCTAGACTTCAAGGCAGTCAGTTATCATTTTATTGCCTATCCAGAAAAGTCAAAAGGTTATCACTTCTATTTTCCTAATAGACATACAAAGTTTGTAGAAATGAGACACGTTGTGTTCTTGGAGGATGATATGGTCAGGGAGAGCATGGTAGCGTGAGAAATTAATTTTGAAGAGAAGCAGATATATGTGTCCACTTCGATGGTTCAGGAACCATTTTTCTCGCTACATGTTGATGTTGCACCAACAGTTCCGGACACTATAGTGACAACACCCGTTGTTAGTTCTTCCATAGCAACAATAAATGAACTTGAGGAACCTATCATTCAGGATCCTATAGAACCTATTGTCACATATGAGGAAGAGCAACAACAGCCTCATATAGAACAAGCGTCAACTAACGAGGCCCCTAGAAGGTCTCAAAGAGTCAGGAAACCAGCTATTCCTGATGACTATGAAGTCTATGAATGTGAAGAATTTTAAATGGAGAGTGATCCCACCTCATTTGAAGAAGCCATGAGAAACGCTCACTCATCAAAGTGGCTTGAAGCCATGCAAGATGAAATAAGATCAATGAATACCAACAGTGTTTGGGACTTAGAAATAATTCCTAAATGAGCCAAGACAGTAGGCTGTAAATGGGTCTACATAAACTAAATATGACTCCAAAGGGAATGTAGAAAGATTTAAAGCACGACTTGTGGCGAAAGGCTTCATGCAAAGAGAAGGCATAGATTACAATGAGACATTTTCTCCAGTCTCATGTAAGGATTCTTTTAGAATTATAAAGGCGTTTGTAGCACATTACGATTTAGAATTACATCAGATGGATGTAAAGACGACGTTCCTAAACTGAGGATTTGGAGGAAAATGTTTACATGGCACAACCAAAAGGTTTTGTTAGTGGAATGGAAAAAGAACGTATGGGATGCCGCCTGAAGAAATCTATTTACGGATTAAAATAAGCATCAAGACTGTAGGTATTTAAAGTTTGATAGTACAATAAGGAAGTTTAGGTTTCAAGAAATATAGAGGACAATTGCGTTTATGCAAAGTTCAAGAATAGGGAAATACATTTTCCTAATCTTGTATGTGGATGACATCTTACTCACTAGTAGTGATGTTAATATACTACTAGAAACGAAGAGTTCTTGTTCCTCGAATTTTGATATGAAGGATCTCGGTGAAGCTTCAGTTCAGTTCTAGGAATAGAGATTCACCGAGATAGAAGAAATGAGTTTTTAGGATTATCACAAAAGGCATACTTAGAAAAGGTTCTAAAGAAATACAATATGCAAAATTGTAAGCCTTCACCTGCTCCCATAGTCAAGGACGATAGATTTGGGGAATTCCAATGTCCCAAGAACCAATATGAGATCGATCAAATGAAAGCGGTTCCATATGCTTCAACTGTCAGAAGTTTACAGTATGTTCAAGTGTATACATGCCCTGACTTAGCGTTTGTTACCGGGTTACTTGGCAGATATCAGAGTAATCCAAGAATAAAACACCGGAGACTGGTAAAGAAAGTTTTGCGTTACTGGTAAGGCACAAAAGGCCTCATGCTAACGTACAGAAGATCTGATTCCCTACACATAGAGGGGTATTCAGATTCAGATTATGCGGGAGATGATAGAAAATCCACATCAGGATATATATTTACTCTCATAGGAGGAACTATATCATGGAAAAGCTCCAAGCAAACCATCACTACATTGTCTACAATGTATGCTGAGTTTGTAGTGTGTTATGAGGCCACAGGGCAGGAGAATTTGCTGAAGAAGTTCATGCCCGGGTTGAAAGTGGTAGACGACATACATAAGCCACTCAAGTTATACTGCGATAATGATCTAGCAGTATGTTATGCTCACAACAATAAGCCAAGTGGTGCTGCCAAACATATTGACATAAAGTATTATGTTGTGAAAGACAAAGTTCGGGATCATATAATTAGTTTTGAGCACATAAGTACAGAAAAGATGCTCGTGGATCCGCTTACAAAAGGCTTACCACCCAACGTGTTCAGAGAACACTTAGCTGGCATGGGTTTAAGGGAAAGCCTATAATTTCTGGACAATAAGAGCCAAGTTGAGAATCTATTTCAAAACAGAGAGGTGCATTATAGCTGTTAATCTAATGGCACTGACCATGACGATGATGCGCGCTCTATACACTGATCTGTGATGGAATGGAAAAAAGATAAAGTAAGTTAAGTTTAAGTAATAAGATGAGATCAAGGAGGGAGATTGTTAATATTGATCTCTCTAGCTCGGCCCAGCGGCGGAGTTGGGCCTTGACCTCACGCCCTGATCGGGGGCGCCCAACCCTACATGGTTGGTGGGGCCCATCGCACTGCGCTATAAAGAGAGGTGGGGGTCAACGGCTCTCAGTACGAGGTTCACCGTGAGCCGCCACACCCACCAACAAACCCAATATGATCTAGTGAGGGGCACAACCAGCGACGGGAAGCTCCACTGTCGTCTTCACCGCCTCCTCTACGCCACCAATGCACTGCGACTGACCTCAACACCGTCACCACGACACCGCTGACCCGGACCGCATCACCTTCGCTATGGCTACGTCGAGCTCTTCCTCTAAGCCTGCGGATGGTCGGTGACATCTCACCTCCCTTCCTCTCTCTCTAGATCATGTTCTAGGAAGTTTTTATCCCGTATGTAAGGTTGTACCCGCTAGATCTATGTCTAGGTGATCCACTATGTCTATCACAAGGTAGATAGAAGTAGGGCCAAAGAGGGTATGTGTTGTGTTTTTTATGATTGGAAGTCGAGATATTCAATCGGCCATGATTCTCTCTCATATATATATATATATATATATATATATATATATATATATATATATATATATATATATATATTGGTCTTTTCACTGTAGGAAATAAGTCCAAAACACGTTCTTTTCTTCAAGTTTCCCACGTTGAAAATAGATCAAAAACTGATTTGGAAACCAAACCGGCTCGGACTCGGCAAAAAACCTAACTAAGCCGGTTTTTACGGGCTCAGACACTGCGGCCAGGTTAAAACAGGGGCAGACGATTTAACCAAATTGGGAGTCGGCCTAGCCAAGACTCTGGGCGGAGGAACCGGCTTAGCCGTCTTAGCCGGCCTAGCCGATTCTGCTGGAGCAGGCGCCATCTCCTCTCTTCTTTGCTTATTTCTTTGTTGTTTGTCGCGCCAAATATTTTCCAGCACTTCCTTGACGTTAGAAACTAGCATACCCCAATTTCCACGTTGGCACGCTTTTGGTAGTCAACACATGGTAAGTGCTAGCTACAAGCTGACGATTGACTCGCCAAGTAGACTTTCAACATCACTGTAATGCCATTATCACTCAAATAAATCCAAGAAAATGTGGCTTGACGTGCCTCTGCATCATTTTCCTGTCGTCACCGAGCTGTGGCAGTATTTTGTGATGATAATAACTGGAGAGTCAACCGGCAGTCAACCGTCTTGTGCGTGGCCACCCATTGCTTACCCGCAGGATAATGGAGATGAGGATCACCAATTCACCATGCATGCACAGCCACACTATATATACATAAGGTCTCGATGGGCACAAGAATAAGCTCAGATCAAAACAATAATGGCGGCAACATTGGTGTTACTCGTGCTCTTGTGCCTCAGCACTGCCCTAACCTGCAGTGGCGGCGGTGGCGGCACCGGTGCCACAGGGATCCGCATGAAGCTCACCCATGTCGACGCCAAGGGGAACTACACCGCACCGGAGCGCGTTCGCCGTGCCATCGCCCTCAACCGCCAGATTAACCTGGCCTCCATGCGTGCCGGCGCCGCAGGCGGAGGCGGCGTGAGTGCGCCAGTGCACTGGGCGACTCGCCAGTACATCGCGGAGTACCAGGTCGGCGACCCGCCGCAGCGCGCGGAGGCCCTCATCGACACCGGCAGCAACCTCATCTGGACGCAGTGCGCGACGTGCCTCCGGAAGGTGTGCGCGCGGCAGGACCTGCCCTACTTCAACGCGTCGGCCTCCAGCAGCTTCGCGCCAGTGCCGTGCCGGGACAGGGCGTGCGCGGCCAACGACGTGCACCTCTGCGCGCTAGACGGCAGCTGCACGTTCCTGGCCACCTACGGCGCCGGCCGCATCATTGGCTCCCTCGGCACCGACGTCTTCACGTTCCAGTCCGGCGGGGCCACGCTCGCCTTCGGGTGCGTGAGCTTCACGGAGGTCACGCCGGGGGCGCTCCAAGGCGCGTCGGGCCTCATCGGGCTCGGCCGCGGCCGCCTGTCGCTGGCCTCCCAGACGGGCGCCAAGAGGTTCTCCTACTGCCTCACGCCCTACTTCCACAACAACGGCGCGTCCAGCCACCTGTTCGTCGGCGCCGCGGCGAGCCTGAGCGGCGGCGGTCCCGTGATGTCCATGCCGTTCGTGGAGAGCCCCAAGGACTACCCCTACAGCGCGTTCTACTACCTCCCGCTGGTGGGGATCACCGTGGGCGAGACCAAGCTGCCCATCCCGAGCTCGGCGTTCGATCTCCAGGAAGTCGAGGAGGGGTTCTGGGAGGGCGGCGTCATCATCGACTCCGGCAGCTCCTTCACGTCGCTCGTGGAAGACGCGTACGAGCCGCTGGTGGACGAGCTTGCCCGGCAGCTGAACGGGAGCCTCGTGCCGCCGCCGGGGGAGGACGACGGTGGCATGGCGCTGTGCGTGGCACGCGGCGACCTGGACAGGGTGGTGCCGACGCTGGTGCTCCACTTCAGCGGCGGCGCGGACATGGCCCTGCCTCCGGAGAACTACTGGGCCCCGCTGGAGAAGTCGACGGCATGCATGGCGATCGTCGGAGGGTACCAGCAAAGCATCATCGGCAACTTCCAGCAGCAGAACATGCACATCCTCTTTGACGTCGGCGGGGGGCGGCTCTCCTTCCAGAACGCCGATTGCAGCACTATCTGATTACCAACTTATGGAGATGATATGCATACATGCTGTCCCATACGTATGCATGGCAGATCGATCGGTACTAGTACTCATAACAGATAGACCTCGCAAAGTCGTTACTCTCTTGTTCCAAATGTTAAAGACATTACATGACTTTTGCTCGTGTCTAGATATATGTGTCTATAGATATATAGTAAAAGCTACGTGTATCTAAAGCCAAAATATTTTATAATTTAAAACAGATGGAATACTTAATATATGAATGAAGCAGATGCAAATCCAGAATTTTTAAGATATATATTGAGTTATTAAGAACAATAATACATTTTTTTGTACCATCAGCAGGGAGCCCTCTACCTATTTTTTTGTTTTTGTTTTTTTTAACACAGTTCAAAATTCGTTTCCATGGGGATTCGAATCTGGTCTGCTCGGCTGAGGAGCTCCAACCACTAGGCTGGAGGCTCATTCATACATCGAGGAAATTATATATATATTTTTAATCAAAGGAGTACATATTACTCTCTCATAAATTATTGTTTCTTTCTTAGGGGTAGGGCTTGAGTACGTGTGTTCATAGGGGTGAGTGTGCGTACGTGTTGTAAGTGTCTACGTTGTACTACGTAATTTAAAAAAAAAAATTCAATCTTTATCTTACGAGTTCAGGCAAGCATGACGGTCTACTTACCTTGTGCCGTCACAAATTTGCTTGGCATAGGTAGCAATCCTTGTATGGTGGTGGTGCACCGGTAAGGATGTGTTATTGCTGAGTGAAAACTTTTCTGCATTTTGGTTCCGGATTGCAAGTTCCATGCAACTCTATATGCTTGTATTTTTCATATTCCTGTGCTTCAAGAATCTTGCTTTCCAAAAAGGCCCTTAAGATTGCATAGTGATAGAAATTTTAGTTAGCGACAGATCTAGAAAAATAAATGCTAGAACGAATTCTTCATCTTCATTTTCCACATGTAATGGTCAAATTCATCTTTCTTCTTCCTTCCTTCTCCCTGGTTGGAACATGAACTCTTTCTAGCATTTGAGATGTGGTAGAACTGTTGTGCTAGAAAGATTGATTATAAGAGAGATGTGTTTTGAATAACCTGTTGTAGCACAACACTTCTACACATTGAAATTGAAGTTTCTCTACCTCTAATGTAATTTCAGTAAACTGCAATTTAGTATAGAGGAAATCTCTCGAAACGAAAGCTCTAAGTTCCAAGTAAAGTGCTTTATTACAGAGTTTTTTTTTTCTCCAAGTCAATTCTTCGGCCCATGGGCCAAGCCGGCCAGACATAAAAAAAACTGACCCTCCTCGAGCCCAACTAGACTCGCAGTTCCAGTCGCGTCCATGGCGATCTTGGCAGGCCTCGTCGCCGTCCTCTCCGCCCTCCTCGCCGCCGCGCTCCGGCGCCTCCTAGTCCCGCGCCGCCGCCCCGCGGACGCCGCCGGGTTCTTCCACCCGTACACCAACGACGGCGGCGGCGGCGAGCGCGTGCTCTGGTGCGCTGTGCGCGCCGTGCAGGAGCTCCGCCCGGACCTCCCCTGCGCCGTCTACACCGGCGATGCCGACGCCGCGCCCGATGCTCTCTCCGCGCGCGCGCTCGACCGGTTCGGTGTCCGTCTCCTCCGCCCGCCGCAGGTACGGCGCCGCCTGGTTGGTCGGGGTTTCCACCTTTTTTGTAAATAAAGAGAGAGAAAAAAATGGATCTCGGTTGTTCGAGCTGCTTGACGTCCTGCAGAGCTGCTTCCATTAAGTTGAAATGGCTGATGTTAGTGCACCTGATTAGTCGTGCCCCGTTGATTTCAGTTGAGCATTGCGCCGCACTGGAAATCCGGTTCATATTATTATTAGGGCCTGGTTGCTTATACTGACTCTCAATTCTGAATAATACTGTTCGACTGCCTTGTCTGACTTTTTCTTGCATTATATTGCTACATAGAATCTGCTGTCCAGCGATGGTCGAACATGCAAACTTTTTGCGCGGCTCCCTGTCTTCCTTGGCAGCTGCTGTTGGCTGTGTTAGGAGTTGCGTTCATGTAGTGGAATTATGATGTACAGTATTCTTGCTTCCTACTTGAACCTTTGGGGCTGTATATCATTGCTTGGCTGATTCATAACTGGTTGTTATTGCTGGTCTAAATACATTCTATGATACAAAAATAGACATTGGTAGTTGGCAGTTTCTGAGATGCGCATGAAAAATTTGTGCTTACCTCCCTAGTCTGAATCCATTGCAGATAAAGTTGGAATCATAGTGAAAGGAAATAGCAATAATGCCAAATATAGTCTGAAAAGTCTAAATTGAGTGAAGTGCCTCTACTGTATATTGGGATTTAAATCAATGTCATTATAATATAAACAAAATGTGGCTTTAGTAACTCACTGAGTGAGGGAAATGTGTGTTACCTTTCCTACTACAGCAGTTCCCTATCGTGTTTACAAAATTAATTAAAGAATTTCTTTAGCAGATGTGACATACCAGCACTATTAATGATTTGTTTGGGCTGCATTTTCAGGTTGTTCACTTGAATAAGAGAAAGTGGATCGAAGCAAGCACCTATCCCCACTTCACAATGATTGGGCAAAGCCTTGGCTCCGTTTATCTTGCATGGGAGGCCCTTACTAATTTTACCCCCCAGTTTTACTTTGATACAAGTGGCTATGCTTTTACATATCCACTGGCTCGGCTATTTGGTTGCAAAGTCATCTGCTATACTCATTACCCTACAATCAGTTCTGATATGGTTGAACGTGTTAAGCACCGCAGTTCTATGTACAATAACAACTCTCGTATCGCAGGAAGGTATGCACTGCACAGAGTGATTAGCTTGAACTCTTTTTATTGGTCCACCAATGTATTTAATACAGAAACATGATGCATTACTGTATCTGAGAAACCAAAGTCCCAAAACATGATAAAATCACCAATAATGTGCTTGCTAACCATGTATGTTTGTCCTGAGTGCTGTCTTAATCTACCCTAAGCTCTTTATTAACACATGTTTCTTCCTTCTTAAGATGCCACATATAGATTAATAGGATCAAGTAATGCTCAACTAGTAATTATTTTGCCCACTCGTTGGCTTAAAGTTTAAGGAACATGAGTTACTTGGTTTTGCTGTTTCCATAGCTATGAATGAGGTCCTAATTATCTTTGTTTCTGTATATTATCTTTGTTTCTGTATATGTGATCAATATTATTGTACCTTTCTGTTCTTATATAATAATAATGACACTCATTCTACTGTAGCATTTGGCTGTCCCGATGCAAAATCCTTTACTATACCATATTCAGTTGGTTATATGGTCTGGTGGGTTCATGTGCACATCTTGTAATGGTTAATTCGTCATGGACAAGATCCCATATTATAAACATTTGGAAGATCCCAGAGCGTACTAAGAGGGTGTACCCTCCATGTGATACTTCTTCTCTTCAGGCATGTCTAGACTGCAACCATCTGTGTTGCAAAACTTTTCTTATGAATCCTAATCAATCAATTATGTGCTCATTATCTGAACACATTTTGGAAGCAAATTAACTAATTATTCTTCCTGATAACCTTTTATGTCATTAAATTAAATAAAAATGATTTTCTTAGTTTTCATCTGAAACCTTTGGTTTATAATGCAGATGCTTCCCCTGGAAAGACCAACAACGCCTCCTATTTTTATTTCAGTTGCACAGTTCCGCCCAGAAAAGGTATGTCATGTCAAGATTCAAATGTAAAAGCTTAACTTCCGATCACCCACTTCAGAGTAACATTTATCTATCTCGCTTTTCCACCAGGCCCATGGTCTTCAGCTGGAGGCATTTGCACTTGCTCTTCAAAGGCTAGATCCTGACTTTCCTAAGCCAAAGCTTCAATTTGTCGGTAGTTGCCGGAATAAAGAGGATCTGGCCAGACTACAAAAGCTTAAGGACAGATCCACTGAACTACACATAGATGAGCTTGTGGAGTTCTACAAGGATATTTCTTACAGGTACTGTATTCTATGTAGTTCTTCAAAAAAAATTCTCACCATGCATGTTCTATCGGTTAACTGGTAGGATCATTGGTTTAACAGAGACCTGGTACAACTTCTTGGGGGTGCCATTGCTGGGCTCCATTCGATGACAGATGAACATTTCGGAATAAGTGTTGTTGAGTATATGGCAGCTGGAGCTATTCCAATTGGTAAGTAATTGCCTGAGTTTCATATTCCTTCATTATTTGGATTAAATACTAAGGTAATGTGTAAATTTAAAGCTATGTGCGAAATGCCACTGAGGGTGAGATTGGACATACATATTTTGGATTTTCTGATGGCACTAATTAAAAAGACTGGTGCATAAGTCATTTCTTTGATACGCACTTTAATCTTGGAAACATAACACTTCGTGCTTTCCACACTTTTTGCAGCACATAAATCGGCAGGACCAATGATGGACATTGTGCTAGATGAGGATGGGCATCAAACAGGATTTCTAGCCTCCGAGAAGGAAGATTACACTGAAGCAATTATCAAGGTCTTGAAGATGCCGGAGTCAGGGAGGCAAGAAATGGCAGCTGTGGCTAGGAAACGTGCACAAAGATTTTCAGATCAGAGATTCCATGAAGATTTCACTGAGGCTGTTCGCCATATTTTGTCAGCAAGGGAAGCCTGAGTCCTGACAAGCTGCAGTTTCCACCTAACAATCTGAATTATCTAACAAGTTTCACATGTGATACACTGAAAGACTTGCAAGGCGCATTGAGTTGGCATAGTTTTGTTTTGAGCTGCTCCCTTTTCCCAGACTGCCTGTGTATGTGCATCGTGTAACACTACTGTACAGAAATAGATCACAGAAAATGATACGTCAACAGCGCTTGGTGCTATACTACTAACTTTGATCAGCCATATAGAATTCAAAATGGTGATCATTGTGCACGGTTTTGAATCTTTCTTGCGGTC
This sequence comes from Miscanthus floridulus, assembly GCF_019320115.1. Taxonomy (NCBI): domain Eukaryota; kingdom Viridiplantae; phylum Streptophyta; class Magnoliopsida; order Poales; family Poaceae; genus Miscanthus; species Miscanthus floridulus. Next base: position 71,937,974 of record NC_089594.1, on the reverse strand, counting down.
TTTAGTAGCTGTTGAGTTTGTTCTTTCAACCTTCAAGTTCATCTTCGTGTTGTACTGAGCTCTACCTGAACTCTGTACTGAGCAAAAGCTTCTGTTTGAATTGTGTCGTGCCACTGACTGAGTGGACCCAAGTGCACCCATGGATTTTTAATTTTTTATATAAACTCAATTTGTCTTGCACTCTTTACTTTCCATCATGGAGATGCAAACATTGATGAATTAAATTTTACTAATTCCTTCGATAAAACAAATGGGTAAGCACGTTATCACCAGGCCTTTTTTTATCTTAGTGATCTGCCATGCATGTAACAAAGTACTCCATCCGTTCAGAAAAGAATTTAATTTTCGCTTTTCGAGAAATCAAACAACATCAACTTGGGGAGCGCCGGTGCTCGGATGTCCGATGGATACCGATCCATCGGACGGTTCCCGTGAACGCAAGCCCAGCACACAGCCCATGGACCGAACGACCTAGAAATCTTGCTTCCCTTTCTTCCCGTCGCGTGCTGCTCCGGTCGACCATGTTTCTTCCCCGCCGCGCATGTCGCTCGAGTGCGGCTTCTTCCTCGCCGCGCGTCGCTTGACAATCATTGCAATAATCGATCCCCAATGTCTCACCTACTGCAACAAATCGAGTTTACCCCAGAGAATCATCCCTATGCACATCGCCCACCCCCAATCGTTGCAAATGATTCGACGGATTTGTTCAAGCAGACTCATGGAGGAGGTGCTTCGAGCAGTAGATTACCAGTTCATCGATTAGATGGAGATCTCGCAGCTGCCATTTCAAGGAGCGTTCCCATATATGTTCATGGCGTGGCTGAGGTAAGATCTACGATTTTCAGCCTCTTCCGACCTATGCTTGCAATAGTGGATAGTTCCTTGTTCTTATCTGTAGCAGACTGTATGCAGATTACCATTTGCAATAGAGTATTATTGAACATGAAACATCTACTTATGCAGTTTGTAACATGGGGTGTAAAGCAGGATGACCTCGAATTTATGATGTATTTACTGTGTTCATTTGATCTAGTCCATGGTTGCTTGTCTTCATGTTTGTACCAAGGAAACATAGAATTATAGCACGTGAAACATCTACTTATGCAGTTTGTAACATAGGGTATATGCAGGATGTAAATAGTGCTAGCATGCAACAACAAACATTTATTGGACTACCACAAAATGCCGCAAGCTCGAGCAATAACAATTGCAGTCACACAATTATTCATACATCACGTGGAATTGTTGCTGAAGTAAGATCTTTTTACTACATCAAGCATTGTTTCATTAGTTTCCTTTAAGGAGGGTGCATGTGTGTCATGCTTAAAACTTTTGCATCGTTGTTTTGCAGGGCCAAGGTGAAATTGATATCAATCAGAGTGTCTCCAACAATGTCACTGATGTGCAAGGCTATATTGATGTGGATGTGTGTAACACTTCTGGTGTTACGAGCTTGTTTAGCACCGCGATTTAGGCCTAAGTAAAATTTTCGAAACGAGTTCCCGGAATTTTTTATTTAAAAATGTATGTGATGCAATAAGCGAATCCCGCGTGACTTAGTTTTGTGGACTCAAATAAACGCCCAAGTTAAATTACTCAGTGCATAAAGATATTTAGGAATGTCGAACGACGATGCCAGCGAACAGTTGGTTCTGTTAGATTAAGTATGAAAAGCAACTTTTATAAATAAAATAAAATCCATTAATAAATAGAACGATATATATATATATATATATATATATATATATATATATATATATATATATATATATATATATATATATACTCACGGGTTTATTTTGATAAGCACGAACTGACGAGAGAGAGAGAGAGCGCAACAGCTTCGTTTATTTTTTCCTGGCATACAGCGTACTCGTTGATGACAATTATTCACCGTCTTGTTCTTGTCGTGGCTCTGCATTTCTCTGCATTGCAAAGCCTCCCATCCAATCGCATCTGAACTGGTCCACTGCGCTGGGCGTCTGAAATTGGTGCACGTGGTTCTGCCCCTGCCCACGCCGTGTCCTGTCTCTACCGTGCACCGCCGAGTAACCACTTGCCTCCGTTGTCCAGTCGAACTAATAACTTTGTCGTGCTGCCTCTGATGCCTCTGCTTGCCTGCCACGGCTTATCTCTATCTACCTCGACTTTATCCGTGCGCTGCCCGTGCGTTCACCATCAACGTCTCTGTCTGTCTCTGCCTCTGTCTGCCCTTACTTGTCTTGTCGGTCTGTGCAGAGCCGCTGCTCGCTCTGTCCCCTTGCCCTTTCTTTTTCTTTACCGCAGCACCCGCCGAGCACCCTCAGCGCCGGCCACCGTGCGAGCAAGCCTCAGCGCTGCCTCCGCTGCTCCACAGCGCGTCTGTCACCACCGTCCCCTTCCCTACCCTCACCAGCCGTGGTCCACGCCCGCCGATGCCGCTGCCTGGCCATCGCGCGCGTAGGCGCAACCGCACCACCGACGCATCTCCTCTTCCTCCCCGCGCCACGCCTCCGTTGCGTCTCGCGCCTGTCGTTGCCCTGCCCCCCCCCCCCCCCGTTGATGGGCTGGACCCGCAGCGTCATGGCGCTACCCCTCCCGAGACCCACAGCGCCGCCCCCTCCTCTACTCGCCCCATAACCAAGGCGCCCTGTGTGAACGCGCTGCTCATCCGCGCCCGAGCCGCGTGCGGCGCCTCGCCTTCCTCTCACACGCCTGTGCTGCTGTCCATCCCAGCTTGCTCAGCCAACCGCCGTACCTCGTAGCCACCCTGAGGCGCCCATGCTCCGCCGCCATTGTGCCTTCCCCGTCGTGCTATACCCGCTTGGTACACCAACGTCCGCGCCGTCCCACCTCCTGCACGTGCGAGCTCCACGCCCCGTGCTGGTACGACTGCTCCATGGCGCTGCCCCTTCCAGGCGCCTCCTCCGCCGTCGTCCGCGCCCCGCCGTGGCTGGCCATCTTCCCGGCTGGGTCCGGCATGCCGCCTCCCTTGCTCTCAGTTCCCCATGCTGCCGTCCCACACGCATGCCTGCGGCCTCATGCTGCACCCTGCTCCCCCGCCGCTGTGCTGCTCCTCCCGAGCCATCGCACCTATAGCCGCTACTCCAGGCGGCCTCCTGCGGCCGTTACCGTCGCCGGCCACCACGCACGCTGGCGCGCGCGAGCCACTGCCATGACCTACTGCTGCCGCAGCACGCCATGGCCATGCTCGAGCCCCCGATATGTCCCCTGCGCCACTGCCGCGCGCAACTCTGCCTTGCCCTGTCGAGCACCAAGCACCGCGCGTGAGCGTGCCGCACCACCCTGCTCCACCTCCCGCCGTCGCCCCTTGGCTGACCGCACACTGTGCCTGGCCGGTGTGTCGTGGGCCACCTTTGGCCATGCCACCGACCCCACATGCACGGTCAGGGTCTGGTGCTGCCCCTATGCCGCCGGGTCATCGTTTCACCGGCGAAAATCAGCCGGATTGGACCACTGGTGTGTGATGAAGGAGAGAAGGGTGAGATATGAAATAGAACATTTCTAGGGTGCTTGATACAAATTGTGTGACTCACATAAATAGTGTTTGTGTCCTATGGGTTAGTTTAAAGAAAGTACAAGGGTCTCTTAGCAAAATGGTGCCACCGCCGCCGGTCTTGCCGCGTGGGCCATTGCTGGGCAGCTCGCGCCCCACCCCGTGTTGGGCCGTGCTCACCGCACGCTGGGCCAGCCAGTTGCCTGTGCCTGGGCCGGACCGTGTGCCGCTTCCGCCTGGGCCGACCGTGTGTCTGCGGGCCAAGCCGACCGCTCAGGCCTTTGTTCTGTTTGTGTTAATTTTTGTTTTGGTTAAGTCAACACTCTTTCAAAAATTTAAAATAAATAGTAGAGAAATCATAAAAATGCCAAACCAGTTTTGTTAAGTTTCTAAAATCATGATCTACCTGATAGAGTATTTTGTTCGCATAGGTTCGGTATGTTTTTAGGATGTCTCTAATTATTTTAACATGCTTAATAGTGTTAAAGGGTGAACTTGTAGGAATTTCCGTGATAAGTTGGTAATAGTATTAGATCTGAAATTGTTACAGTAGGTTTCTAGCAATATTAGCTGCTCACTGTAATTTTTGTAGCTCCAGAATAATTAGTTTACTAGGGTAGTTAATGATGCCCTATTTCAAATAAAGATTAAATCAATAGAATGAAATAAAGAAACAACTTGGGTTTATATAACTAAAATAATTGTTGGGAAATAACGTCTTATTCGACAACATGGATACGTAGATTAGTACATTAGTTGTTAGAACTAGCTCGTTAACTTGAAAGGCGTAAATCGTATTTTTCGAATCACGGTGGCAGTTGATTAATTACGTCTTTGCATTGCATCGCATTGCATATCATAATAGGGATGTCGATGGATCACGAAGTCATCGAGAGTTGCTAGAGAAATGGTGCTTTTGGAGATCGAGTCGCCATGATGGAAAGCTAACTTCTGATTATATTTTACCCAAGCAAGCCCCGGTGCATAACCCCTACTTTTCTACAGTTTAAATTATATTTGTGCATTAAGTTTTAAGGAGTTGAATGAAACCCACTTGCATATATATATTTTTATCCTATGAGTCTTACTAGTATGACAAGATCATGTAGATTGCTATGCTGTAGGACTCCAGTAGAAGTCGAGTGATGGTTGTCACTCGCGAGAGATAGGAAATATATTATTGGATTATTATCACTTGGAATATATAAAAATGGTGGAAAGGAAAAATAGTGATCGGACAGGGATATGGTTTGGGTATTGGTGGGTGTAAGAGGTTGTGTCGCCGAGGACATGAGGCATAGCTTGGTTACACTACTTTCCCTGTCCGTGTCTGTTAAGGACCGACCGTTGCATAAGACTCTAGGCAAGTCATAGACTTATTATCCCGAGCACATACTTGGGTATGGGCGCTTGGAAGACTTATTGCTCTCTTATCGTGGATCAAGTTCTTTTCGAACCGACAGTCTTGGTGGTTTTTGGGTTAGCAGGTCCTTGCACCGCACTGAGTCCGGGACTCAGAGGCGGGGGCTTGGAGTCCCAGTTTGGACGGAGACCTAGACACCTAGGACAGGAGGGTGATGGGTTGGTCCTGCTTGTGTCTTGGGTACAAGTGGGGCATGTATTTTCGGGGTACCCAGCTAGGGGCATTGATTCACGAATCGCCGAGCGATCCGGTACGGCTTGTCGAAGGCCTAGCACTATAGTAAGAACTGAAAGATGAAAGATGGAAAAAGGAAATCTGATTGCTTACCACCTATTTGAAAGTAGCACAGGTGCTTACATAGAATGGTTAGTTAATGAACTAATGTGGCTTACTAATAAAATCCAATATAAGGATGCACTCTTAGTAATGCTTCCTGCAAATGCAATAAACCCACAAGCCAGAAAGCCTTTCATATCCTTTGGAGTCTTTTCTTTCCTCCTATCGGGTAAGTCTTGTTGAGTACAATTGAGTACTCAGGGTTTTATTTCCCCCTATTGCAGGTGACAGGTGGATGCTAGAGCTGACTCTTATGTGTGGATTCCTCCTGGTGGGCTCAGAGAGGATTTTCTTTACTGCTGCGATCATAGTTTTTATTTATAACTCTCACCAAATATTTTTATAAACATAAGTTTTTATAATCCGTTGTCATAGTTTATATTGCAATGCTTCATCATGCCATGAATAGATACTTATTTCCGCTGTAATTCTGATTATATGTTTATATTCCACTGTTACATTAAATTGTTCATAACTCGGATAATATGATTATATTCCGCTGTTATAATAATAAATATTGTACTCTGATGTTGTATTAAAAAGTGATGCAAAAATGGTTAAGAATGATGTAAGCTTTATTCTCTTATTTGTGATCCTGATGGCAAAAATGTGGATTTTCAGGGTTCTTCCCTAGGGGTGTGCCCGACGGAACTGTATAATTTAGTGTTCTCCCTTGAGTGCTTAGTGTCTAATGGAAGATAAGAACTCCTAGGAGGCATTAGATTAGGTGGTTCTGCCACAATGTGTCATCTAAAGAAGAAGTTTACCATGAAGAAGAAGATGTTGTGTGTTCACAGCCTGTTGTGCCATTTGTGGGCATAGAATTTGACAGTGTTGAAGAAGCGAGGAGAGTTTACAATGCTTATGCATTCAAAATGGGTTTCAGTATCTGGGTTGCATCATCAAGGAATAGTATTGTTACTAAGAAGCTTATTAGGAAGGAATTTGAGTGCACACATGCCAGAAGGCCAGATAGTGAGCAGGAGGACAACACTTCAAATAGCACGACGACCAATGATGCATCAAAAGCTAAGGCCTAAAAGAGGAAGAGCTCGACCAAAGATGTAGCACAAGCTAAGGCCTCAAAGAAGAAGAGTTCTTCGGTTGTACTGACCACAGCGTCAAAGAAGTGCAACACTGTCAAGAAATACTGATTGCAAGGTACATATGGCAGTTGGTCTACGGGATGGTAAATGGAGGGTGGTTGTGATGAAAGTAGGGAAGAAGGAAACAGCTAAGGTCCCATCGGAGCATTTCGTTTGCAGATTATGAGCTTCTGAAGACACTCCACCATAGGAACATTAGCACCATGCAAATCATGGCTATGCTTTCTTATTTCCATGGTGGGATTGGGAACTTGTTGTTCAACAGCAAGGATGTTTCAAACTTGAGGAGTCACCTGAGGAAGGGAGTTCATTTAAGAGATATGGAGGCAACATTGGAGTATTTCTAGAAGCAGCAGTCTGAGAGTCCAACCTTTTTTTATGCGGTGAAGATTGATAGTGACAATGCTGTTAGGGGGTTGTTTTGGGTGGACGGAAGGACAAGGGAGATGTACAAGACTTTCAGGGATTGTATCTTTTTTGACACAACCTTTGTATTAATAGGTACAACATGCCATTTGCGCCCATAGTTGGTGTGAACAACCATATGTAGAGCATATTACTTGGTTGTGCCTTGCTTCCGGATGAAACGATTGAATCATTTGTCTGGGTATTTTGAACCTTGAAAGAAGCAATGGGTGGGCTTGAACCAAGGAATATAATGACCGACCAAGATAAGGCCATGAAGGCTGCAATAGCGCTGGTGTTCCCTGATGTTGTACATAGATGCTGCAAATTTCATGTAGTGAGCAAGGCTTGTGAGAAACTTGGTTGGCTGATCAACTCTAGTGAAGAATTTGCTAATGAGTTTGATTCTTGCATTAATCATATAGAAACGCCAGAAGAATTTGAGCTCATGTGGCATAGCTTAGAGGAGAAGTACAACCTGCATAAGAATGAGGCATTTTAGAACATGTCAGTTGCTAGGACAATGTGGGCGCCATCATACTTCAGGAAATCATTCTTCCCTTTCACAAGCACTACAGGAAGGCCAGAAAGTATGGATTCACTCTTCAAGAAGCTAGTGCATCCACAAGATTCGGTGCTACAATTTGTAACACAATATGAGTACATCATGGACACAAGTATTGAGAAAAAGAATCTTTAAGGCTGCAAGGGTGAGATTTTAGAACCACCGCTTTAGGGGGAGATATGCATTTGAGAAGCAAGCTGCTCACTTCTACACTAGGAGTGTTTTCTTCGTATTCTAGGAGCTGTTACGTGACTCAACATCATGCAAGAAGGGGCAGGTCACTGTAGAGGGTGAAGGTGTTTCCATAGAGATATTGAAACAAGTGCGCAGATGCGGTCAGCTAACATGGAAAACCTACAACATTTCAGTCTAAGATAATGCAACAACATATTCATGCACCTGCAATATGTTTGAGCAAGATGGACTTTTATGTCCCCACATTCTAAAAGTATTCACCAGCTGCGATGTAGAACAAATTCTAGAGAAATACTTGCTTAGAAGATGGTTGGAGGAAGCAACCATAAAGATCAGTGAAAACCTCTTGTCACCTGAAGCTTGTTTTGGTGTTCCTACAACCAACAAGCTCAGATATAATGCATTGTGTAGAAAATGAGTGGACTAGCAGCAGATGCTTCACAAGGGATAGACAAGGTTTGGGAAGATGTTAAGGCAGCCAGGAAGTGTAGCAAGTATGGAAGTAGATGAATGCCAAGAACAAAGGACGGTCAACACAGCCATGGTGAACAACCCTCCTACCAATGATACACCAGGGAGGCCAAAGGATGAAGTGGAAAGGAAGAAGAGCATTGTGTAGTAAGTGAGGGAGAAAGCTATAAAGAAGAGTAAATCAAAGAAGAAGAAGGGAAGTAAGAAACCTCCCCCATGCTCCTATTGCAATGAAGACGGGCATAGCGTTCAAACATGCAAATACATGCAAATAGCACAAGAGATACTGAAAGCAATGAAAGAAATAGAGTTGAAGCTCTAGTTTGAGTTCTTGTTCATAATTAGGTCATAGCACTAGATAATTTTTAATTTAATTTATAGCATTTTACAATACAATTAATTGCTGCTTGCAAGTGGTGTTCTCAAATGTGATGTATCAAAGTTTGAGTGGATGTACCCTAAAGACTACCCATAGCAAAAGATAGCTGCATGTGGTGAAGTATGGCAAAAAGCACATTGATGTTTTGTTATGCCATTTTCTGAGACTCTAATCGACCATGTCGAATTGGTAGTAGCAGTCTGTTGCAAGTACCTGAATCATATGTTGCAAGTACCTGAATCATATGTTACATCTGAAAAAATCTGATCATGAAACAACATAATTTCACTACTGTTACATCTGAAATGCTCTAATGAAATAGTCGAGTCTCACTACTGTTACATCTGAAAAATGTGGTCATGAAAACAGCAAAAATTCACTACTATTATATCTGAAATGCTCTAATGAAACAACCGAGTCTCACTACTATTACATCTGAAAATCCTCTAATGAAACAACATAAACTCACTACTATTACATCTGAAATGCTCTAATGAAAAAGCCGAGTCTCACTACTGTTACATCTAAAAAATGTGGCCATGCAACAGCAAAGGTTGATTACCAGATCGTGCATATGGTCAACATTGTTGCAAAAGTGGACAAACATTGACAAGCATGGACCAATAGAAAAATAAATGTTACAGCACAAGCTAAAAGAACTAACCAACATTTTTAGAAAGATGTTCACAGTACACCACATTACAACACTAGCGGACTTTAGTTGCTACCAAAAGTAGATCAGCATCATGCCAGGATGTTTTCAGGGTATGATGACCTAAGATTACAAGCATTCACATATTGCCACATAGCATAATAGTACTCCATATTTACAAGAATTCTGGTGTTTCAATGCACATCGTTCTCCTGACACCTCCTAAGGTACATAGCATCAACTTGATCAGGTCTTCTTGGCATCATACTTCTTCACAAAGTCATCTAGCTTAACCACATTGCGTTCTGATAGAAGGAGTAGTGCAACATCATGCTTCCTATACTCTAGCACCGACCCCTGGGCAGAGAGATAATGAAAAAAAGAAAGGAGAGCAAAACTGAGCAAGCATATTTAGAGATAGAAATAGGAGTTGCAAAAATAAGAAAATTTTAGAATGGAAATACATACTTTCTCAAGTGATGAAGCTACAATCTTTTTGCCATCCCATGCATCCATATAATCCATTGTGTACAACCCGCAGTCAAACCTTTTAAGAAAAGGAACAATAAAACATGTGAACATCCAATCATTAGGCAATAATGACAAGGAGGGACATGCTAAATTGGAAACATACAAATTATTTTATTTAGGATATCCTATAGGGTAGATCTAGTCAAAACGAGACATGTTAGTTTTGAGGACCCCGTGTTTTAGTGTTGTGGCTGCAAAATTCTGAATCTGAAAAACAATGAAACAATTCAGGAATACACATGCAATAGATAATCAAGAGCTACTTCAACAACTGAAAAATGAATGTGCAACATGTACAAGAGGCAGTGACAAATTAGAAAAAAAAGGTGACACTAGATTTTCAGAATCCTCTTATTTGGTATTTTTTAGCTTGCTAGCTAAATCATAGCACATCATATGTCATCACATGTGTTGAAATTTACACCAAGAACCACAAATATGTTGCAACAAGTAATCAAGAGCTATTTCAACAAAGGTGGAATGAATGTGTAACAACTAAAAGTAAAAAGCTACTTGAAACACCCAAGAAAACACAGGATACAGCAAGGAAGCCACTTACCAAGTTCTGGGCACGCTTCAAACATGTGCTCTCCTTGGAGGCACTCAAAGAGTCAAAGAAAGCAATTTGCTTCATGAACATACTAACACAAAGAAGCACCCAGTGGTTCTCAAATACTATTGAAAAGAACATCTGCATAGTATGGTTATGTAAAATTAAATAAATTAATGTGGCACCTTTGACAACATCGTTAATTGTATTTCATTGAAACCAAACAATGTATATATAGCTCACGTACCAGATCCATCTTGGCGATAGTCCATTTTTCATTTATCTTGGTGTAAATGTTCTTGCAAGTCCCATCATGTCTGAAAGAAGTTGGATCCACACTCATGAAGTCCTATCCAGCACACATAAAAAGAAAAAAAAGCTAAATAAAAGATGAGTTCCAGGAATTCAGTATGAAATGGAAAGTCACAGGTATTGTATCATTACCATGGCCAACTAGGGGAAAGCAAATTTTATATCTCTTGTTTTTTTCTCTTCATACAATTGAAGGTGGTCAAGATTGAACTGGTAACTCCACAAGGCCATTACATTGTTACCAACCAATCCCCTTAGCTTGAAGGAGTCATAAAACTCATCATACGTAACGTGGAAGCCATCGATCTCAATGAAAGGTGGCCTTGTAGAAAAGAAAAGGCGATATAATTACCACAACCAATGTATAATCAAAACCTACTGGAAGAAAGATGAGCGAAGTGCTAAACCAATAGAAGCTTGTTTCAACAGTTGAAAAATACACTTGCAACAATTAAATAAAGCTATGGCTACAACTACTTGAACACATATGAATGAAGTAGAGCCAATTTTTATTTTTTTGTTTAAAAAAATGAAGACTACAGAGGTGGCAAACAAGCAAAAGCTAACTGATCACTTAATGCAACAGGTATGAATGAAGTATGGAAACAAAAAAAGAGCTAGTTTCAACACATGAATAATGCATTCACAACAACTAAGCAAGCCTAATGCAACAGATATTGACATCACATTAAACAGGGCATAAGTGTAGGACAAGTCAAACTGAAAAAAGGTAGGGGGAGTTGGGAGTGGGTAATCTCACGGTTGGCTTTCACCCTCTATCTTGAATCCCTGATCAAAAGCTCTTTTAGCCAAAAACTTATTCCAAATTTCTTTGGTATCATCATCATCACCCTTAGATCTTTTTTGCTTCAGCCCAAGGCCAACATAAATTCTTTTCCTCTTCTTTCTATTCCTTTTTCGATTGTGCTTGAGCCTATTTGTCTATCCTTGGAAGCCTCAATGGTGGTGTTCCCTGGACAAAAAATCAGGGCTAAAGTATATGGAAACATATGTACTGAAACATATATAGATAGCTACTGCAACACATGAGGTAGTACCAATGAAACAGTAGAGAATCAGGGTTGAAGTATATGGAAACATATGTACTGAAACATATATGGATAGCTACTACAACACATAAAGTAGTACCATTGAAACAGTAGAAAATCAGGGCTAAAGTATATGGAAACATATGTACTTAAACATATATAGATAGCTACTGCAACACATGAGGTGGTGCCAATGAAACAAATTAGCAAAGTTATTGCAATGGGGCTACAAAAGAATATAAGACAAAAAGAGAAAAAAGGATGTGTTAAACAAAGAAGCCACATTTGAACACATAAAATGAGATGGATGAAAAAATCAGAGTGTTTACCGATAGGCATAGGGCTTCTAGATCTTTCTCCATAGATATCTTTGAACTCTGGTTCATCAGGTTTGAATAGGTCAAATGAAGGGATATCATGTACATATGAAGTGACTAATGGCTTGCAAGGAACTGGACCTCTTTTACTCTCCTCTGGTGGGATTGGCGGAGGGGAAGCAATTGGACCTTTTGTACTCTCCCCTGGTGGGATTGGTGGAGGGAAAGGAATTGGACCTTTTGTACTCTCCTCTGATTGGATTGGTGGAGGGGAAGGAGTTGGTTCATCTGTTTTGTCCTCTGGTGGGATTGGTGCACTAGAAGTACTTGCATGTCCTAGTACTCTCTAGTGGGCTGGATGGTTTTTTGGGTGACTCAACAGATGAAGTTGTTGGATCTGGTGGAGGATGCACGTTGGCATTGTCATTGGAAGGTTTCTTCAGCTGGCTCATCTTACTTGCCAAATCAGCAACATCATTCAAACATTTGTTCAGATGGATCAACTTAGAAGCCAACTCAGCACCACGCTTTGCCATGATCACCTTTCCTTGCTCTTTCATTGCCTATGCAAGCTCATCAAAATCTTTCTCCACCAAAGAATTAAGTTGAGCCAATAGAACTTGGTATTCTTTAAGAAGGGACTGTAATAAAATAATATATGCAATGTCAAACATAGGAAATTGCAAACATATATATACATATATATTTGTGCAATATAAAATAGGGTCACTGACACATGTAGGAAATGACACTGCAATATATGAAGTGGAGTAAATGAAACATGGAAGAAATTACACTATAACATATGAATGCACATTGTTCAACATGTATGGAAATTATGAGAGGGTTTTGACAAAATCACCTCAATGGCAACCACAGGAGTATCAACTAGATGGTGGTTGGAAGTGCCTGGGCAATCCAGCCAGTCCTTAAGACTTGGCTGCACGGGCTCTTCTTCTTCTTCAGGCATTGGAGGCTAGGGGTGGCCCCATGGCCTCTTCTTCAGGCTTTGGCGGCAAGGGTGGAATGTAACCAGTCATGGGCACCGGGGTAGGGTAGGGGCTGGTATATTATGTCAAGAAATAACATAATGACTAAAAGAAATGACCAAAGATGAATGAAGATAAAAAAGCATCAAACTCACAGGTTGCCGCCCATATGCATTAAGCTACAACCTACTCCTGTCAACACTTTCAACGAATTTAAAGTCATTGTTGGTGACATGGCAAATACGTGGGACATAATAATTGATCTTGTGAGTAGCCCGGTCAGCAGGTATGTCAAGGTGGTCCATGTACGCAATCTACATACAACCAAAAAAACATGAAGGCCCAACATTTAGGAAATCGGGGCTACAGTATATGGAAGCACATGTAATGAAACATGTATAGATAGCTACTACAACACATGAGGTAGTAGCAATGAAATAGTAGAAAATTAGGGATGGAGTATATGGAAGCACATGTACTGAAACATACATAGATAGCTACTGCAACACATGAGGTAGTAGCAATGAAACAATAGAAAATCAGGGCTAAAGTATATGGAAACATATGTACTGAAACATATATAGATAGCTACAGCAACACATGAGGTAGTAGCAATGAAATAGTAGAAAATCAGGGCTGGAGTATATGGAAACATGCGTACTGAAACAAATATAGATAGCTACTGCAACACATGGGGTAGTACCAATGAAATAGTAGAAAATTAGGGCTAAAGTATATGGAAACTTATGTACTGAAACATATATAGATAGCTATTGCAACACATGAGGTGGTACCAATAAAACAGATTAGCAAAGTTATTGCAATGTGACTACAGAAAAGAATATAAGACAAAAGAGAAAAATGAACATACCGTCAAAATAGCAAGGCAGGAGCCAAGGTAGGGGCTTGCGGCAGCACCTTCAGCTTCAGGATCACTGATCTGGTACTTTCAGACTTGATTCATCAACTCATCAAGGATGTGCCCAGCCTAGTCAAATGATTTGATTTTAGAGACATCCTGTAAGTTGTACAGGTACCGTGAGGTGGTTGCATTATTTGTTCCTAGGCAGAGTACAGACCTCAAGGCAAGCAACATGAATGCCCTCAAAAAAGAGTCTTTGTCCTTAGGTTTAGTCAACACCTCCATGCACTTGGGCCACTTCCCTTTGAATCCATCCATAAAAGGCTCCTGAATCTTCTGGAATGCTTCATAATGATCGGCGATGGAAGTAAGCTTAACAGGCTCTTCTCCGCTAGGCACACCAAGAATGTTGCAAACAAGCTGCTTGTTAAATACAATGACTTTATGTTTGAGCCTAAACTCTCTCAAATCAACATCAATGTGCTTCATAATCCATGCAACGAGCTTCACAGGGATGGAAAACTTAGACATGGCAAGTAAAGCACCAAAACTAGCCTCTTCATTCCACCCTATCTGATCTTGATTGAACTCGTGGTCACAAATCCTGTGGACTGAAAATCTTGTTATGAAGGGGTCTCCATTGCCTTTGCCTTTGGTTTTGGGAGCATTAATTCCTACGTAAAAAAGACAAAGAAACAACATATTAAAATCAAATCCAAAAATTGGGGTACACAGTTCATAATAACGCATAAAAAAGTAGACATAAGTTGCTACATGCTCCAACACGCAGGTGGATAGCATAGATGCGCCAATAACACATCACATTTAAAAAATGAAACATGCCAATATATAGACGCCCTATAGCTGATTGTTGCAAAAATATATATGAAGAAGGCATGAAACACTGGACATATCATGGTGAAAAAACGCAGGACAACATAATGAAACATGTTCAAAGTTTTTATCCAACACTAACCCTAGTAGGAATCAGCATACATGTTCAAAGTTGCTATCCAACACTAGCCCTAGCTGGAATCAACATGCATTTGATCATATATGATAAACAGAAAATCCATTGGAGATGCAGTAAAGAGCAATGGCATGTCTGATCTCAAGATTTCAATTATATTCCTTCAATATCTGTAGTCATTGGACATGCATCTACTGCCTAGCAAGCACCACCAACATACATTGAACACACTATCATCCAGTGTATTGCATTTACAAATTCTGAAAATATGCATATGAGATGATTCAGGTACCCAGAAGCTACATGTTCGACGCCATACCTTTCTGGTTTGGGACCTTCTTTATTGGAGATTTCTTCATAGAGATGTTGCTTCGTCCTTTGCTCGAAGATGCTTGTCCTGCCTTGCTGTTGGGGACCTTGCTCACTGTCAGACCCCCTCGTGCCCTGCTACTGGGGACCTTCCTCACTGCCAGACGCCCGCGACCACATCCCCGCCCAGCATCTGCCTCCTCGTCGGTGCTGTTGGGCGAGTCGCCCCTAATGGGCGACACATCCCGGCCTGATCTTGTATGCATCACTCGAAATCGGCGTTTGGTCGCGGTGGAGAAGGAGGAGCGGGCGGCAAGCAACCGGCGTCGTACCTGCACCGCTAGGGTTGGGGTGACAGGCAACCGTCGCAATCCCTGTGAAGGCGGGCCACGCGATGCAGGTAGTCATGGCGGGAGGATGGGATGGTGGAGACGATTAGCGAAGGTCGGGGCGGAATGGAGCGACACAGTGGACCGGGCGCGACAGGCAGACGCCGCGGTGGGGGCGTACGGTGAGCGGGAAAGGTGGGCGGCGCGGTGGAGGAGGTCGGCGCGCTGGAGGCGGGCGGCGCGGCGGGCGGATGGAGCAATGGAGGCGTCGCGCGGCGCGGTGGAGGATTCCGCGGCGAGGTGGACGCAGCCGCGACCACGGTCGGGTGAGGGGAAATGCCGATTCAGACGGTCCAAAGGCCCACCAACTGGTGCCGTTGCGCAGGGATGTTTGGGCCGCCCGTCTGAAGGCCCACCAAGGAGGCGTTTGGACGGCTGCGCTTCCGCCGGACGCCCTACACCGAGCATTTCCGTATGAACTTTGATCAAATTTATATAAAAAGTGAAAACATTTATGAAATAAAGTAAGTACCATTAGATTAGTTATAGAATATATTTTTATAATAAATTTATTTGAAGATGTAAATACTAATAATATTTGCTATAAACTTAGTTAAACTTAAGCTTCGTTGACCGACACGTGTCTGCATTCTTTCGCGGACAGAGGTAGTACAAACGAATACAACACACAGTCTCTAAGCTGTTCGATCAACCATGTCATTCAGCAGATGGGAGCCAAGTCCAGGGAGCTCCACAGCAGCACGTCGCCGCCGTCGCCGTCACCGTCGCTCGCCTCAGACGACGAGCTTGTCGCCTCCGGGGCGCCGCCGCCTGGCGAACACTCCTCACGAGTCGGCTTGACATCCTCTGCTGTTTCCGATGACGGTTCTTGCTCGTGCTCGTGCTCGTGCTGCTGCTGAACTGTCTCTCGCTGCTTCTTCCGGCACGCCTCCCTCAGCCCAGAGAGCTGATCACGCACGGCGTGGCCACCACCACCGGCGGCGGCGGCGCCGAGGCGCATCTTGAGGCACTCCGAGACGCCGCTGAGCGCGTAGAGCGACGCCGAGATCTTCCTCTCGTAGTCCATCCTGCTCATCATCAGCTCGTGAACGGCCGTGGCCGGCTCGCCGCTGACGCCGCCGCCGGCGGCCTCCACCGCGCCGCCGAGCTCTGCCGCCACCACCTCGAACGGCGAGCAGAGCCCGCCCTCGCACCCCGCGGCCGGCGACGCGGCCTGCTGGTCCATGAACTGGAAGTCCAGCTCCTCCTCCTCTTCCTCCTCCTCCTCGTCCTCTATTTCTTGCGAGCTGTTCTCGTCGCTGCCGCAGTCGTAGCTCAAGAAGTCGTCGACTTGGAAGGCGCACTCCTCGCCGCCGCCGTACGGTTCCTCGCACAACGGCCCCTGCAGCAGCGCGGCGGCCTCCTGCTGCCTCGCCGGGGCGGCGTTGAGGAGCTGCTGCTGGTGCTGGTTGTTGCGGGCCCTGAGCCGCAGGAGCAGGAGGTTGGTGACCTTGGACGGAAGAGCCGGCGGCTGCGTTGGAGACCCTGATGCCGCCGGCGTCGGCGGCGTCGGCGGAGGCTGCGCGGCGGCGGCTACTGCGACGGAAGCCGGCGAGGGGCGCGGCCAGAAGTTGGTGCGCGTGTTGGCGCCGCGGAGGAGGCACGCGGCCTCGTCGTAGGCGCGGGCGGCCTCCTCCGCCGTGTCGAAGGTGCCGAGCCACACGCGGATCTTCTGGATGGTGTCTTTGATCTCCGCCACCCACCGCCCCGACGGCCGCTGCCGCACGCCCACGAACCGCTTCCTTCCCCGCTGCTGCTGCTGCGCCGCCGCCGCAGCCACCGTGGCGGCCATGCCACCACCGCCCGATGATGCCCATGTGCACACGTCTGTTGAAGCCAGCAGTGGTGGCGGCGAGTGGACCACGTCGTTGCCGTCGCCGTCAATATCCGCGGCAGAGTCGGAGGCCTTGCGTTTCCTCGCCATGGATGTAGTCTGATCGAGCTCAGCTTGGTGGAGGGGAGGAGATGAAGAAGAAGCGCACTGCAAGATATAAGGGAGGAGAGGAGGGAGTGGAGACAAATGAAGAGGAGGCATTTTTTGAATTTTGTAGCTTGTGTTAGTGTTCATGGCAGCTCATTTGCGCATTAATTGTTTTTGTTTTGTATATGTGTGTAATCTATGTTGTTTTGTTGCTCTTGTCTTTGTTGATGATGATGGATTAACATTGTGCAGCTTTGGTGCGCAACATTTGGATTATGGAGGGAGCGACAAGGAGATCTAGTGACAGGGATTGGATATTTTAGTTTGTTATAATTTGTTGATGCTCTTATTAATGATATCTCTTTACTATATAGAAGTTTTATTGCTAAGCTAAAGAGGAGGGTTTGGTTGTGTTGGCCTAGTCATTGACAGATGTATATGACATGCATTAGTGCTGTAGTAAAAAAAATCAGGCTAATTATATTGTTACTGCATAACATGACCTATGTGATCACATATTCGAGGTTGGAAATTGTGATATTCACGTTGATGATACGGAATTAAGGATAATCTATATTCATGCCATTTGGATCACTATTTTGTGATATTTTACTAGCTAAGAGATACCATGTAATCAGAAAATTTAGAGTAGAATGACCTATACACGCTGAAGATTAAAAGTTTGGTCGAGATTATAATGTCACGTAACTTAGGGAGGCAGGGAAATTAGTGGTGTTTTTCAGCCTTCCTGATCGCTATAGGCTATGTTCGTTGTATATTGAACATTCATCAATATATATGTGTAAAGTACTTGAAATTCTAGACCCACATAATTTAAAGAGTACCATAACATAATCTAGAATAAATTCCAATAAACTTTACATGCAAGGTACCCCACCAGTAAAAAGAACTTCTCACATAGTGTGTATCTTTGACCACTAATTTCTTTTAGAGAATATTCTTAAAATCCCTCAAATTTATAAGATCTTGAAAACATTAAGAATATTTTGAAAAGATTATGCATGGATACATGTGTCATTTAAGTATTCCCTTAAGTTGACTTAAATCTTTTGAAATGGTGGATTTTCTGTTGTCTTAGGTTAAACCAGCTTAAGTTTGATCAAGTTTGTTGAAAAGAACAAGAATATTTACCATATCAGAGAGGCAAATAATGAAGGGAAAATGCATTCAGTAATGTATCTGGAGCTCATTTGATATTGTAAATATTCATATTCTTTTAATAAACTTGATCAGACTTAAGTTGGCTTGACGTATTAGGACAATTACAAATCTACTATATTAAGGGCAGAGGGAGTATGTGATTTTACCTACACTACTGGAAAATGGAATACCCGTGTTGGTGATGAGCTTTGAGGTTCACAAAGCAACGTAAATGTTGTGGGTAGGGCTGTCCGTTCATCCGGACCCTTGCACTAGTGAGCTTCGATGCCCACCCGAACGGCCTGACACTATCATTGGCATGGCCGCACCCATCTCGCGTTTTGCTAAAAAAACAAAAAATCTCCGCTCTCGCTTTCCTCTCGACCACTGCATCGCAACCGCGTTGCCTGCGCCCACACTGCCGCGGCGCTCTCCACCACGCTCGGACAGCCGCCATCCTTCCTCTCCACCGTGCCCGAGCGCTGATGCCCACCTTCCTCCCTCTCCAGCGCACTCACCATCTTTCGCGTGGCTTCCATTTTGCATCATGCCCGCCTGGTCGCTTCTGTCCCTCGGCGACGGCATCCAGCAATGCGGACGAGATCGGGCAGGGATGTTTGCGCTAAAAGAGCATGTTGCAAACGTATGTTTCAAGTGTTTCAGGTGTTCTAGAGATATGCTGTAATTGTTTTATATCGATGTTACAAAAGTAGATCTGGATGTTGCAAATCTTACAATGGTTGTACGCTATGTTGCAAACGTCTATTTCCAATGTTTCATCTGTCTTTTCAGGCGTATGTTGCAAATGTGTTTATCTAAATGCTGCATATGTTTCACACATATGTTGCAAGTGTTTTTATCTGGATGTTGCGTATGTTTGCAATGTTTTTTAAGTGTTTTTATGTATTTTTGCAAGTGTTTCATAAGCATGTTTTAAGTGTTTCATCTATCTTCAGACGTATGTTGCAAGTGTTGTATCTAGATGTTTCAAAAGTAAATCGTGTGTTGCACATGTTGCAATGTGATCCACCTGCTGCAGGTGCTGGAGGGGGCACGACGAGTCGGGCGAGGTGTAGACGCCGCTTATTGGGGTCGGGCAGGGGCGCTGACGCCGCGTGGGCTCAGGTAGGGCACATACGCCACAAGGGGTCGGACGGTACGTGAAGTGCAGGTATGGGAATGGGGTGCAGGTTGCATGCAGATGCGGGCGTCCTCTAGACCATCCGGGCGCTAGCACTGCCGCAAAACATATACCCCAGTTGTATACTAGAAGATGACCCAGGAGAAGTCCACAAGTAACCATCCAGCCTGTTATGGTCTTAAGCAGATCTGAGGTAGTATTTTTCAACGTACGAATGTGACGTTATCATTTTTAATTTAAGTGCCAAGACGTCGGACAAAGAACCAGAAAAAGTACTGGAAGGTACCCCTGCGGCTTATATATGCTTTTGCCTTTGACTTGGTCCTTGACAATCCATATATCACCTTTTGGTGATTAGCTCATGTCTTACGTGCTAATGAGACCTTTTAGGTAGATGTAAATTATGGTCTATATTATAATTCCTGAATTGCGTGCTTGAAATGATCAAACACTTCACCAAGTAGCTAGTATATTAGTTTAATTTGTTTGTACTAATGCGATCTATCTTGCGCGATTAACTATTGTGTGAACCCAAACGTATGATGGTAACTAGTGCTCGTGGACATGAATTGCGACCAAATTAACAACGTCTAGGGTTGAAAACCATGAGCTCTGTTGCTTTCTTAATCCCCGGATTAAACCGCCGCTAAGCCGCTAACTGTTGTTAGCTGTAACTGGTTTCATTCTCCTCCGTTTGTGTGTCATGCATGACGATGACGGCGTACCCAATGCTCCTTTACACGTCCTGCCTTCAACTAAAAAATGATACTCAGTCTTTCTGGTCTCCGAAAGGCGGGCCTGGTGTAAGCGGTAGAGTCATACCATCTGTGACCGGAAGGTCCCGGGTTCGAGTCATAGTCTCCTCGCATTACACAGGCGTGGATAAGGCTTGTCACTGACACTCTTCCCCAGACCCTGCACAGAGCGAGAGCTCACTGCATTGGGTACGTCCTTTTAGTCTTTCTAGTCTCTGTGGAAAGATATTGCAAACTGAAGTATCTGTTTGTGGCATATACCTCAATGTCTCTGTCACACGTACGCCTTGGGTTTATGTATCTCAGCCATTTTGTGCATCTTGTTGTTGGCTTCACCTTATTTGAGTTATATACTAATTGCATATCAGCTGATTGAGTTGTTATCTATTAGCACACAGTAATACTGAACTATACATCTATTACACTACTAAAAAAAGTGGTACACCAAGAGACCTATGGCCACAGACTGCTGCCTCTAAAAAAAAAGCCAACCACCTCTAGAAAATTATATTAGCACAGTAGAAAACTGATTACACAAGGATCTACTAATTATTTGGAAAGAGAAGGAATAGTTACAAATTAGGTGTTGTTTGAATTCCACAGGATTTTTTAAGAATCCAGATAAAAAAATCACAACAATTTTATTAGATTTTGGGATTCTAAAAATCTCTGAGTTAAAATCCCTCTAGAATCTTAGACCGTTTAGGTGGCATACTAGAATTCTAGGATTTTTTTTTTAATCCGGATTCTTAGAATCCTATGCGGGATTCAAACGGTCCCTAAATCCCAAGCTATATATCCTAAGGATCCAAATTTTGTTGAGGATATATAATCCCATCTTTTCCAAACCACTCGGCCTAGCTAACTTGCAACTGACCACATGGTGTCACAAACCACTTTGCCTAGCTTGCTCAGTTAAAACGGACCTAAACAATGAAAAGCTTCTCAATTTAAAAGGTTTACCGCACTTTCTAACTGCCCCATCTTTTTCGGTCCTGGCCAAGTCTTCTCCGTGATTATAAGGTGTGAAAAGCCTATGTGATGCTTATGGCCCTGTTCGGCTTATCCATATTTGACTTTTTTTTTTCAGCCGAAACAGTATTTTTCTCTCACAACAATTCAGCCAGAACAGTATTTTTCAGCCAGTCTCAGCCAAGTTTCAGACCAACGAACGGGGCCATACAACTGAGAAACATTCCCTTTAGGTAGACATCACATAGGCTTTTCATGCTCTGTGACCAGGACCAAGAATGCGTCAGCAAATGTCTACAACTTTTAACGAGAAAATGACAGCGACTTAGACCAGAGCAAGTAGTGATGAATTAACCGAGTATTAAAATGACATGATGATCCATAATTTACGCAATTTGGCAGAAAAACATCATCACAGTATCAAGATGCATTAGGATTTCTGGTTTCTACACTCTTCCCCTGGGAGAAAAAAAAAACGGCTTAAGATGTTAGGATCACTTATCCTATAGACAAGGAAGACAAATGGCACAAGTGTTGATAAGGGACACATCTTACGTGAACAAGGGTTTCCAATCGCCACTTGCAAGTAACATGAAAGCCAAATGGCGCATGAATGTAGACAAGGATGAATAACACCACCATACCAACTTACCAAGTAATATGTCTCATTAAGATAGATTACCAGAACAATACCTTTGTATTAGCTCCAATTGGCAACCACTTACACATGGATCCCTGATGGAGCGTACCTTTGAAAAATGCTTTTGGCTCTAGCAGTCTTTACATATCTCGTACTTTTCTACAGTTGATAGATCTCTAGTTTCCTTCTTGATGAATAAAGTAATTTTAATATATTATCACCTGCTATCATTCTCAGAGGATCGAGCTATGCAAGCAAATCTTTGTGGATCACATTTAAAACCAGGTAAACAATATCAGTGGGAGACATTTTCAGAGTCAGTGTAACTAACGCGTCAAATGGTTTCAGCATATATAAAACCAGGTAACAACACAACACAGGCTTCCACATGATGATTCCACACAATTTGAGATTTCAGAAAACATAACTCTTTGACATCGACAGCTATATGATAGTGGCCCCCCCAAAAAATGGCAAGTAGAACGCAAAGAAAGCAAATAAATAAAGTAAACCAAATGCTCGTCATCACAGATGCTCCAAATGGCAAACAAGCTCATAGGATGCATAATGTGAAACCAAAGCAATGTTCACATGCATATCAGTTAACTCGAACTAAAAATGGACGTGTTGAAACATCTGAAGGTACAACCCATGAACCCAGCACACATGAAATTTACATTGCCAACACATCATAAAATGAGCAATGCATTATTCATCTCTGAGAAGTGCACAAAATATCATGTACACATATGTACAACAAACTCCCCCACCAGAAGGGTAAAAATTGCACAACAGACAACAATAAAAACTATGTCTGTCAAAAGTTCTACTTTTACAATGTAACATACAACTACACCTGTACTACTAGCGTATTTAATCACCAAAACCAAACCAAAATTCACACAATGGAGTCAACTGCCATCTAGAATTTATCTGGAGCTAGACAGAGGCCAAGAGCGGTGCAGTGCGTTCATCAGAGTTAGAAGCATGTTGGATAGGTTTCAGAGCTGGGTCAGAGTAAGCTGTTATAAGATTACTGAAGAACTCTGCCATATCTGGTTTGCTCTGTTCTTCTCTATCTTTCTTTATCAAAGACTGTATGAACAAAAAAGCAAAAAATGAGGACATTGTTAAGTTACAACCACAGAATAGGAACACAAGGGCATTGTGAGAGAATAGGCATCAGTGTTAGTAAACTTCTATAAACGAACAGGAAATGGTACCTCAGTAGAGTATGCTTCAAAGATAGGCAAAAATCTGTTCCGGCAGAATTCATTGAACAGAAGGGTCAGCAGTGGAAGAGGAAGCAGCAAACTGGATGCAAGGGGAAGTTTCTTTAACCCAAATACTCCAATAGCAATTATATGCAGAACAACCAGAGAGAATATTGTTGTGCTGTGCACAACGGGCCAAAATTTTCCTCCAGTATCATACTTTGGCACATATATATTAAAAAGCTGCATTTGTACCATTTGAAGTCACAGTCAAATATGTGCAGAATGCAAAAATCTGTTCAAAATAGCTGGAAAAACAAAGCTAAACCGTTTCTAAAACAAATATACATTTCTTCTGCTAGCACTGATTGATCAACTAGGGAGTTAAAAGGAGCATTTCAAATTTTGAAGAATACTGTATTTATCTGGTAAGAGAATATTCCACTCCTAAAGACCTAGAAAGCATGTGTTGCCTTTAGGAGTTTTTAATAGGGGTCTGAACTGCTGACCCTAAGGGTCTCTAACTCTATCACCCCTCTTTAGTTCAACAAATGTAGTAGTTTTCGAATGTGAGCATCATTAATGGAGAAGCTAGTAATTCTATGTATTACACCCATATTATCAGGATTTTGCGAGTAAGTAGTTTTATAATTAGTTCACTAAGAAGAATTAAATTCAGTAAATTCGTAGGCGAACTCAAGCAATTTCCAGTTCTTTTTCAAAAGTATGAAGGCATCTTTTACTTTGAGATCTGTCTGCCTTCCAAAACATGAACGCAATTAGATATCATATCACTGACCTTTCAAACTCCATGCAGGTTGCGTGACATTCTGTTGAGGATTTATGAAAACTTTTTAAGAAACTGAGAAAATAAACTGCAATGTTCTCACCTGATTACGGAATATGAAGTAGCCAAGGCAGAAGTAGACCAATACGAACGGTAGGATAAGGGGGGCCACAATAAAATATGCGAGTCCAAGAAGCCCAAACAAGAGAATCCGTGGAATTTCACTATGATAAGGCATTGATGGAGCTTTGGAGCCATCCCGCTTGCAACACTTTGCACACTTTCCCCACAGATGACAGAAAAGAGCAGTAATTTGAGTGAGTTCAGATGTTATGCTTGTCCACGATGTAACCACATATGCAATGAAGAAAGAGGCCTACACAGCAAACACAAAGCCAACAATAGTTAAGCAATGCACAGTTCATATGGCGACCAATACCATACTCACGAACTAATAATCATTTTAATGAAGTATATTTCGCATCTAAGGACTCACAATACAAATATGTCTACAGAGATATCATTTACATAGGCTATGTTTAAGCTTACATGCTGACTACTAAAGGTTCTTATCTTAGGAAACAAATATCTATATCAATGGAAGTGTATCATATCCAGATGAAAGGAAATGCCAATGCCATGTGAGACATAAAAGGAAGAACATATGTTCCAGAAGTAATTTGTGATAACTTTCTTAAAGAACACTGCAAAAAATGGACCAATGTGTGCTATATTATGGTTCATTAAATAAAACAAGAAAAGCATAAGCTACCTGTGCTGGTACAAGAACTGCAAGTTTTGTAGGTAATTCCTTTGGATCAAGGAAAATCTCGTATTGACGTAAGACTGAACCAGTGAGAACATTGGCAAAGAACACAGTCCATATTGTAAACCGAAGCATCTTATTGCAAGCACTTCGCTCAATCCCACTAACAGAAACAAATCCTTGCATAGTTGAAAATAACTTCATTATTGAGGGCACATAAGATGAAAGAAAATGAAGAATAACACTGGGAAGATATCCTGTAACCAGTTGAGTCACAACAGCACTGCAAGGACAAAACACAATAATATTCATAGTGAGGCTACCTGTAGTGTACTAAAGCATTATAAATAACAAGAGACCAAATCTATGAAGGAACTAACATTTCCAGTATGTTCCTCAGAAAAGGCAACCACTGCTCTAGTTGTTCCAAATAGGTGAGTCCTTGAACAAATGCCACAACTAGGAGAAAGACAAGTATGAGGAGAACTGAAGCTACAAATACTACAAACTTGGCAATCCATCTTTCCATGAAGGATGTAGAAAAGAAAGGCCAATAAACGTCATGAGGATCAGGAGCTAGCTCAGTTTGCCACTCAGTTGGGTTGTCTGACTGCCTAATGTAAACTGCATTTGCAGCGCCATATCGAGATCTGAATGAAACAAAGGCAGCAGCAATTTCCTGAAGAGAGGTGAAATAATAACTATTGATCAGAGAATAGAAGAATTTGTGTGCATGAGTACCAGAGCCTCAGAAACAAAGATCAATTCAGGATAAAAATAAGCACATCTAGTCAATTCTCGTAATGCCAAATGAATGCTGAATCTGCACCTGTCTCCTAGTAGCATCTGCCTGTTCCATTCTAACATTCTCTTCAAGGTCTTCCAGCCTTTTCTGGTATTTTCCAACAAGATCATTTCTGCTAAATAATCCAAGAAATTTTCTTGGAGGATCTCCAGTTGACCGTCGGACATATTTTAAGTTGGTAAGCTTTGTACAAATACTCTCTGCATTGTTCTGGTCAGAAATGCAACATGAAGTAAGTGAAACCAGATAGTAAATTCACAAAATCACAATGAAGAAGTTATGAGGCTGATTTCATCTTAATGTATGAATGGAATGATTTAGAGTCTACCAGGTAGAACAGCAAACAAGCAGCAATTACAGAAGAATCCAGGATGAAAATGTATTCCATAAAATGAATCCTTAAAGTGTGAAGGAAAAATGATACACAAAACAAAGATAACTATAAACAAAATAAATTATTATGGAATGAACTATCTTCCTTGCACCAACTTAGACCAAAGTGTATTTACATTACATATTTTTGAAAGCATGGATCTAGAGAACACTTCTACCTAACACAATATTCGATAATATCATTTTTTTGGGGAAAACACCAATATCCTATTGTGAAACAAAATCAGTACTTGGAAACTATGGGATGGGCGCTGCGTATCCGATGGCTTTGGCAGCAAAGAACTGACCCCTCTAAGCCTTGGGTGGGATTGCCAATTCAAATTCCACGGATCGCTCAGGCTCTGTTTGATGTTGCTATTGAGTCTCTCGTTGGCAATGGTGAAGGCACCAAATTTTGGGCTGACCGGTGGCTTCAAGGAAAATCTATCCAGGATTTGGCTCCTAATTTGATTAAGTTGGTTCCTAAGAGAATTTCCAAGAAGAGAACTGTTATGACAGGCGTGCACTACGGCCGGAGAAGGCTTGCTCGTGGCTAGGGCCGCGCCCGGGATGGGCCTCAAGCCCACATCGCCGCGTCATATTAGCTATTATTAGAATTACTAGAAGTTATTTCCTATTATTAGATGAGAGGAGTTATAAATACCTTGTAAGACTCTTTTGAGGATTAAGCAGAAACAAATCTAATTGTTTCCGGCTTCCCCTGGGAGCCGGGAGTTCTGCCCTAGCCGTCCTTCTCGCGCCCTCGCTGCAGCCACGGCGCCGCCGCGCCGTCTTCCTCGTGCACTTCGACCTCGCTCTCCGATCCTCCACACATACAACCTACGATCCCTTGCGAGCAGAACCAGAGTTCCTAGCAGCTTGGTATCAGCGATTCCAGGCACGACGACCTCCGCTCCGCCCAGCCACGTCGCTCCGCCGCCGATGTCATCCATGCCGCTGCCCACGGCGTCCTCCGAGCTCTCAGCCGCGTCCGCGTCCAACTCGCCGGGCGGCTCGCTCACCCAGGGCTCGATCACCCTGGAAACCCTGGCCGGCGTGGTCGATCAGATCAGCCGCAACATGGACCAGCTTGGCCGCAACATGGTCGCCATGCAGGCGTCCTTGGCCGGCCTCCTTCCGCCGTCTTCCACAGCACAGCCGCCACCTCCAACATTGCCACTGCCGGACGCGCCTCCGGTGTTGCAACAGTCGTGCTTTCCCTACGGCATGCCCCATAGCGGGCCGGGGGTGCCTCTCCATCTGCTTCAGTGGCCGACCTCCGCATCACCCATACCGCCATGGGCGATGATGGGGTCCACTTCGGCGCCGGTTTACACGATGGCCACCTCACCTACGCCGTCCACGGTGACCACCTCCGTCGTTCCGCCAGCCCCGACATCCGGCACGTTCTACGGCGGCATGGACGGGTCGCTCTTCTATGGCGGCACTACTGTGTCGGCCGCACCGGCGGTCCTCGGAGCCGGCAGCACTTCGACCACCACGACCATTGATCACGGAGCGCACGGGGGCGCCCCAGCGCCACCGCGCTTCTACAAGCTCGAGTTCGCCACCTACGACGGCGGCGTGGATCCACTGAATTGGCTCAACCAGTGCGAGCAATTTTTCCGCGGCCAGCGCACTCTCGCCTCGAATCGCACATGGTTGGCGTCTTACCATCTCCGCGGAGCTGCACAGACCTGGTACTACGCACTCGAACAAGATGAAGGCATGCCAGCCTGGGAGCGCTTCCGCGAGCTGTGCCAGCTTCGTTTCGGACCACCGACGCGGGGCACACGTTTGGCGGAGCTTGCTCGACTGCCCTTCACTTCCACGGTCCAGGACTACTCGGATCGCTACAACACCGTCCTCTGCCATCAACCCTCGTCAAAAGGCGCAGCTCTACGTCGGCGGTCTTCCTGAACATATCAAGGTGGACGTCGAGATGCACCATCCGCAGGACCTGCAATCCGCCATGTACTACGCGCGGGCTTACGAACGTCGCGCGGCTGCCTTCATGCCTGCACAATAGCCGCAGCAACAGCGTGGCGTTCGTCCACCGGCGCGTCCCGGCCTTCCGCCAGCTCGGCCGGCTGCAGCTCCATCCTCGGGTACTTTCACACAGCCGTTCCCGATGACAAACCCCGGTCAGCCGCGGTTCCGCCGTTTGTCACCAGCGGAGCAACTTGAACGACGTCGCCAAGGCCTCTGCTTCAACTGTGACGAACCTCACGTCCGCGGTCATGTCTGTCAGCGTCTGTTCTACTTGGAGAACGACGACTACGTCGACGCCGAGATCCCTGCCGAGGTTGTAGCCGCGGCCGCGTTCCAGGAGACGCCCGCGGTCGCCCCTCCCGTCCTAGAGCCCACGGGGGAGGCGTCGGCCACCGCCGGGGCGCCACCCACAGTGTCTCTGTACGCGCTCGCAGGGGTGCGCCCAAAGAACGCCATGCTTCTTCCCGTGACAGTGCGGGGCCACCGCCTGGTGGCTCTCCTCGACTCCGGCTCGACGACCAACTTCATCAACGTCGATCTCTTCAGTCGCCTGCAACTTCCCTCCGTTCTGCATCCCACGCTACGGGTGCTCGTGGCCAACGGCGACCGCGTGTCGTGCCACGGGCTCGCCCGCTACGTCGCCGTGAACATCGGCGACGAGGAGTTCTTCATCAACTGTTTCGGCATCAGTCTTGGCGAGTTCGACCTCATCCTTGGGTTCGACTTCCTGCGAACCCTCAGCCCCGTGCTGTGGGACTGCGAGAGCCTCTCCATGGCCTTCACGCGCGCTGGCCGCCGCGTCCTGTGGACGGGGCTCGGCTCCTCCAACGACACCCCCAGGCAGCCCGCCGTTCGGACGGTCAGCGACTCCTCCGGACAAACCCTCCTGGACCGGCTACTACTTCAGTTCGGGCCGGTCTTCGTCGAGCCGCGCGGCCTACCGCCAGCACGTCCCTATGACCACCGGATTGACCTCCTGCCGGGCACCGCTCCAGTCGCTGTCCGTCCCTATCGCTACCCGCAGCTCTAGAAGGACGAGTTGGAGCGGCAATGCGCCGCCATGCTGGAGCAGGGGATCATACGCCCCAGCACATCTCCGTTCTCCGCCCCGGTTCTCCTTGTTCGCAAGGCGGACAACTCCTGGAGGTTTTGCATCGACTACCGCGCCCTCAACGCGCAAACCTCCAAGGACAAGTTTCCCATCCCGGTGGTGGACGAGCTCCACGGCGCCCGTTTCTTCAAAAAGCTGGACCTTCGTTCCGGCTATCACCAGGTGCGGATGCATCCGGACGACATCAGCAAGACGGCATTCCGGACACACCAGGGGCACTGAGTTCTTGGTGATGCCTTTTGGCCTCCAACGCTCCGGCCACTTTCCAGGCATTGATGAACGACGTCCTACGCCCATATCTCCGCAGGTTCGTCCTGGTGTTTTTCGATGATATACTGATATATAGCTCCTCGTGGGCGGAACACCTGCAGCACGTCGGCGTCGTCCTCAACGCTCTCCGCGCCCACCGTCTCCACCTCAAACGTTCCAAATGCTCGTTTGGGGCATCCTCTGTGGCCTATCTCGGCCATGTGATATCCGCCGAGGGTGTCGCCATGGATGCCGACAAGATCACAACGGTCGCCTCGTGGCCCGTTCCGCGCTCTGCCCGTGCCTTGCGCGGCTTCTTAGGCCTCGTCGGCTACTACCGGAAGTTCATCCGGGACTTCGGCGTCATCGCGGCGCCACTGACGCGTCTCTTGCGGCGAGACGCGTTCGCTTGGGACGCCGAAGCCGAGGCGACCTTCCTGGCGCTCAAGGGCGCCCTCACCACGGGGCCGGTCCTTCAAATGCCCGACTTCGACAACCTCTTCACGGTGGACAGCGACGCCTCGGGTGCCGGGTTTGGTGCCGTCCTTCACCAGGGCGCCGGCCCTCTCGCCTTCTTCAGCAGACCGTTCGCCGCACGGCACCTTAAGCTAGCCGCTTACGAGCGGGAGCTCATTGGGTTGGTGCAGGCGGTACGACACTGGCGGCCGTACTTGTGGGAGCGCCACTTCCTCGTTCGAACAGACCACTACAGCCTCAAGTACCTGCTGAACCAACGCTTATCAACGGTGCCTCAGCACCAGTGGGTCAGCAAGCTATTCGGTTTTGACTTCGCCGTAGAGTACCGTCCGGGCCGCCTCAACACGGTGGCGAACGCTCTATCCCGCCGCGACGGCGAGGCTACCCCCGAGCTCGACGATACAGCAGCAGCGGCGAACATCTCCGGGCCGTCTTTCACTTACATCGACGACGTGCGCCGCGCAACAGCTACGGCGCCGGACGCCGCGCTGCTGCAGGAACGCCTGCGCGCGGGTGAGCTGGCTGCTCCCTGGCGCGAGGACGCCGGACTCCTGCTGCACGGTCACCGCATCTTCATTCCCGACGTTGGTGACCTACGTCACCAGGCCATACAGCTCGCTCATGGGGCTGGCCATGAAGGCGTTCAGAAGACGCTCCATCGTCTTCGTTCGGATTTCTATTTTCCGGGCGATCGCACGTTGGTGCAGGATTGGGTGCGCTCCTGTGCTGTTTGTCAACGCAACAAGACCGACGCTCTTCGGCCGTCGGGGCTCCTGCAGCCTCTGGAGGTGCCGTCCCAGGTGTGGGCGGACATCTCCATGGACTTCATTGAAGGGCTGCCCAAGGTCGGCGGCAAGTCGGTCATTCTCACCATCGTCGACCGCTTTTCCAAGTACGCGCATTTCATTGCGCTCGGTCATCCCTACACCGCCACGTCCGTCGCCCGC
This sequence comes from Miscanthus floridulus, assembly GCF_019320115.1. Classification (NCBI taxonomy): domain Eukaryota; kingdom Viridiplantae; phylum Streptophyta; class Magnoliopsida; order Poales; family Poaceae; genus Miscanthus; species Miscanthus floridulus. The sequence continues at coordinate 71,907,358 of NC_089594.1, read as the reverse complement.
GCCTTCTTCAACGGCATCGTTCGCCTTCACGGGTTCCCGACGTCCATAGTCAGCGACCGGGACCCCGTGTTCACCGGTCACATGTGGCGCGACCTCTTCAGGATGGCCGGCGTGACTCTATGCATGAGCACGGCATTTCACCCTCAGACGGACGGCCAGTCGGAGGTGGTGAACAAGGTAATCGCAATGTATTTGCGCTGTGTTACAGGTGACCGGCCTCGCGCTTGGGTGGATTGGCTCTCATGGGCGGAATATTGCTATAACACTTCCTTCCACACCGCCCTCCGCGCGACGCCCTTCGAGGTGGTGTACGGCCGTCCCCCGCCTGCCATCCTGCCATATCAGCCGGGGACAGCGCGTACTGAGGCCGCGGATGCTCTTCTACGCAGCCGTGACGAGATGCTAGCTGAGGTCCGTCAACGCCTTATTCAAGCTCAGCAGCTTGCGAAGAAGTACTACGACGCCAACCACAGAGAGGTGGAGTTCGACGTTGGCGCGTGGGTCTAGCTGCGCCTCCTCCACCGTACGGCGCAGTCTCTGGACCCCCGTGCCAAGCACAAGCTGGGGCCTCGCTGGGCGGGTCCTTTCCGCGTGCTGGAGCGCATCGGCCGCGTCTCCTATCACCTACAAATGCCTGACGGAGCGCGCCTGCATGATGTCTTCCACGTCAGCCTGTTGAAGTAGCATCGCGGCAATCCCCCACCGGAGTCCGGTGTCCTTCCCCCGACACAGGACGACCGCATCCTGCCAGCCCCGGATCGGGCGTTGAAAGCGCAGCAACGCCGAGGTGTCTGGAGCGTATTGATCAAGTGGCTCGGGTTGGCCGAGGAGGACGCTACCTGGGAACGCGTCGACGAGTTCAAGGCTGCCTACCCCGACTTCCAGCTCGAGGACGAGCTGTTTTTGCAGGCGGGGAGAGATGTTATGACAGGCGTGCACTACGGCCGGAGAAGGCCTGCTCGTGGCTAGGGCCGCGCCCGGGATGGGCCTCAAGCCCACATCGCCGCGTCATATTAGCTATTATTAGAATTACTAGAAGTTATTTCCTATTATTAGACGAGAGGAGTTATAAATACCTTGTAAGACTCTTTTGAGGATTAAGCAGAAACAAATCTAATTGTTTCCGGCTTCCCCTGGGAGCCGGGAGTTCTGCCCTAGCCGTCCTTCTCGCGCCCTCGCTGCAGCCACGGCGCCGCCGCGCCGTCTTCCTCGTGCACTTCGACCTCGCTCTCCGATCCTCCACACATACAACCTACGATCCCTCGCGAGTAGAACCAGAGTTCCTAGCAAGAACAGTAAAGGTCACGTTGAACAATAGAAGATGGGTATTTGATATCAAAGGCGCCTTAACTGTCCAGGTGATTCTTGAATATTTGACCATTTGGGGTCTGGTGGATGATATGGTCTTTGGATCCTGCTATTTCTGATCAGCACTCTTGGCGCCTCTCTAAGAGGTGATTCTTGAATATTTGACCATTTGGGGTCTGGTGGATGATATGGTCTTTGGATCCTGCTATTTCTGATCAGCACTCTTGGCGCCTCTCTAAGAGTGGCAGCTACAGCAGCAAATCAGCCTATGAGGCCTTCTTCATTGGTACTATCAGGTTTGCTCCTTGGAAGCGAATCTGGAAGAGTTGGGCTCCCCTGAAATGCAAATTCTTCATTTGGCTTGTTCTCAACAACAGATGCTGGACGACCGATCGTCTTGCAAAGGTGGCCTGCCTCATCCCGCTCTTTGTGATCAGGTCGGGGAGACTGTCCAACATGTTCTGATGTCCTGTGTCTTCTCTAGGCAAGTTTGGGCAGTCATTCTTCAGAAGCTGGGGCTGGTCGCCTTGTCTCCTCAACCGTCTGATACTCATTTCTCTAGCTGGTGGTGTAAGTCCATAAATGGCTTGCCTAAAGATCCTAAGAAGGGCTTAAATAGCCTGATAATTCTGGTGGCCTGGGAACTTTGGAAGCACAGAAATTTCTGTGTTTTTGAGGGCGGCTCCCCAAGTATCCAGCTGGTTCTCCAAAATGTGAAAGAGTAATGTGGACTATGGTGTTCGGCTGGTGCTCAAAGCCTCTCCAAGTTGGTCTCCTCAGGTTTTTCATGCTAAGTCAAGGGGAGTCATTTTTGCTTGACAGTACCTTGTTGTTCTTGTATAAGTGTGTGTGTGTGTGCCCTGTGGGCTGGGGTTTATGGCTGGGTCTCTTGACGTTTCCAGTGCAGCCCATTAGCTGTCGTTGGGGTTTATGGTTTTGCTCTCCTGACCTTCCCGTGTAGCCCGCTGTTTCTTCTTCTTAATGAAATGACATGCAGCTCTCTTGCATCGTTCGAAAAAAAAATCAGTACATGTATACGTCATCCAACATGCTGGTCATAACGGTACTATGTACAGTAATATTGTTCTAAAATCCTGTGGCAACTTTTCTCTTGTTTATTTGAACAATACTCTGTTTGTTTTGTCTGTATGATGTTCCAACGAAAAAATTCCGCCTTCTTCCAATACAACCCTCTGGTCAGAAACTGTCAGGTATTCAGAACAGAGAATAGATTTAGCTTGAACATGAAAAAACATAACAATGCAAGGGCGGGAAGCAGTGCATGCCTGCCAAGGAGAAAAGATGGATCATAGAAATCTGTGTTTTCGATGTTTATATTCTTATCTGTTTTCAGGCCATACAAAAGACGTTTTAATGGCTACAGTAATCGCTTAGGAAATTAGCCCCTGGTTAATTTTCATTCACCCTCCGCCGCTGAATGCAAACAATAGCATTTTGAACTATACTCTATTGCAATTGTTATATCAAACAAAAGAAAATAAATAGTGAATGAAGTCAGAAGTTAGAGACTAATTACAACTGAAACATGTGAAAGTCTAGTACACATGCACCTGATATTAGTTTTTTCCCCTCATACAATAAATAGGAACAATCAGTAAAAAATGGACAAGGTGTCAATCAACAGACACTCCATATAAGTATTGAGAACCGTGAGTGAAGTAAAGGATAGCAGAGCTATATTCAATAACCCATAACGAAGCAACACAAAGTAGCAAAACGAATTATAAACCTTACCAGAAGACGGCGAAGTTTGCCAGTTTGATGAACAACCGTGTGTGACAAGTACGTGGATGCATGATACTCTTTGAAAAACTTATCAACAGCATCACCCACTGAAACACCATCAGATAATGGAATAGCTCGAACAAGAACTGTGAAATGCTGAGGTAATGGCTTTGAGATCATAAAATACTCTAGCCTCTTGCCAGAGATATATTTGTACTCCTGCAAAGCGACGACAAGGAAAATGTTTACAAAGACATAAGAAACCAGTAAAACATTAAAAAGAATTTGACAGAAATAGCAGTAGATCAAATTCAAATGCGAGACCCGATGAGTATGCATTAATTAAAAAAGGGCAATGAGATGAGATGAACTCTAACAATACTCCAACATATACTCTACTGGCAAAAGGGATGCCAAAAACGTCTAGCAAATATAGAAAGTAGGCGATCAAAGAAGCAAAACAAAAAAAAAGTTGAATTACTCACATGATACAGTAGGTAGCATGTAATTCCAGTTATGATATACACAGCTGAAAAGTGAAGCCACAATCTGCCAACCACATTACCACAGGTAATCAGTTTATCTCCTGGCTTAAGGATAAATATAATTTGGAATACATATGTACATTTTATACTCAGTCAAACAAATTTGTCAAGATGGAGCATTAAACACTAAGCAAACGCTATGGACTGAACAGAACAATAGCATGTCGCCAGATATCTCAAACAACTTCTTTTTGGACTTAAATGTACATTCTTTGCCTATGAAAACCAACAGATGGCCACATTGTGTCCATATGTCTCATTAAACAGCCACGTAACATAATTTATCATCACACGAGACAATTCAATTATCAGCACTATACAAGCAGTTTTTTTTGGGGGGGGGTAAACTTGTTATCAAATTGATAACATTGTTTTTTTTTTCTTTGAGGGAGTTAAAACCTGTCCTCAATTTGAACCAGTATTTTCTTTTTGAACCACCAATTAGTCTTTGCTAACCGCAAGCCTTGCACCTTTAATTATACATTCATACTAGCCATTTAGCATGATGCAATTCATGAGATAGGGTAAATCAGATCATTCTTGTTAGCACCAAGAACCAGCACTCGTGCAAAAGTGAACGAAGTTAAGCAAACCTGTACTCTTTTTTTTCTAATGCGTTTTGCAGTAGGGGTGAGCCCCTCCTGTTTCTTTAAAAAAAAAACATAATCTTATAATTGAGCGCTTAAAAAACAAGCTCAATTGGAGCACAAAAAACAAGCTCAGTTACAGGTGTCAGCTCAATAGCACAAGCTGGAGTTGCAAAGCAACTGTTTATATCGGGTTGAAGCAGTAACCAACGGGACAAAAACCCCTCTAAAACCCGCCAAATCTGCATCGAATTAAGCAAGAGGAAGTCGGAAGTCCTCACTTGCTGGAGCCGTCCTGGACGTTGGAGACGCTGAATAGATCGATGGACTTGTTGGGCAGGTCGGTGAAGTCGATCTCCTGAAGCTGGTGATCGAAGAAGTTCACCGGCAGGAGCACCCCGACCCCGAGCACCGCAGCCGCCGCGAACACCCTGATGCTGCACCGCCCGAAGTAGCAAACGCGCACTCCAATGAGCAAGGGAACGGACCCAATCGGGGGAGAAGAGCACAGAGCAGTACAGAGGGCGGGTTCGGGAGGGGGGGAGGGGCCGACCTGAACACGAAGATGCGGACGAAGACGACGCCGTCAAGCCCCGCGGCGGCGTGGACGTCCTCCTCGGAGCGGCGCCACGCCGCGGCGAGCCAGGGCTCCAGCGGCGCGTAGGGGCGGCGCGGGGCGTACACCTCGACGTACGGCGGCCTGCGGCGGAGCAGCGAGTAGGCCGCGGCGAGGAGCACGGTGAGGGCCAGGTTGAGCCCCACCGACGTCGCGAGCGCCGACAGGATCATCGCGGGCGCGGCGAGGCGACGGCAGACGGACGAAGCTCCTCGAAGCACTCCACCGGAGAGGTGGGACCCGCTGGTCAGCGACGGAAGAGGCAAAGCGGGGTAAGGCTTGCTTATCGTTCGTGACTCGGTGAGTGAGTGATGAGAAAGACAAGTACGAGATCACGATTGCGGGTGGGAAGAGGTTGTGGTTGGTAGAGCGTGGGTCCGAGATGTCAGTGACGCACGTGGCAAAAGGTACGTGAGCCTGTGACGTGGTGGTACCCTTAAACCCGGCTTTCCTGTGACGTGGTGTTACCCTTAAACTCGGCTTGATTCGCTTCTTTTTTTTTATCAAAAATAATGTTTTCGTCTCACAAATTTCTCCAGATTCATCTAGATTTCTCCAGAATTCCTCCGAGCAAACGGAGCATTTATCGCGAAGCGAGACGTGTGTAGTGGGTGTGGAACCCGTTTGATGTGATGTGTATAACGGCTATATATATACTCCTATATACGTGTGCGTTTCTACATGGTCACACTTAGGTATGGCAATGTTTAATGCAGTGGTGGAGCCGGCCGGGCTTGTCGGCGAACTTTTTTTAAAAAGATCCTTTATATTAAAAAAGTACTATAGTTTGCTAGATAAATATTTTTATACATAATAAAAATTACTTACAATCTAAAAATCTTTTGACTTCACTACTATTTCAACTGTTTTCTTCTAAAATTTATGCCTACCGTAATTTGAGATTAGCTAAAGACTTATACTATTGAGCCTGCATATATGATGAAAAATCTAGATATAAAACCACCGTTTTTATAAAAAGGGGAGGCATTTGCACCCCTACCAACTACCTAGCTTCGCCCCAAACTTTAAGGTAGCGTTTGGTGGCCCAGCTAGTAAGCGGAGCCCGCGCACCCTCTCTGTTTGGCTGACAAGCTGGTCCAGCGTCCCACTCGCTGACGAGGCGACTCCACTAGTCAGCCGCGTCCCCTACCTTGCGTCGTCCCTGAGCGGGACTCTGTTCCATCTCGCCTCCGCTGATCCACCCGATTTCCTAGGATTTTGGCGTGGCTTCCACACCTAGAGCCCTAATAGAATTCTCTAAGTAAAAGTGCTGCCATGACACCTACGGTGTAGAGGAAGTAGTGGTATGCGTCTCCAGAAGTTGTTGCAGCCGATCAGCGGTGTGTCTCCTGCTCCATCCAAGGCATCCTTGGATCCATCCGAGCTCGAATCGCTACGGAAATAAAATGCCGAGAACCGCTACCAATAAGAAGCAATAAAACCGCAACAAAACCTAACTCAACTAAACCGAAGAACCATTGTTTTCAAAAAAAAAGAGAGAGGGGGCATTTGCACCCCCAACCAACTATTTAGCTTCGCCCTAGACTCTAAGGTTATATAAGAGTACTAAACTACTACTCTCTGTCCTAAAATAAGTATGTTATAGGGTTTGCTGAGAAGATTAATGTTACTGATGGTTTCCTTTTAACACTGTTGGTTATCAAGTCCTTATATGAAGTATGGAGAAGAGGATATCATAAGTTCATACGACTTTTATAACAACTCCATTAAGTTAATTTGTATTATGGTAGGAGGTGGCAGCTGTTATAGGTAGGGATGAAAACGGATCGGATACGGACGGATATCACTGATATTACATTTGTTTTCATATTTCTGTCCGGATTTGAATACGGATAGTGTTAACTATGTCGGATAGGATACGATTGGATATCGACATCATAAATATGCGATTTGAGTATTCGGATACGGATACGGTATCGGATGTTGGATATCCGGACTCGGATACGGACAGATCTCAACCACTCTAAACGGATTCGGTTTCGAATACGGTCGGAAAATATCCGTACCGTTTTCATCCCTAGTTATAGGTGACGGTGCTTTGGAGCATGAAAACGGAGTGATAGTGTGGTGGAATGACTAGGTAGGTAGATACTCCATTCTAAATTATTGTTAATTTTAGTTTTATTCTAGGTTAAATTTCTTTAACTTTGACTAATGTTACAGAGCAATGTATCGCAACTATAATATTAAATTAGTCTCTTTGAGCGATGATACAGCTCACGAGAAATTTGGTAACTTCATTTGGACCCGAAACATGAATCAAAACTCAAAAGACATATCTTTTTTTTTCAAAAAAAAAAGTTAAGGACAACAACGTTGTCGTGCAGCTGCGCTTCCAACCTATTAGAGATTAGAGATATATACTCATGATTAAACTGTACTCTTATATTATTAAATATTATTGTGTAGAGGGGAGGAGCTGGACCTAGTAGGCCCAGGGCCATGGCCCTAGTCGTGGCCCAGAAAAATTGACTTCCTTTATGGAAAGGAAAAAGTCTATTTTACCTCCACGAACTATCCTCAAAATTTAGTTTTTCTCACTGAACTTTAAAACCGGGTAAACCACCTCTCTCAACTTTTAAAACCGTTCATTTTACCTTCCTGACCCGATTATAGGTGGTTTTCAAAGACGGTTTTGTCTTTTTTTTATTTATTTTGGCTGAATTTTTGAAAAATCATAGTAAATAAAAAAAATCATAAAATAAAAAAACCAATTTTTTTGGACTCCACATGAGTATATCTACACAGTGAATATATAATATAGTATGTTTTGTGCTTGTTAAATAGTTTTAAAATAGTTAAAAGTGTGAGAAAAGAGAAACGAGTATGAATTTTTTACTACAGTTAAATAATACAATAATTAGACCACTATGAAAATTTCATCATAATTGGACCATAGAAACTGCAGCTATGAATTAATTACAGAAAATCATAGATCTAAAGCTACAACAAAAAATTTATACTAAAATATATCATATTATATGTTTATTGTATATATCTACTCATGTGGAGTCCAATAACACTGGATTTCCATTTTATATTTTTTTATTTATTATGATTTTTCAAATATTCATTCAAAATAAATAAAAAAGAAAAAGACAAAACCACCTTAAAAAACCACCTATAACAAAGTTAAGGAGGTAAAATAAATGGTTTTAAAAATTGAGGGAGGCGGTTTACTCGATTTTCGAGTTTAGAGAGGAAAACTAAACTTTGACGATAGTTTATGAGGTAAAATAGACTTTTTCCTTATGAAAATTTTGGGCCACAAAAATAGGTCCAGCAACAAAACAAGGCCGTGGCGCTGGACAGCCAGAGTGGCGGCCCGCCTCCTTGCCGTTCACGAAGTGCTCAAGTTCCCCTAAAAAAAAGGAAGTGCTCAAGTCGCCATCCGCTGGGTGCCGGTCCGTCGTCCATGCGTGACCGATTTGTGCGCCTCTTGCAAGGTTTGCTTGGCTTGGCTGCTCTACCTGCTCGCTGGCGGCACCGCAGCATAGCTGTACAGGTGCCTGTCACAATCCCTCAGGTTCTCAAATCCAATTTTCAGATCCAAAGTCCAAACATTTATAGTTCAAATTTGAAAACATGTATCTATTTAATTAGATTGAAAATTAAAAGTACATTTATTTACTAATGTAAAAATTATATATGGTTCACAATGAAGAGAACCAAAACTTTACTACCTTATTTTCCTTGTGTTGATATCATACAACTAGATACTTTTTTTCTTTATCTTAGCTATATTCTTCAATGTGAGGTGTAAGCAAAAGTATTCTGGAGAAAGGGAAAAGATGGACAAGGAAAGGAAGGAGAAAGAAAGAGGGGAATATTCTAGGGGCCTCTTTTTTGTTCATATTCCTACTTTTGGAAAAGCTGCATCTGTTCCGATTGCATGCACGCAAAAATAATGAAGCATACAATTAGAGTTTATAAATAGGAAGTTTTACTACCAGGTGGCTCGCAAAAATCACAATTAACACAACCAGCGCGTGTCATATCAAGCCGACTAACAAATAAAGGGAAGCTTTATTATAGAACTTTTGGAAGACCGAGCTAAGCAGAATTATCTGCAATGTAATGCCATTTCCCCAACCATTATTCTCTTAACATATCATTAACAGTTTCCAACAAAATAGACCGGTCGAATAGCAGACCAACAGAATGGCGGCACCAAACTGAAAGCTACTACCTCACTAGTTGTGTGAAGTTCAGTTACCACCATTCACGTGACATTTCAGAGGCCCCAATGCTACTGTAATAGGATAAAGGGTATGCACCGAAGTCTGCCAATGTTACTGTAACACGAGCAAAGGTTTGCACTCTAAAGTCAGCAAAATCTAATCTGTGTACTTCATGTCAGACACCCTGAAGCCAGGCATCTCAAACGAAGTGGCGAACTTCTCGACCTCTGCCCTCAGGTTCTCTATGTCCTTGTTTTCCACCAAGCCCTTTTTGAAGTCCCTGAGAATCTTGCCATGCTCCTCCTGGATGCTCAAGCAGATGGTCACAGCTTGGTGAAGGTACTCGGCAATCTGCACAAAGTCCTTCTCAACCAAACCCCTTGAGGTCATAGCAGGTGTACCTGGGAATGAATAGTTTTCAGAAATGAAGTAAAGTTGTTGGTTTGCTGTTTTAACATCAATAGATCAGTGCAGATTAGCAGAAAAAACTGCCCTATTAATTGTCATGATCCTGACTTGGAAAATATACTCTCTAACAGTAGTAACCCCAAAATCAACTTTACAAAAAAAAAAAAACCCATTCATGATTACTTCAGCATGTTGAATTTCTATCTTCCTGGACAGCAAGTAAAGAACTGCCTAATCTTCTGGTTGTAAAACATGAATGAAGTTCTTACCCTTTAAACTTTCTCTGCGTGAAAAGAGAATGTGGGCCTTCCAAAAGCATGATTAGTTTTGAGCGCTAGTATTATTATTGCCCTTCATGATTAAATAGACCAAAACCACTGATGGTTTTACTTCAAGCCATGACAAGTTCTAGAGGTTTTATGAAGATTTGAAGTGTTGTGTGCTTAAACTGGAAAATTAATCAGTCCAATAGAAAAAGGTAAGGAATTAAAATTATTGTATGTAGACCAAGAGAATCTAAAATCACTCATTTTAGACTTAAAAGAGGTCCATAATAACAGGAATCATCACTGAAGGGAAGCAGATGCAGATACCCTACAAGATTTTATATAACATATGCAACACTACTCATCTCACACCGTGCTGTACTCCAGGATACCACAGTATATGACAAGTAAAACAAGATTAAATTAATTGACCCATAACCTCTTTCCTTCTCAGTGACCCCTAACAGTAACAGAGTAAAAAAACATGAGATAAAAAAGAGCAACAGAATCCTATTCATGCATTATACATCACACGATAAATCTGTTGGTAAGAAAGAGATACTGACCAATGCGAACACCGCCAGGTGTCATTGCACTGCTGTCACCAAAGACAGCATTTTTGTTCAGTGTAATGTTGCATAGGTCACATAGCAATTCAACCTTATTACCTGCAATTTCAATAAACCAATTTTATAGCAAGTTTGTACAGCCTGCTAAGGGAAAGCCAAAACATGCCATCGAATCCTGCTATGCTCTTCGCCAAAAGAGAGAGAGAGAGAGAGAAGAAGAATCCTGCTATGCATACCAGTCAAGCCAAGAGGACGGAGATCCCAGAGAACAAGGTGGTTCTCTGTTCCATCAGTAACCAACTTGTAGCCCTTACTCATCAAATGGTTACCAAGGGCAACTGTGTTTGCCTTGACCTGCTGGATATAGGCCTTGAATCCAGGTGACATGGCCTGTTTCAAGGCTACAGCTAGAGCAGCAATCTGGTGATTGTGAGGGCCCCCCTGGAGTGATGGGAACACAGCAAAGTTGATCTTGTCCTCATAGTCATACAGAGCACCCTCAGGCTGGCCCTTTTTTGGAGGCTTTGGGCCCTTCCTGTAGAAAATCATACCAGACCTTGGTCCTCGAAGACTCTTGTGGGTCGTAGTGGTAACCACATCGGAGTACTCAAAAGGATTCAAAGCCTCCTACAGAAGAGTGAAGGAATTAACATGGATGGTAAAGTAAAAGAAGATACAGAATATGGGAGTTCTGCAGGAATTCTGTGGAAATTACAAAGTTTAATTTCAAAATTTCAAATTTCTGCATCCATAAGTACCCTAGCCGAATAATAGCATCATGTCATCACTTTGTTTGGATTACATGCATTTGTGTGCTCCATTTGTATGTTCATAAGTTAATGATTAGCTAATGATGCAATACAATTACACACTATAAAATACTCTACATCAGTGCCTGTAAGAGATTTTGAGATAATTGGACTTCCGAATAGTCAACAAATTTGACAAACTTGGTCACGCCAACTCAACCCAAACCAACCCAAATGGTTCTGCCTTTCTTTCATGGAGGTATCTTTGTTCCATAGGAAAAACTGTCATTTTTCGCCTTCTGCTCCGACAATTTTTTTTATGTGTGTGCAAACTCTATCTGGCTAAATGAGTGACACCAGCTGATGCCTAGCAATCAGAATGATCCCTCCCCTCACTTACCATGATACAACAGAAAAGATGCAGCTTCTGTATCAACTACCCAAGGTAATCGCAATTCACAATAGAAAGTAAACATTTATATTCATAAACAACCGGCAAATGAAACCCATATATGATTTAAATGCACAGGAACAAGGGCAATTTGTTACCTGCGCAGCGACAAGACCACTGATATGAGCCATGTCGCAGAGCAACATGGCCCCGCACTTGTCTGCGATGGCCCTGAGCCTTGCATAATCCCACTCCCGAGGGTACGCACTACCGCCGCAGATGATAAGCTTGGGGCGGAAATCCATGGCCTTCTCCTCCAGCCTGTCGTAGTCGACGTAGCCGGTGTCGGAGCTCACCTTATACGGCAGGCTCTGGAAGTAGATGGAGGTTGCAGAAATCTTCTTGCCGCCCGCCGTGTAGTACCCGTGGGTGAGGTGGCCCCCGGAGGGCAGGTCGAGCCCCATGAGCCTGTCGTGTGGCTGGAGCAGCCCCGTGTAGGCCGCGAAGTTGGCGGGGGAGCCCGAGTAGGGCTGCACGTTGACGCCCCATCGGTCCGGGTCGAGGTGGAACGCGGCGAGCGCGCGGGCCCGGCAGAGCTCCTCGACCTCATCGATGACCTCGTTGCCACCGTAGTAGCGTGCCCCCGGCATGCCCTCCGAGTACTTGTTGGTGAGCGGGGAGCCCAGCGCCTCCATGACCGCGAGCGAGGTGAAGTTCTCCGACGCGATGAGCTCGATGCCGGAGCGCTGCCGCCGCTTCTCGCGCTCGATTAGGTCGTACACCTCCGGGTCGACCTCGGCCAGCGGCCTCAGCCCCCACTCCTCCACGGCGTCCATGGCTGCCGCGGCCGTGGCCGCGGGGACGGCCGTAGTGGAGACCGCGGCGGCGGCGGCGGCGGAGAGGAGCGCGGGCCGGGCGGCGCGGAGGAGCGGGGCGTGGAGAAGGGAGCAAGAGGGTTTAGCGTAGGCATGCTTGAAGAGAGCCCTGGAGACGGTGGTCGCGGAGGTTGCTGCGGCGGCGGCGGCGGCGGGGGGGCTGGCGAGGTGGTGCGAGGCCATTGCGGCAACCGCACGCACGCGAGGTGTTCGGTGGATGGCCTTGCCGCCACAAATGGCGGCGCTACGGAGCAGAGCAGAGGAGGTGACGGCTGTGGGAAACTGGGCTGGGCCCCGGCCAGGCTGGTGTCGTGGTCACTCGCGCGCCGCTAGCTTTTCGGCCCCGTTGATTCCGCGGACGAATAATAACTGTTATATATTTATTTATTATACATATATTTATTTATATATACCCGTATATTGCAACAGAGATTATCATGACGATTTGCAGCTTAAAAAAATTATTCAACAACCAAATAATCTATTTCCATACATATATTTTAAAATCAATGTTACTATTGCTAAATGTGCTAGTAATACCTAATTGTGTAATAAGACAGAGAGAAAAAAATCGTGTGTTTATTTAGAGCTGAACCAGGCGGCGTGTTTCTCGCTGGTAGCGACGTAGAGGAAACGAGAAACCCTAGCTTTTTTTTTCTTATCTCGAACCTATTCCTCTCCTTTTTCTTTGCGGGCTTCGTGGCGAGTATTTTGCGACTTGACTGAAGGTGCGGTCCTACCATTCATTCACAGAATCGCCACCCGCCCGTCCCCTAGATTTGAGCGTGTACACTGATGTTTAAGTCGGCTAAGGTTCAGGGGTATCATATCAGATGTTAAATGAGAATGTTTGGATAGTAATAATAAAATAAATTACATAAGTCCCCTTGGCCGCGCCGCCCCGCGCCTCGGCGTGCAGGAGCGTCGTGTCCCGCTGCTGCGCCGCGCCGTTGCCCGTGGCTGGCCGCCGCGCTGCGCCGCCTCCGCCGCCGGCCTCGCCCCGCCTTGCCGCCGTCCAGCGCCGGCTTGCCTCCCGCGGCCGTCGAGCCAGACTCGCCGCGCGGAGCCCCGGGCATCCCGCACCCGCCGCGCGCCACCGCTGACCCCGCCACCTGCAGCGGCCGGCCGTGCCACCACCGGTCCGGATCGTCGGCCTGACCCAAACCCATCGTCCGCTGCGACTCCGTCGACGTCCGCAGAGCAGTCGTTGGAAAGATAAAAATTATGAATATGCAATGTACCAACTTAGTTGGCATTTGTTATTTACTAGTTAATGTGATGACTCAAGTAGTTGATTTAGTTAGTGATCTAGTGAGATATATATGTAGATAGATAGTAACATAGATACATAGGTTCATAGATATAGTTAGATAGATACTTAGATATGTAGTTACATATTTAGTTAACTCCATATGATCTAGTTGTTTAGTGAGTACACTGTATATATATACGTAGTTATTATCTTGATTACTTAGTTTGTAGCTAGAAAATACTTGTTAGGTATTATCTATCGTCTAATTTTGACTAAAGGACATGTATTTTGTTACGTGTTTGAACTAGATGGACAACCTAGTGACCATATATCATGGAGGCACCGTTGAAAACGATCGCTATGGATATGTTGAGTTTCTTGATATGCAAAGTGTGCATGTGCTATTCAATGATAGGCCTTCATTTAGTGAGATGGTTGCAAAGGCTCAGGAGGAGCTGCATTGCCTTGGAGATGATGGCATTGCAGTTGATGGTGTACTGCACCTAGGTTCTCCTCCGAATATCTTTAGGCGAATGATCTCAATTGGTTGTGAGGATCAGTGGGACAACTATGTGAGATCGACTATGAAGAGCTAACTGCAATGCTTGGACGTGGTTGTGCGTCAGATGTTAGTTGATCCCATCCGTCATGGGTTTACCCCAGCAATGGATCATCAGGCACACATCGACCCTTCCGTTCTGAAACCTTATCTGTATGTGCAGATTGCACCTACGATTTCCGATGCTCAATCTGTCCCCAATGTGGTATTTGTAGATGGTTGTCAGACTCATGTTTTCGTGGTAGATCCACCTTATAATATCCCTTTGACACAGAATCATCCGACTAAGTGTCTTAACCGTATGGTTTTTGGGAGCTTACCCCGTTTCTTACATCTATTTCTTTTATTCTTTCCTCATTTCTGTACTGATGTTGTAGGAGATATTCCTGAGAATGTAGATGTGCCCCCTGTTGCTGCGCAAGTGCACTTTGGAGATGGATTCTATGGCTCCAATAGTATTGAAATTATTCATGATTCGGAGCCATATGAGATGGCTAGGGCTCTTGATTCTGATGATGATCGTCCTGTTGGAGGTTGGCATCATATCTGATAGGCATCAGGGCATACTTAATGCCAGGCGAGAGTAGATAGAGGGGTATGCACCTTTGCACCATCGTTGGTGTACTCGGCACCTTACCGAGAATCTACTCTGAAAGGATGGTGTGAAGGGTAACTTTAATCTGTTCTAGGAGGCTGCTCGATAGCTTGAGGACAAGTACTTTAAGGAAAAGTTGGAGCAGGTCAGAACCGCATCAAATGCAGAAGGCAGACAATGGCTCACAAGTTTGATGAGGGATTTGGAGAAATGGACAAGAGCTCACGACGCCGGTGGATGGAGGTACGAGTTTTAGTGCAGCAACATGGCAGAGTCATTCAATAAGTTGCTATTGGGGATACGTGGTATACCCATGAATGTAATCGTTTAATTCACCTTCTATAAGCTTGTTGCTTGGTTCAACGATAGACATGCCCATGCATTGTAGTTGCGGAGTGATGGAGAGATATGGGCTTTGAAACCAAAGGCACACCTAGAGAAGACAAGAGAAAGGGCTGGCACACATCAGGTTGCATGCTTTAACCACGCCACAGGGACTTATCAGGTCGAGCATAGGGGCAGTGCAACGTCCGACAGCGAGGTCCGAGAGTCGAGGATACATGTGGTTGTCCTCCAAGATTTCAAGTGCACTTGTGGTAAACCAAGGCAATACCACTTTCTATGTTCTCATTTGGTGGCAGCAGCTAGGCATCGCAACTATAATATCAAGAGGAGGATACCTCACGAGTTCAGTGTCGACACGCTTGTGCACACATGGAGCCCCCGCTTCGTGCCTTTCTGGGACCCTAGAGAGTGGCCTCCATATGATGGGCCGAAGTACATTGTGGATCTAGCTTACCGTTGGAACAAACGTGGATCAAGGCAGAGGATGAGGCACATGATGGTTATGGATCAGATACCCAGAAGAACGAGGCATAGGAGAGGAACTCCATTTGTTACTGACCCCGAGCAGTACGAGTGCGGCAAGTGTGGTAGACTTGGCCACAATTCACGAAATTGCCATTGGCAGATTAGTGAGGTGCGACTATTGATTTATTTTATTATTTTATATTTGTCGTCTTCATTTAATTAATTATGCATGTCTCTTTTTGTTCTTGTATTTGTGTCAATTACTTATACATTTGTAAGTTCATGTTTCATTGTATATTGAAATTCTAATTCATTCACTTTTTTTTAGGATAGAGCAATTCTACCTACTCGACCCGATGTACGAGGCGACCCACCGAGGACGTCTCATAGCGCTGGGGCAGGTAATAATCTATAAGTTTTGTTCAAAATTTGGTGAACATACATGTGTTCATGAAGTAACAGGAGACTATGTTTTATTCGATGCAGGACCTTTCGCTCCTTCATCCTAGAACCCACAGTGGGTTCTTGGACATGCGGTACGACGACAGGTACACTCCTTTCCTGCAAAGAGCTAGCCTGGATGTCATCTCTTTTCAAGTTTGTCGTGGGTTGCCCAAGTTTAACTCAATGGCCATAACTGCGTTGGTTGACAGGTATTAAATTGAATCATTGCCTCTATTCATGGTCATTTGTTCATGCGATTGACTTTTTGACAATTAATATTGCTTTGTCTTAAATATAGGTGGTGGCTGGAGACTCACAGCTTCCACCTATCTTTCGAAGAGATGACAGTCATGCTCCAAGACTGTTAGAAGATGCTAGGCCTAAGGATTCACGACAACCCAGTCACCGGGTAGTGTAGGTCAGACGCCTGAAGAGCACGAGTGGAGGCCTTCCTTGGGCGTGAGCTTGGCGAGCAAGTGGCTCGCACTTCTGGAGTTCCTATCTCCTAGCTACAGGAAGAGTTCGCACAGTGCCCCGAGGAGACAGTTGGGTACTACTGTAGGGCGTGGATCCTATACTTGTTTGCATGCGTTCTCTTCCCTAACGCCACGGGTGACAGTGCGTCCTGGATGTGGATCCACTGCCTCGGTGACTAGGACCAGGCAGATCACTACAGCTGGGGCTCTACAGTCTTGTGTTTTCTATACCGGTAGCTGTGCGAGGGGTGTCGTCGGTCTTCGTCAAACCCGTCACTTGGTGGATGCGTGTACCTGTTATAGCTGTGGATGTGGGCTCGTCTTCTAGTTGGTCGTCCTAAGGTTCTAAGGTCAGCCTCCAAGATGGTAGCCGACGTGGGCGTACCTTTGGGACTAGGCCAGGGTTCCGTACGCGAGGTTAGATCGGGCGTACATTGAGTTCACCAATGAGCTAGACACGCTGACGGCGTCTAGTGTAAGTAAATTTTATTTCCTATGCTAGTTTGAAAAGGATTAGTATACCATCTAACATCTTATTTTGACATGTTGTAGGTGGAGTGGGAGCCGTACGGTGGAGAGGACATACTTCCTTTTCAGCTGAGCAACTTTTGTGGGGCCGACGATGACTTCTATAGGATGAGGTGCCCTCTAATCTGCTTCTATGCTATCGAGTACCATCTGCCATATAGGGTTGCACGCCAATTTGGAGTGAGACAGCTTTGGCCTACGGCTCTGTTCTCGACTAGGATTGACTTACACAAGTAAGTGTTTTGATATTTCAAATGTCTCATGATGATGGTCCATTTCTATTAATATGGTGACATGTACATGGATTCAAGTAACGATGACATACGTGTAGGTTGGATCATCAGAGGAACAAGAAGATTTTTGACTAGGAAAGGCACCACCAGTCCTTCATTGAGGAATGGGAGGAGATGCACGACAATGTGGACGACAACAATGAGCCGCACACGAACCGTAAGTTCAGGCGGTACCAAGCTTCATACCAACATGCGACACGTTGCAGGCTAAGGCTACAGTGGACCAAAGCTGACTACACCGACATCGAGTCCTCCGACGATGAAGACACGGCGTACGACCAGTTGACTCGTGCAGGAAGGCAGGTGGAGGCAGGACCGATCTTGGACAGAGTGGTAAGCCAATTGCCTTATTTTTGTATGTTAAGTTGCATAACAATACATTAGGCGTTCTTGGACCGACATTAGGAGTTACCTATTGTAGTTAGTGCAACCTTCGAGTCGTATCATCCTTATAATATGTTAGATTCTTGTACAAAAGAAAACAAAACCTATTGCTATCTGTTTAGAAGTATTATTATTGAGAACTTTGTTGCAGGGCAATACACTCAAATGCTCAGTTGAAGAGATTGAGCGCGTTCGGCCGAGAGTCAATGACGACTACATACTTGGCTTCCTGGACGTAAGATTAAAAATATTATTTCAAACATATCATTAATACGTTAGATTCTTTCAGTTAACATAGTTTTGTATAACAGAGGTTGTCACGTCGTCTACGCCGTGCAGTTGGTCGTTGTGGTTGCAGGATAGACACGACGCATGACATGTACGTTCCTTCCATAGGCAGAGGAGGCTTGGGTTCCTCTAGTCAAGCAGCTACAGGGGATGGGGACGAGGATGAGGAAGACGACGACGATGACTCAGACAAGAGGCACAAGGAGCTTGGCCCCTCTCAGCTCCATGACGCTCCCTCGACTCATCCTAAACCGCCTCTAGGCACTAGGCAACGCTGTCTGCATGACCCTTACACTCCAGGTATGAGCGCTCTCGGTCACAAGGGTAAGGGCAAGAGTAGGAGGCAATGAGGGATGTGGTAGTTGTTAGTATGCACTATTATGGATTTTGTATTTACTTTTCTGTAACTATTTGGGACTGTATGGATATTGTGGACTATTTGGACTACGTATGACATATTATGTTGGTTGTGATATTCGTTGTGGTTGCATTTTGCTCCTTGGATGATTAAATGTTTGGAATATATAATGATGTCTCTGTTTGTAACTATGGATGCTCCTAAAACAAGGGAAACTCTTGTGAATTTTTTCCGTGAAACAATAATCATACTACACTGCTAAAAGGCACAAATGTAGTACACAGATTAACTATAAATTTATTAGAAAGTGTATAATCCAAACGTACAGGGACAGCAGCGATTTATCACATCACTGACATAGTACTGGCATGCATGGAAGCACAACTCCACTCTATCTCCATCATCCATCTTATTATTGTTTGATCCAAGGGCTTAGGTGAAGAGGCACATGGATCGCTAACATGTCACACTAAGAGGCCTCTATTCCTCCTCTCAACTTATAAATAACCACTCACTCCCTCTCATTCACACACACAAAAAGGAAGAAGAACACTCCTCAGCATTTTCTTTTGTTGCAGTACCAATGTTTGGAGGGTCGTTCAGAGGGAGAGGAAAGGGGAAGGGAACTACCTAGGGTGGGAGGGTCCTCTTAGTCCCGATTTCTTTGAGGAAGCTCTTTATGAGAGGTTCCCAGTTGAGAGCAAAAGTGATTTCACCAAAGAGGCACCACTAAGAGGATACGATGAAAGGAAAGAAGAGTGACCAAAATACATGCATGGTGAGGACTGCCTAGTGCAGATGTTCACCGAGGGAATAGATGGAGGTCGTCGTTTCTTCAAATGCCCACGAGCATGGGTAATTGCTATTACTTTTTGTTTCTTCAATATGTTTCTCTTGTATATAACTTACACGACATACTTATTGTACTCTTCCTTGGCCGAAGAAAACTATGGGTTCAGTAGGTGGGTCGATCCTTGACCTATTTATCTGCATGCGGAGTACATCTACTACCTACAGGACCGTATCTTCGATCTAGAAAGGGAAGTTAACAGCGGTTACAAAGATGACGGACAGGACGACAACAACAATGGTGCTGATTCACAGGAGGCACTCTGCAATGATCCATATTGCACCTACCCTAACCACAACAACAAGGGGCCTCCCCCGTCACCCCCGCCACCACCAACAACAACAACGGGAGGCTACTATGGAGAAGGTGCAACACAATTTGCTATGTGGCCACACTACTAGGATGACTTTATCTTTTTCACATACCACATCTATGTGTTTGTTGTTTGGTTTAATTACCTAAGGAATATTAGGTTTAGTCGAAGAAAACTTTGTACCCAGGTTCGGTACATGTAGTCACATGCCATTTCATGTGTTTCATGTGTTCATTTATATAATGTCGTACGTCGTTAGGTTTTTTTGCAGTAAGTGTTCACATTTCAATACGTCCGTATCATTAAACGAAATATTAAGACCATGAATAATAAAAACAACCACATAATGAAAAGTTCAAATACTATGCCACATTACACAACATATTAATACTAGAAGTACGTGCCAACAATAGACATAGGGGCAAATGCACTTTCAAATCCTCAGTCTAAAACGTACTGAGTAAGCAACTCATCATCCGAGTACCAGTCCTCTACCATAATCCTGTTGCTGTGGCTAGGATCACCTGTGTTGCTCTGACCTACCTATCGCCCATAGTAAGAGGCATCCACTTCATCTGTGGCCGCTGTGGCCTGAGTGAAGAACACGTCGTCATCCTCCTTCGCCTATAAGCCCGCCTCTGCTAGAGCGATGAGCTCGCTCAGTCTGGCAGTGTCGTCCTCAGCCTCCTTCGCCTGCATGTCTGTCTCTACTAGAGCGATGAGCTCGCTCAGTCTGCCAGTGTCATCCTCAGCCTCCTACGTCTACATGCCCACCTCTGCTAGAGCAATGAGCTCACTCAGTCTGCCAGTGTCATCCTTATCCTTGTCCCCCTCATCAGACAACACAATCGGTGATTGAACGGTGCGACCAGCTCGTGATCTATGCTCATCTAACTTCTTCTCCTCATACCTTGCACGAGCCACCTCTACGTCATGTTCCTCGCTGCAACCAATCTCTTCATGTATAAAATACAATCAGTTAGCAACACGATTATATTACATTTAAAATCAGGCAACGAAAAAAGGCTTTCAAGCACTCACTGACATATAATGTAGCAACATGCTCGTTCAAGACCTGTATCTGTACTCTTGTCTCCTCCCCTGCCTCATTCCTTGCCCTCTCCTCCTCTAACGTCATCCGCCTCTCCAATCCCCATTTGTTAAGCCCAACATCTATCGGGTTACAAATATCGCGCTGTCTAGCAAACTCACGCATATTTTCTTTGTGATGTTTAACGAATAGGTTGATGTAGTCAGGTCCAAATCTCCTCTTCCGTGCAATTAGTTGCCTTTTCTTCAGTTCATCCAAGAACTTAGCTTGATCATCATAACATTCCCACCTGTATTTTCTAGTGCTCTGTTCAAAAGAAATATTATATCATATATGTCTTAGCAAAAGAAATAAAATACGATTCCATGTTTACCACAAAAATAACGAACCTCATCATACTCAATCATATGGCCGCAATAATGGTCTATTCCAAGCTCGAAGGGACTAGGCCATAGATGGATTTAACACCACATTCGCACATGACAGGAGGTGCTTTGTAGATTACCCTTTCTTTCTTCTTTTCCTTAACCCTCCGCGGTTCTTCCGGCCATTGGTTCTTAGGACCATACAACCATTCCTTGAAACGACACTTCCCCATTGAAAACACCTAAATAACTAGAAAACTCGGCGCGGCAAAGCCGCGCCCTACCTGATTTCGCTAGCCTAGGTTTTTTTTCCTTTTTTTTTGTCATTTGATCAAGCAACTGGTGGCCGTTATGGAGGTGCTATCCTGCCACTGCAACCTCTCACATCTCAATGACAAACAGTGTAACTATGGTGAGATGGAATGGAATCAAATAAATTGCTTTGGTACAGAATTAACATACTTCACCTGCAATTAGCAGAATGCCAGAGTTTACAACTACTTTGAGATTTAAAAGCCAGTAGTAAAGACAGTACATCTAACACTGAAATCAAGATCATCTATGCTCTCAATTTTGAATTATCTAAGGATTTTCAATTATCTATAATAACAATGTTGGTCAGAAAATATAGGCAGCTGAAGAAGATAAGTAAGAACATTCATAGTATCTGTCAAGCTAGAAGTGTACATGAAAACTATGTTATGTATAAAATTAATCAGACAAAAACGTACAAGTAGCATTAAAGAAAGTACTATAATTAATTTAGAAGTTATGACAATTTCTAACATGTTTAAGACTTTAAGTACCAGAATGTTTTATTTTTAATTTTCTTAAAATAAACAAGTCAAGATGTAGCAATCTGAAATGTCAGGTCTTGTTCAAAGATGGGAAGCTCTTGAATGCCACAGATTATTAACATGAACAAGTACTGTGTAGCTCTTCAAAAGATAATCCTATTCTTGAAGGTCTGACACAAAACAAAGATGCATTCATTATAACTGAAAACTCCATGTTGCACCTTACTTCCGAATGCAAAAAAAAAAAAAAACCGCTCTATTCATAGGTTCATTATCTATGAAACACTGGAACTCCAGCTACATTTACTAGACACATACATCATGTGGTTACATATGCGGGGACCTCACTTATATACATCTTACTGCTAACTGCAATTGTGCAGTTTCAAATGCCACAGTCAGAAGGGCAAAAGGCGACTCTAATCAGGCTAGCTTAAAGGTACTACTTATATCCTGCACGGCACCACGGTGATTCGCAAGGAGCGGTCGGTCTGAGGGCAAAATCAGGAACATAACAACGAAATGCTCAGACAAAGGTAACTGCATAATCATTATCATTGAAATACATCCATCAGGATAAATAGATACAGTTAGGCATGCAGTTACGCTTATAATGTATTTTGTAACATATAGCGTATTTTGTTTCAATAAATTAGGCAAAGGAAACCAGACATAGTGTGGTAGTCCTACCAGTGACCCTTATTTGTGCGACATGGTATGTGCATTGTAATGAATCATTTTCTATTTGTATCTTATTACATTGAGCTTTCTATCATGCCTCAAATAAAGAAAAAGACTGTCTCTGTATGTTAATTCTCTAATTCAATAAACACTACAAATTTACTAGCACATATGTCAAGAATTGCACAATAAACCCAATAACCTGTACAAAATTCAAATCCATATACTTCTGTCATGGTGATGGTGCCACCGAAAATTGCTGGTACTACCCACATGAAAATTAATCGGATCCACATACACCAGGATATTTGCAGCAAATTTGCACTTTAGTCACCATCAGACTTGCCACTGGACAGCTAATGAAACCTCCTGCATGCAGTGAACAAAGGAAAAAAAGTAATAATATAATCAAAGAACTAACCCGTTCGTCTTGGGGCTGGCTTTGTTCACGGTTTCCACAGCGAAGGGAGTCCGGGTGGCGCGGCGAGGCTGGGGGCAGATGACCTCCGCCCGGGGCGGCGGCGGCGCATCCATCTGCCAGAACCTGGACCTCCTCTCGGGCATTGCCTCGGCCCTCGAGATCGGCTGCCTCAAATAGCAGTGCTCCATGCCTGACGCTCACAGCCTCCTGAAACCCAGATGAGGAGAAATTGAGTCCGCTAGATTGGAAGGAAGCGATTGCAATGGAGCGAGCCAGCGATGAGAAACCAATTCGCGTACATACAGAAATCAAAACCGCGGAGGAAATACAAACAGGACTGGTACCGCGGCCTCGACGGGGGCACGGGCGTCGAACGGCGATGCCGCTTCGGCGGTGGCGGCAGTGGCACTCGGCAGCGCGGCCTGGGTGGGGGTTGCGACGGGGGCGAGGGCGGGAGTGGTGGCCGTGGCGGAAGCGCGGCGCGGGCATGTGGGAAGAGGGGCGTCGGGACTCCCGTTAAGGCGGCGCTCGGCAGCACGGCCTGAGTGGAGGCTAGGACGGGGGCAGCACTCGGCGGGGACGGGAGCTGCAGCGGCGCGGCATGGGGCTACGGGAGGAGGAGCACCGGAATTCGGGAATGGGGGAGCACGGCACGGGAGGACGGATCGAAGTGAGGCCCGAGCGGAAGGCAGGCCGGCCAGGATTGCGGGTTGATTTCGGTGAAGTTCGAGGGCTCTTAAAAAAACCTAAGAGAAGGCCTGGACTGCGGGTTGATTCGACTAAAGTTCGAGGGTTTTTTTTAAAAAAAGACCACGCCTCACACGCTCTGGGCCGTTCGCGCGCCCGATCCGATGGCCGGGAAAAGCTGGCGACGTGGCCACGCTCGCCGGCCCGCTTTTGGACCCAGGATTCATATAGAAAGATGAGACATTAGTACATGAACACATATAGCTCAAGATTTAAACACATACACTTTGTACTTACTTCATGCTTGTTTGAACACACAAACTCCAACGTATTCTCAAGATTTATCATAGCTCGATCTCCGCAATCACACAGAGGAGGTTCCTCGAGTCGTCTAACTGTGGCTAGGTGCTTCTCCTTAGCCGTCATTGGCAGAGGGTTAGGGGGGTGGAACCCACCACTTGAAATGCTCACGTGGATGTCTCCCTCTAAACCAATCGTCGAAAAGGAGGTACATAGGATCAAACTTGTCTACACCGTCGATCCACTAAAAGAAAAAACACCTCTCATGGTCCTACATACGAGGTTCCAACAAAATATTAGTAGCATACTTACACAAATAAAGAAAAATGATAGTGGAAACAATTTCTTACATTAAAACGACTACATATGTAGAAGCAACGCGCCGCTGTGTCCGGGTGTTTTAATTGAAAAACATGGGCCAGGAAACCACAGTCACAGTTAGGGACAGGGAGGTCAGGAGGGACGGGGGCATCTTTGCTAGACGCGTCGAGGTATGATTCTCGAGGACGACCCCGTTTTCGCCAAAACTCCTCCCGAAACATTTCTTGCATCTAACAAAACAGATATAATTTAACAAACATAAATCAAAACATCACAAATAAATATCAATGAGAACCATAACTATAATACAACCAATTTCGTTCTAAGAACCCAAAACAGTTAACATTAAACCATAAACCTAGGGTTTCCCATTTGATGCACAACAATGAACCCATAACATAACTACATGCGCCTAGGTTTGCTAGCTTTTTCCACGCCTTGCATCATCCAATGGTTGTATAATATATATATCGATGGATACAATGAAACCCTAAGTGATGACGATTCTTAGGTTGAAAAATCCGACAAATATATACCGAATCGATGTAAAAAAAAACTAGGAGGGGAGCGAGGATACCTTGCTCTCGAAGATCTACGGATCAAATCAAGGTTTTCAAGGTCCAATATGCCGATTCGTGAGGTAGGGTGAAGTGGGGAGAGAAAAAACCCGAGAGGGAGGAGAAAGAAGAGGAAGAACGCTCGGGCAGGAAGGTTGGGCCGGTGTTAAATGCAGAGAGCTCGGCGACAGTCACTATGGCGCCGAGCTCGGCGCCAAGATCTACGGCGCCGAGCCCTCTGGCAGGTCATCCACCGTGCCCAGGAACTCGGTGCCAGACACGCTGGCGCCTACCTCGGCGCCAGTATCAATGGCGCCGAGCTAAGAGTTTATTTTCTGAATTCTTTTCGCTAGAGGTCTGTTTGTGAGAAACTTTCAAAAAAAGACTAAATTGTAAAAAAAATCGAGGGGGTCCGGTCTCACCATGCCCATGGCCACGCCTCTTGTGGCCGTGTGCCGTCCACGTGCAGAGATGGAGTCGCTGCTCAAGGCTCTCTAGGATGTAGTTTTGTCATTTTCCTTGATCATTTGATGTGTAAGTCGTCCTCGTCCATAATCTGCTTCCTCCGTATTTTAACATGCATTTCATATTAGTTTTGTGCTAAATCAAACATTTCTATCTTTGGTCATCAATTCTAAAAAAATTATGTAGATTAACAACATAAAAATTACATTTTTAGTCTCACTATGAGAAACATTTTCATACTATGTAATTCGAATATTGCGAAACTACATGGACTTCTTGAAATTAATGTTCAGACTTATTAGGATTTTTTTATATTTTGTACAAACCTAAAGTCACATGTAAAAAACAAAGGGGGTATGTCCTTAGGTGACATTTGGAACTACATGGACTTCTTGAAATTTGGAAAATTGTTCTACAAGGTGAGAAAAATGTTCTAGAAAGGTAAATAATGCTTATGTGAAGGAGAAAAACTTTTTTAGGAATGAGATATTTGATGGGTAAGAGAAAAAAAATGTTCTAGAAAGGAGAGAACTATGTTTTTAAGATTTTTGTCTAGAAAGTGAAACTTATTTCACTTCATATATAGGGAATGTATATCTCAGTACCACAAAAACATTTTACTTTTTTATTTACGGAGGCTAGCAAAAAATATTGCAGTCTTAAAAAAATGAACCATGATTTTTAGAGGCACTCGTTTCATTTATGAAGACAATAAACTTGTAGGCGTCTTTGAAAAGCAATTAATAGAAGCGGACCTTAGAAGCCCGCCTTAGTAAATAGCCACAAGCCCATCAGCCCACTAAAATGTAATCTTGTCCCTAATCTGCACCCTCTCACCGAGCTTGGAGGTCCGCGCTCCCTCCTCATACCGATCGAGCTCCGGTGAGATCCCGAGTCATCACTCTCTCTATTATTCCTCCACTCTACTCGCTATATAGCGCCGCACATGTCGAGTTTTGTGGAATTCCTAGTACGTTTACTGATACTAATTTATAGGGCCATTTTTATGGGGGCCGGCATCTTATTAAGGCCTTGTTTAGATGACATCCAAATTCCCAAGTTTTTTCACTCCCTCTCCATCACATCAATTTTTAGCTGCTTGCATGGAGTATTAAATGTAGGAAAAAAATAACTAATTACACAGTTTGGTTAGAAATCACGAAATGAATCTTTTGAGCCTAGTTAGTCCACGATTGGACAATATTTGCCAAATAAAATAAAAATAGTACTATTTATCGGGTTCAAAAAATTTGCAAAGTGAACCAGGCCTAAAGTATACTTGGCCATCGGGCCGGCCCGGCTTGGCACGGCACGGGCCCGTGCCAGGCACGGCCCGGAGGATGTCGGGCCGGCACGGCACGCGGGCCTCCCGGGCCGTGCCCAGCCGGGCGTCGTGCCTGACCAAGGGCCCAGGCACGGCCTGCTGGGCCGTTTTTCGGGCCGGGCCGGCCCGAGAAGGCACGGCCTGCCAAGCGTTCCAGGCTGGCCCGAGGCCCACAGAGAGAGGGAAGGGGAGAGCAGGAGGCAAGGGCAGCCACGGGGAGCGGCCGCCGCCGCCGGCGCGCTCGCCCTGGAGGCTGGATGTGGGGCCGCGCGGAGAGGTAAGGAGGCGGCGGTTGCAGGTCGGGCCGGCCCGAGGCCCACCAAAAGCGACATAGAGGAGGCCGGAGGGGGAGGCGAGGAGTGGAGGTGGCGACGGCCGCCGGCAAGCTTCCCCCCGGGTCGCTTGATGCCAGATCCGGCGGAGGAGGCGAGTCCGGCGAAGTAGCGGCCGGATCCGGCGAAGTAGCTGGCGGAGTTGGCGCCGCGGAGGGGATGGAGGCCGCTCCGCTCAAAGCCGTGCGGGGGCGCGGAGGAGGCGGCCAGATCCAGACGCGCGGGGGGGGGGCGTGGAGGCGGCGGCCGCCGCCGCACTCGACGCCGTCGCGCGAGGGGCCGTGGAGGTGGAGCTCTGGAGGCGGCAGCATGGGGATGGGGGAGGCGGAGTGGAGTGGAGGTGGAGGCGGCGGCGTGGCCGGGGATGGAGCACGCGGTGCCCGCTGCCACGAGCGGACGCGCCCACACCTGGCCGGCGAACGAAGAGAGGGAGCAAGGCAGAAGAGCGATGCCGCGACCGCGAGTGGGGAGCGCCGGAGCGGGGAGGGAGGGGAGCTGGGGAGCGGCCGAGCGGGGACGGGGAGGGAGGGGAGCCGGGACGGGAGGGGGATTTAGGGATTTAGGTTCAGGGGGGACGGTGGACGGGGGGTGGGGACGGCCGAGCGGAGCGGCCTGGGCGCCTGGCTGGCTGGCTCTTAGCAGGCCAGCTTGCCGGGCCGTTCGGTACAGGAGCGGGCCGTGCCGTGCCAGCCCACGGGCCTGAGCAGCGGCCCAGGCACGGCCTGCTGCCTCGGGCCGGGCCAGCCCAGGCCCGCATGTTACCGGGCCGTGCCGTGCTCGTGTCGGGCTAAAAAAACATACTTCGTGCCATGCCGTCGTGCCTCGGGCTGCATGGCCAAGTATAGCCTAAAGTAGAGCTCGGTCTTTTCGTCCGGCAACCAAGCAGAGGCGACTTGTCCAAAATGGATTAGTCGTCGTACCATACATGCCGCACTCGTGCTTGCTTAGCTTTTGACAAAAGCCTAAGGTAGGAGTAGTAGTTTACAACTTGTAGTGTACGCGTTGCCCAGGTGTGCACACAACACAAAGCCAGCAAGTGCATACTGTCACACGGCAAGCAAAGCAACTGCCTTATCTCACTCTATCACATCACATGCTCTGTGTTAGTCAGCCCGTTGGTTTCAGCCAGAATTTATTAGACTGCCCATTAAGGGCTGGATAGCGAGAAGATGGCCTTCTTTTGGGCAGGTTCGATTCCTGCTCGCTAGAAATATCATAAATAAAGAAAGAAGCGCATCCGTATTTTCCTCTCAAAAAAACCCAGCATCAATCGGGCTTATCAGCCCAAAAACCAACCAGCGATATATATGTTTTCTTATTGTATTGATTTATTTACATGCATATACACCAATTCAACCAATGAAAGAATTCATGATCCTTGGTTCTACCTACTCCTATATCCTATATACCTAAATACAATGAAACAATGAAGAATACATACATAATGAACAGTGCCTACGTATAATAGTAGTATATTCACGATCCAACAACTAAACACCACCACCTACAGCTACAGGCGATCGACATGAACAATTCAATCTAGGTATACAAGCACAACTAATCAATAACGAACAGATCAATTTGCTGCTGATCAGATCGATGAGCTTAAGGGATCAAGCCGGGATCATGAACCGGGGCTTCTTGAAGGCGAGTGGGCTGAGCACCTCGTCGTCCTCCAATCCCGCGCACCGCTCCGGCAGCGCCGGCAGGTTGAGGTCGAAGGCGACCGCCGCCGTGGCGCGGCTGGTGGTGGCCGCGGTGGAGGAGGAGGACGCGCGCGCGGGCGCGCTGCCGATGGTGCCGTCGTAGTGGCGGCGCTTGTGGCCGCCCAGCGCCTGCCCCGTCGGGAACGCCTTCCCGCACACGTTGCACTCGTGCGCCGCCGCCGCCGCGGGTTTGTTGTTGTCGGCGCCTGCGGAGCCAGCCGACGACGAGGACGGCAGCACCGGCTTCTGCTCCTCGTGGTGATCCCCTACCTCCGTTGCCGGCGCCGGCGGAGAGGGCTTGGTGCGGTGGCTGGCCTTGTGCCCGCCGAGCGCCTGGTACGTCGGGAACGCCTTGCCGCAGACGGAGCACGCGTGCTCCTGCCCCTGCGGCGGCGGCGCGGGGGCCGGGGCCGGGACGTCGCGGCGGCCGGTGGCCAGCATGACGAGGCACTGTGCCAGGTACTCCTCCTGGGAGGGGGGCTCCTTGCGCTGCTCGCGGTCGCGGCGGCGCCTGGAGCGCTTCCGCTTGGCCAATCCTTCGCCGTGCGCCCGCTGCTGCACCGCCGCCTTTACATCTTCGTCCTCTGCTGCCGTCCCGACCCCGCCGCTGCTGCTCGTGGTGGCGACCTGGTCCGCTGCAGCCACCACCACGTCAAGAACCGCCTCCACCGCCATGTGCCGAATATGTAATCAGCTCGCTGTATATCACCGATGGATCGGTCGATCTCTCGGGCCTATAAATATGCTCCCGGCCTTGCTGCTTTGAACAGTGCAGCAAACTGCTTGCTGCAAGTTTGCTGTCTGTTGCTTGGCTACAAAGGCAAGGCAAGAGAAGAGAGCAGTGGGTAGGTTGCTTCTGGAAGTGAGAGTGAGTGGAAGAGTAGGGGCAAGGGAGTGGTCGCTTTATACCCGGTGTCGAAGGATCGATCGGGATAACTACTCCGATGTAGAGGAAGAGTCTCGGGGTCAAACACTCTAGCTTGGCCTCGAAGATCGACGGGGTAGCTGGATGTGTAGAAACAAGCAGACAAGACACAAGAGTGACCGAACTGTTAACACTTTAATGACGTGTCAGCTGATCGAGCTGACCACCACCACTCTGTTATCGGTGGGTGGGTCTGGGTCAGCAGATGCAGGAGGACGAAACTTGGCCTCGACTGCTTGCTTACTTGAAGAGCAGGTTCGTCATGCCATGCGGATGCAGTACAGGGGAAGGAAAGGGGAGGGAGGGAGGCAGGAAGGTTACCGGAAAGTGGTGAGGGCGACTGGACCGGGTCTGGAGTCCACGGCCACGAGATGCAAACTTCCGTTGGCGCGGGAAGCAGAGGCGGCGCCAACTGCCCAACTGCCGATGGCAGTACGTCTGTGTCAGCATGTACTATGTGGGATAAAGATGAAAACGGACGAAACGAACGTAAAATAGCTCTTCCGTTTTCGTTAAAATAGCTCCCGTTCCCGGTCTGCGTCTGGCACTGGAAAATTGGAGGAAGAGAAAGAGGACGGCGGGCGTCGCAGTTAGGGATGAGGGTGCGGTGTTGGGTCTTGGGCAAGTTGGACCAGCTCTATGGATGGACTAAGCTCTTAGCAGGCCTATTCCAGACTTAATAAAGACGGGATGCAAAATAGGATATTCCGGTCTAAAACAGGATACCGTAAATACGGAAGGACAAACGCTCTACCGTTTTCGGTCCCGTTTCTGTTTGTCCTGGAAAAAACAAAAACGAACGGGAAAAAACAGTATACGGTTGCGGGCGGAACAGGATTCATCCGGTCCGTTTTCATCCTTATATGTGGATATGTATGCTACCGTTACTTGCCATGACGCGTGCTTAGTCAGGTGTTTGTTTCGCTTAATTACGAGGTCATTACAGGTGTGTGCATGGCTGTGTGCCCACGATTAGGCCGCCGTGGCGGTATACACGTACGAGTACGATGCACAGTCACAGCCACGTACTGTGTGCATCGGCAACACTACAGTCCGCAAACACTCTGCTCTCACGCTCACCTGCTAGTGGACAGCGGTTCGTCGGCAAATCAATCCCTTTTTTTTTCAAAGGTCGGCAAAAGCTTTACCCAAATTTATTAGTAGAGGAAAAGATGGGAAAAAAAATTTACAACTCCCTTGCAAACCTCGCAAGCACCAACTCCCAAGAAGCAAGAAAAACCACTCGAAAACACACAAAAGCACAGGCCGAGCCCCTGTCACAACACTCAAACTAAACGACTCACGGAAACCAAAACCGAAAGTACAAGACTTCAAAACCGGGAGAGAGACACAAAGCCACTTTCTTAACAGGCTTGGTCATTGCCAAAAGCAATCTCATACTCCTTGATTAGATAGGCCACTTATAGCGGTTGTAATTCCTTGTGTTGTGAGGTTCATCGATTTCTTTCCTTTCAAATGTTCCACCAAAAATAGATTAAGATTCCGTCAAATTCATTTTTTTCTAGCCTTATCAATTCTTCTCCTCCATTTTCTCCAGACTTATTTGTAGACCGACCCCGTAAGATAGGACCCACTTATGTTGTTATGTTCCACATATTAAAATTTTGTTCTGACCGGTATGTTGCTACAGCTATATATCTTAGATCTTTAATCCATGCTTGCACCTTTGTTGGAACCGCTGTACTAGCAAAAGAACATTACCCGTTAGGAGGATATAGTGCAACACCTTAGAGATGACATTTCCGCTATCCGGTTGTGGCTAGTGCGTATCACCTAAAGCATGTGGAGCTACCAAGTGAGGACCATGTGATGACGTGTCAGGTCTTATTGGTCCCTATGTGGAGCTACATGGAGAGCATTCTTTCGTTTCTAACATGGATGTCGGCCCTTATTCTCCTATTTCACGCTCTTCGGTGTCATCGATCCTAGATTCTCTTGTATAGGCTTGCACACCCTCTAGCATCGGCAAGAAGGCAATATCATGCCATTGTGGCGCTCTCCGAGACCTCAATTGTACAAGTAATAGAGTGGACATTGCTAGATGTTGTTACTCATGATGAGGATAGCGTTCTGGTGGAGGACGCATCCGTTGATAAAGAAGCTAGTCTCACAAGTGACAGTTGAGGATCACATCTTTCTCATCACCATCGAAGATGACCTTATGCATTCTATGACCGACATCAAAGCAGAAGTGCACCGACTGATGAAGGATCCATCGATAAAAGGCAGCGTCTTCTCCATCCGCCACAAATGAGAAGAGAAGGATAGGACATCTCCTCGTATACCCCCCCCCCCCTTTCACCACCAGCCATAACAGCAAGATGTCGGAGTAAGTCCTACGATATGTCTTATCTTTATCGAAGTGTCCGCCTTGCATAGCGTAGTGTGCTAAAAGATTTGAGCATTGTTGGGAAGGATGAGAAGCTCGATGACGATGCAATGCAAGACATTGTAGGGTGCCTGTTGCCGGACCTCCTCAGACCTCTAATGGGTATAAAAGGTCATGCCTTTTAGGGTCTTATGGTGGAGGTCTCTTTGCCTCTTCCTGAAGGGCCGTAGGGGTATGACATTGATGTGATTGTCTATGTTGTTGTTGCTCATATTGTTAGCAGCTTGTTGGCTGAGTTTATCTTAGTCGTAGTGTTTCTCTTATTTTCTATGATACCGTAATATAGTTGGCAGCTCTACTGCTCGATTTGTTTTTTTTTTTAAATCTGTTCTCGACCTTAATAGAAACAAAAACAAATGACTAAGATTACGAAACAAAAGGAGAATATAAGGCTCACTTGAGGCAGCAAGCTGTTCTCCTTCATGGCTCTCATTGTCACTAGTAGTTCTGTCAGGGCGCTCCCCGGGGGAACGGTGTGGCCGCCGCCGCCGCCACGTGGATATTTATGTGGTGGTTCGCGTCCGCGTGGCCACTCCCGCGCTCACACGTACACGTGTACGCTTACGTCACCGCGGCGCATGCTTCGGCGGTCGTCTCTCCTGCCGTGTTGCCGTGTCGGCTGCTGGTACCCGATCGAACGGGCAAGTCTTCCTTTGCATGGTCGCATTGGTATTTGGTAATGTGAGCACTTTGACCTTTCATAATTTCCGTCGTCCGCCAAACCGTGTTGCATGCACTGGCTGCTAACAGCACACAGTTGCAACCAGATTAAGATCCGTTCGTTGAGCTACGTACTAGGCCATGTTTAGTTGCCACCAAATTCCAGAATTTGGCACTATGCAAAAAAAAGATTCTCCGTCACATCAAACTTGCGGTACATGCATGGAGTACTATATGTTGATGAAATCAAAAACTAATTGCACAGTTTGGTTGTACTTTGCGAGACGAACGTTTTGAGCCTAATTAGTCAAGAATTGGACAATTATTACCAAATAAAAACAAAACGACACTGTAGCTACAGTGCCGCTACAGTTATTCGGGCGGCGCCGGATCTGGCGAACTAAACACGGCCCTAGTAGTTCAATGCTGTCCAGTGTCCACATGTACGGTCAAACCTCTGAATTAAATCCAAGTTGACCAACAGTTCAGTGTTGTTGGTTGAACCAGCATGGAATTACTATGTTGGCTGACTGCGCCAATAACATTAGTGATTCTATGTCACGGCCGACGTAATTCGGGATATTTAACTGTTTACCGTCCTACCAAATGTCATCTCTTCAAAATCCAAGCCGCGTTTATGAATACTTCTATTTATTTGTCACTAGTAGTGTGCCCGTGCTAACGCTATGGTTAAAACAAAAGAACAATGTCTTTTTGAAAATGAAGTAAATAGTGAAATGGATTAAGATTCATACCGAAAGGACGAATGGAACAATGAACAAAGGAATGTATTGCAAAAAAAAAAAAACCCATTAAATTGCAAATCTTGCCTGCCTTATCCCTTCAAAAAATGTGCATCATGTGATCCAAACCATCATAGGCAAAGATTCCTAAAAAAAATCATAGTGTAGCAAGACCAGTGGCAAAGAAAGCTTAAACATTAAGTCAAATGATTAGAAATCAGGCCACCAGAATGAACCATTCGAGTTGACTTTCAAGTTTATGAAGCAAATATATTACCCAGCAAGTATATTGCAAGATTGTGACACATTCTAGTACATAGTGCAGCGAGCGTAGACTTATCCAAGTTACATTACATAGTATACAATTTTTAAAAATAAATAAAAAGGTGAAAAATAATAAACTCCTCTTTGCTAGAATCAATCTTCCAAGCCATGATAGCACCATCAGCACTCACTGAGTACATAATGTGTCTCCCTGCCACGAACTCCAAACCATGAAGTTTAAATAGAATTCAGTTCTAAGCCTCGAAAAAGAGGAAAAAGGAACGACATTCAGGACCCGCGATATCAAATTTTCTAGTGCTATATGTCTGCAACTTGTCAGTCAACTAAGACAATTCAAGTTATGGACAAATCGTAAAATGCAGTAACTTATGGCAGTTGGTAACAAACAGTGTCTTGCGCTTACAAATGAGTTAAGTATTGAGGGAAAGATAAACATGAGAAAATTGCAATTATAGGATACCAAACAACGCGCTTCGTAATTAGAGGACTTCAATCGTCGACTTCGTTAAAATGACCCTCGAAACGTTGGCTTCTTATTTTAGATGACATTTGACATATTTCTTCACTTTGTTAATCAAAATATATGTATTTTAGTCTTTCTGTGACCCTTCTGCCCTTCTGCTTTTATATCGTAGATTGATCGTACCGACGTTCGTCGTACCCGACGCCGCCCTAAGCACCGACGCCGCCGTTCCTTTTTTCCCCTCCTCCCGACGCCGCCGAGGAAGCCGCAGTAGGGGCCGAGGACCTGCAGCACGCGCAGCAGCAGTCCCGTCAAGTACGGCGAGTGCTGGACGTGTCAGGCGAGCTGGCCCAGCGGCGCGTGGCTCCGAGGGACGCCGCGCTGCTGCAGGCCGCGGAGCAGTCGTCGTACTTGACAGGGCTGCTAGGTAAATCGTAAAAGATCCCATCGGCCCGTGTCAGGATCTACGCGAATCTGGTATTCTATTTCGGAACAGGTCTTCCAAAGACAAACGCGTTCAGCACAGTATCTTGCCATGATTCCAACGCGGACTCCTCAGAGACCGAATCATTGGCACTAATCCTACCCTGAAATCGGCGAATCATTGGCACTAATCCTACTCTTGTTTGGTCGCGATGGCGGGGGACAGGCCGGTCGACCAGAGCGACGCGGCGGCCATGCAGGTCTGTTTCTGTCTTTTTTTTTGTTGTGTTTCGAGATCGATTAGTCCAATGTTGCTGACCTACAGCCTGTTCGCTTGGTCGTAAACGATCGCAAATTTCCAGCTAGAACAATATTTTTCCCTCACACCAAATCAGCCAGCAGTAAATAATCCACGATCGTTTACGGCCTGCCGAACAGGCTGCTAGCTAGCTAGCACTCGAGTCTAATTCCAATCTTTGTAAATATATTTAATTCTAACGTGTCGGCTTCGGTTCTTGACTTTGCTTTTTATTATAAGGTGATGATAGCATAGTAAAATTAGTTGGTGGAGTCTCCAAGAACACTTATTGACTATTTGTTTACGAAGTGTCAAGCTGAGTTGCGTGGCCGTATGTACATGCAGAACGCAAGGGAGAGGCTGCCGACAGACAAGGGGGCGACGCTAGAGGATACCGAGAGGGTGGTGTCCGCGGAGATACGGAACAAGCTGGACATGACGACCACGCCGGGCGGCGTGGCGGACGCGGTGACGAAGGTCGTATTGCACTTATGGGTGAGAATCAAATTTGTGAGCTTTTAGGCTTGACAGAGGAGGACACAACAAATATACCTACACAGAACTTTGATTGCCGAATGGATGAACAGGGGCATTATAATGAGCTTGGGCAAGATAATGATGGTGCTGTCATTCCTACTAGTGATGCCATACCAAGTGAAATGATCATTTCATATGATAAGAACAACCCATCCATGGATTTAGGAACAGTGTACCCAACCATGGAGGAGTTCAAGATGGCAGTGCGGCAATTTGCCATCAATAAGGAGTTTGATTTAGGAACAGAGAAGTCATGTAAGACGAGATATAGGGCTTATTGCAAGTCTGGTGATAAAGATTGCCCTTGCCCTTGGAGGATAAATGGCACCAAACATAAAGGCCAAAGCACTGTGGAGGTGAATAAATTTCTTTTTCCTTTCATTAATTGTACTTATCAGAAAAAATTAATATAAATCTCATTGATTTTTTGTTTTGCAGGTAACCGTCTTAGTCGATAAACATACATGTGTGTCTAGCATGAGGCAGATAACTACAACTCCAACTCTAAAGTGGGTAGCTAGCAAGGCTGTGAGTATCCTTAGAGATGATCCAAATATTGGTGCTAAGGAATTGCAAAAGAAGTTGCAGACAGCTCACAAGTGTCAAATTGCATATGACACTGTATGGCGGGGTAAAGAAAGAGCTCTTGACGAGGTTTATGGCAAATGGGAAGAGAGTTTTGAGCAGTTGTTTAGGTGGAAGGCCGAGGTAATGAAGCGGTGCCCCGGGAGTGTCGTTGAAATTGAGGTACTTGAGGTGGATGGTCAAGTATATTTCCACCGTTTTTTCTGTGCTCTTAAACCATGCATTGACGGTTTCTTGGAAGGTTGTAGGCCTCATTTGAGCATAGATGCTACAACACTTAATGGTAGGTGGAATGGTCACTTGGCCGCAGCTATAGCAGTTGATGGTCATAATTGGATGTATCCACTCGCTTATGGCTTCATAGCTTCTGAAACAACAGACAACTGGACTTGGTTCATGGAGCAATTAAAGAAGGCAATAGGTGATCCTCCACTCCTTGCTGTTTGTTCTGATGCTTGCAAGGGCTTGGAGAATGCAGTGAAGAATGTATTCCCAAATGCAGAGCAAAGAGAATGCTTTTATCATCTTGTCAAAAATTTTCAGAAGAGATTTAGAGGGTTTGGACAGATATATCCTGCGGCAAGGGCTTACAGAGAAGACATATTCTATGACAATATAACAAAAATGGTAAGTGAATCAGCAGAAGCAGTGAAATGGTTACAGACCAATCATAAGCTATTATGGTATAGGTGTGCCTTCAATCCAGAAATTAAGTGTGACTACATAACTAGTAATATTGCTGAGTCATTTAATAACTGGATTAGAGACTATAAAGACTTACCTGTTGCTGACCTTGCTGATAAGATTAGAGAAATGATCATGGTACTTTGGAACAAGAGAAGAAATATTGCATACAGGCTACCTGAAGGCAGGATACTTCCAGCTATTATGCATCAGCTAAAGGCAAATACTAGAGGTTTGGGACACTTGAAAATTGTACCATGTTCTAATTGGAGTGCAGAGGTGTGGGACCATAGCAGCAGAGTTGAGAGGCATATTGTCAAGTTACACCAAAGGACCTGTACTTGTCTTGAATGGCAGCACACTGGTAAGCCATGTCAACATGTATTGGCCTATGTAACCCACCAACGGGGAGTTGACCTTGAACAGTTTGTGCATGACTATTACTCGGTGAATAGATTCAGGGCTGCTTATGGTAGAGAGATTGAGCCGATGACAGATAAAACACAATGGCCACAAGTTGACCTACCATTTTTAGTTGGTGCACCTCTTGCTAAATTACCTGTTGGAAGACGAAGGAAACTAAGAAGGAAAGGATGGATGGAAGGTGGCCACAAGAAGAAAGTTTCCAAAGATGGTAAATGTACCAACGAGGGTGAAGGTGAGAAGGGATGTGACAACGATACTGCTCTAACAAATGGAAAGGGAAAGAAGATGATCAGAGGACCTATGACTTGCAAAAAATGTGGAGAAAAAGGTCACAGGCAAGCTAGTGCCAAGTGCCCACTAAATGGGACAGCAAAAAAGAGGTAAGAACTGATTTTCTTTATCAAGAAACTTAAATGAAAATATCAATATTAATTTATTTGATTACTTGTAGGAAGCGTAGGCAACCTAGAAAGAATGTTACAAAAGCTGCGTCAGCAGAACCTAGCACCCCACGGAGGCCAACTAGAGAAGAAATCCTACGGGATAGTCCAGGAAGGGTCACCAGAAGGTAAGGAATATTAACACATTTACTGTACATTATTTTTTCTATACATATAATTGTCATATCGTATTTATGTGCAGCAAGCTTGCGATGTTATTAGGAGAGGGCACATCTTCACAAACCGACACCACTAGTCCCGTGAAGATGCCTACCACGACAGCACCAAAAAAGATGACTCCAAAGAGAAAGCTACACATTGAATGAATTAATTTAGTTGTGATGAGATGTAAACTCATGCTTTATTTCATATGACTTGGATCTCGTTTGGAACTAAATTATGGTCTTCTGAGATGAACTTGTTTATGCTAGAATAATGGTTTTATAAGATGAGCTCGTTTGTGCTAAATTCATGGTGTTATCTATTACTTGTAATTGTGTATGGATCATCTTTGATAATTTATATTACATATTAACTGTACATTATGGCCAGCCAGCCCAGGCCACGCCCAGCCATGGACAGGCGGCGGGTCCATGCTCGCCACGGTGACCGACTCAGGAGACTAGCGAGGTTGTTTCTGGACACGTGAGGTTGTTTCTGGACACGTGAGGTCCCGTGAGGTTGTTTCTGAACACGTTGAAGAGTTGAAGCTTCGGGAGGTCAACGTTGGACGGCAGCGTGCCATTCAAGCTGTTGTTCTCCAAGTACAGACTAGCGAGCCTCTGGAGCCTGTTGAAGTCCGGCGAGACCCCACCGGCGAAGCGGTAGTTCGAGAGGTCTAGCCGCTGCAGCAACCGGAGGCCGAAGAACCCCTCCGGTATCTGCCCATCGAGCCGGTTGCCGTCGAGGTACAGGTACCGTAGCTCCGCCATTGTTCCGGATGTCGGCCGGGATCCCGCAGTACTCGACCAGGCTGGTCGGGACCTGGTCCGGGAACGACCCCTGCGCCGGCTGGCTCGGCGTCACCTGCGTCCAGGGCAAAGTCACCATGCTCAACCTGCCCGGGTACGCACTCAACGGGACCATCAGCCAGATGCTCAACCTGCCCGGGTACGCACTCAACGGGACCATCAGCCAGATGCGCCGCTGCCCCCATTCAGTCCCACCGTGGATGTGAATGTCACCAGCAATCTCAACTTCAACACGACGGCGCCGCCGCCCGATGCGCACCCAAACAACTCCCCTCGGGGGTCTCATTCTACGCCTGGCGCGACTGCTGGTGCTGGGGGTAATAATGCAGCAATCCCTGGGAGTGGTGGGAAGGCCTCATCAACTGTGTTGCTAGGCACAACCGTTCCAGTCGCGGTGAGCGTGGCCCCCCTGATTTCGGCGGAGCGACAGCGTCCACAGCGCCGTGAGGTTCCGGATCGTCCCGAGCACAAGGGCAGAAGGGTCACAGAAATGCTAAAATACATGTATTTTGATTAACAAAGTGAAGAAATATGTCAAATGTCATCTAAAATAAGAAGCCAACGTTTCGAGGGTCATTTTAACGAAGTCGACGATTGGAGTCCTATAATTGCGAAGCGCGTTGTTTGGTGTCCTATAATTGCAATTTTCTCGATAAACATACCATCTGCAGTGAAGGGGCACAAACTCTGTTAACATCCTGAATCACCGCCTAAAAGTAGGTGGGCCAAAAATGGGTACTCTTGGAGATGCTCTAAGTTGTATTCACTGGGAATTTAAGAAGAAGAGTTCAATGCATATATATTCACCTTCCATTGCTTGGTTATTTTAAGAAGATAAGACAGTCTTATTTTAATAAGAACATAGAACAGAGGAGGTGATCGAAGATGAGACTGAGAACCATGACAAAGAAAAGTGAGCCAATAGTAACAAATACAGGTGCAGGTTCAGACCTCCGAAAGAACTGCTCGGTACACCATGTACCTTTTACATCGTTAAAGAATTAAGCCATCGATTTGTCACAAAAAAGGTGCTGATGTTCAACTCTTTTGTTAAAATTTAGAGTGGTGTAATGATGCCAATGTTCAATAGACAGGTTGTATTTTTTATTGAGTTAGCTGAATCACCATGTCAATTGTCAAGTCTGGGAGGCAAAATATTTGTTGTTGATTGACTGCTCCAATCATTCTTTCCAAAAATTTTGTTCTATTGGTTTGCTATCTGCTGCATCTACTCTATAAAGGATCGGATAGGCGATATCCGAATGAACTGAGTCCTTGCCATATCCAAATATGAGAATTCTAAATCCAGTATAGTCCAATTTAAACAGGAGAAAACTATCACGCAACAATATAGAGAATTATTAGTCAAGAAACAACTATAAAAAGGTGCTCAAATGCATTTGTCATTGACAACAGTCTGAAGTAAAAAAAAAATAGTGGGTTTTGAAATCCAAACCAAGAAAAGAAAATTGCTTCAAATTTCTTCAGTTTAACTGAAAGAAATAAAAACAGTTAACTACTTACAGGTAACTTGCCCATTATGTTTTTTGCTAGTGCCCTGCAAGATTGGAACTTGGATAATTAATAATTATGAAGCGTGATATCAACTACCAAAAAATGCACAAATAAACTGAGAAAGAGAAGAGACCCTAAACCATGAACCAGCGAAAAAAAGGCCCAGGCACGACAGGCTGCAACACATGAATCTCAGGAAGAACTGAGACAAGCCATCAAGGCATTCTAACTGAGACAAGCCATCAAGCCATCAGTGTTAGGTCTCAGGAAACTTGATAACTGAGGCAAGCCATCAAAAAGCTCCAAAAACAACTATATAGGTGAATGCACGTGCGTTGCAACGGGGACCTAAAAAACGTTATGAAATTACATATTTGGCTAGGTTAAGCTAATGTAAGTGTTGGTGCTTTGGACCGGCAGGCCCTCAACCGACTAGTGAAAGTGTACTGCGTGCCCCTAATCCCGGATGGTGATGCAAAGAGACACAAGGTTTATACTGGTTCAGGCAATAGGTGCCCTACGTCCAGTCTGAGGGAGCAATCTTGTATTCCTTGCACGAGGTGCTCGTAGTAGGGGCTTACAAGCTGGGCGAGAGAGGGAGCTTGTCCCAGGTCTCTACGTGGAGCGGCGTGGGTTGCTTGAGACGTTGATTTCGTGCAGTGAGGAAGAGTGTGTGTTACAGAGCGTTGTGCGTTGCTTGCATGCGTGGTGTCTGTCTGTCTCCGATCATCCTAGAAGCGGCCCCGGTCACTCCCTTTTATAGTCGAAGGGAGGCACAGGGGCGGTACATGGGTTTGCTACGTGGCGTTCTGTGAGCGGAGGCGGCATGTCCAGACCCTGCAGCTTGTCACTGTGGCGGCATGGTCGACGGAGTGGTCTTGTCCTCGGTGCACTGGAGCGACGCGCCGGTCACGCCCGATCCTGTGTGACGTGGGAGCTCCTGTGATGGCTTGACACAGGGCATGGTGCATACTATGGACGACATGCCGGTCGCTGTATGTTGACAACATAGAGAGCCAAGGCCCAGTTGGTGCAGAGGCGGGCGCGAGTCTTGAGGCTACCGGGACCCCGAAGCGAATAGCCGAGGCTCGGAGCCAGCAGTTGGTCTTTGCACGTCGATTTCGAGGCTACAGGGACCCGGACATGACTCTCCACGCCGCGCTGTCCTCGGAGCAGGGGTTAGGCAGCATAGTGCAGCACAGATGTCGTGGGCACAGTGCCGAGCACAGCGGCCGGTAACCCCTGCCCCGTCCTGTCCCGGACGGCATGGCGTCGATGTGACTCACGTCTCTTCGGCCACTCTGCTGTATCGAGCCGTCGTTCAGCTGATGTCGCAGGAGTGGTTGAACGCGTTAGTTGGACGTGACGTCCTGTCAGAGAAGTTGGTCAAGGCGGAGGCGACGGGGTCGTTGTTGAGCCAGCCTCGAGCGAGGCGGAGAATCGGTACCTCGTCCGAGGCCTTACGAGTGGGGCCTCGAGCGAGTCGGAGAATCGGTACCTCGTTCGAGGCCTTATGGGCGAGGCCTCGGGCGAGGTGGAGAATCGATACCTCGTCCGAGGCCTTACGTGTGGTGCCTTGAGCGAGGTGGAAAATCGGTACCTCGTCCGAGGCCTTACGGGCGGGGCCTCGAGCGAGTCGGAGAATCGGTACCGCGTTCGAGGCCTTACGGGCAGGGCCTCGGGCGAGGCGGAGAATCAATACCTTGTCCGAGGCCTTACGTGCGGTGCCTCGGGCGAGGCAGAGAATCGGTACCTCATCCGAGGCCTTACGTGCGGGGCCTCGGGCGAGGCGGAGAATCGGTACCTTGTCTGAGGCCTCGTGATTTCGCTCTGGGCCAAGCCTGCTTTGGGTGAGCCCGGATATTGTTCGAGGTGGGCTGAGCGGTCCAGCCGAGCCTCGGAGAAGGTGGGGGTTTGCCGGTGGTTGTCTCTTAGTTCTGATTTTTATGAGGTCTAAGCGATTTTTTCAGTTCTTGCTTAGGGGACCCTTTTTTATGGTACCCGACAGTAGCCCCCGAGCCTCGGGAAGAGTGTGAGCGCTCTCCCTGAGGTTTTCATGAGACTTGGCTCGTGGCAGCTCCTGGCGGGATGACGTTTCGTACTC
The DNA here is from genome assembly GCF_019320115.1 of Miscanthus floridulus. NCBI lineage: Eukaryota > Viridiplantae > Streptophyta > Magnoliopsida > Poales > Poaceae > Miscanthus > Miscanthus floridulus. The sequence continues at coordinate 71,865,470 of NC_089594.1, read as the reverse complement.
GAGGCTTCAGCGGGTGCGCGCGAGCGCACCCACCGGGTGTAGCCCCCAAGGCCCTGGAGGAGTGGATTTTATTCCTCCAGGGGCTTTTCTCATGTTGAATGAGGGGTTTTATCATGTTTGCCGAGCCCCTGGGTGCGAGTTCGGGTCGCTGGGCCTCAGCTTGGTTGTAGGAAGAACCCCCGAGCCTCCGCTCGGAGCGAGAGGGCGATCAGGAGTTTCCCTGTCTTTTTTGTGCGGCCCTCGTGCATCCTTTTGGTTTAGAAGGAGGGGTGGAGTATGCCAGGCTACCCTCAGTGGGTGCGAGCAGTGACACCTCTAGTGAGCTGTTATCGGGTAAGTCCAAGTGGAGGCCCGTGCCCCATTCGATAGGGGTCGGCTAGCGGTCCAGAGACGCACTCCAAAAGTAGCAGAGGGCTTCTCTAGTGGGTCCCAGGGCCATTCGGTTGGCCCTAGGGGCTCAGTGCCTCCCTACGGTGGGATCTCATTCAGAGACCTCCCTACCGGTCTCGGACATGACTTAAGGCATCCCAAGCAATTGCTTGCTTGGGCCTCGGCCATGTACGGGCTCGTCCAAAGTCATCCCTGACTCTGTTTGTCCTGAGGCGACTATCAAGACCCTCGGGGCCCAGCCTTCGAACCCCTGGACCGTAACGGGCTCGGTGCCCTTCGTGGCGTTTGCCGAGCCCCTGAGTGCTAGTTCGGGTTGCTAGGCCTCGGCTTGTTTGCAGGAAGAGCCCCCGAGCCTCTATGCGGAGCAGGAGGGCGATCGGGAGTTGCCCTGTCTTTTTTGTGCGGCCCTCGCGTATCCTTTTCGTTCGGAAGGAGGGGTGGAGTATGCCAGGCTACCCTCGGTGGGCGCGAGTAGTGACACCTCCGGTGAGCTGTTATCGGGTAAGTCCAAGTGGAGGCCCATGCCTCATTCGATAGGGGTTGGCTAGCGGTCAGAGACGCACTCCAAAAGTACCACAGGGCTTCTCTAGTGGGTACCAGGGCTGTTCGGTTGGCCCTGGGGGCTCGGTGCCTCCCTACGGTGGGATCCCATTCATAGACCTCCCTGTCGGTCTTGGACATGACTTAGGGCATCCCAAGCAATAGCTTGCTTGGGCCTCAGCCATGTACGGGCTCGCCCATAGTCATCCCTGACTCTGTTTGTCCTGAGGCGGCTGTCGAGACCCTCAGGGGCCTAGCCTTTGAACCTCTAGACCGTAACGGGCTTGGTGCCCGGTTCCTTAGTCCGAAAGGAATCGGGTGGGGATATTCCCCTCCCATCGGCTGACAATGGTGGGTGCACCTTTTAAGGTGGTTCCTCGGGGGGGCAAAATGGTGCCTGCCGTTGCTGTGGTCGGACGCGACGCAATGTCTGCGGATGGAACGTTACTGTGTGCGCGCGGTTAATAAGGAAAAGGTGGACGTGTGGGCGGTTTAGTCGGATCTAGATTAATTATGCTAGATTTGAGGGAAACTTCCCCGGTTTCATTGCCCGTCTGTTTCGCCCTCTTCCCCCATAAATATGTGATGAGCCTCGCCCTACCCCTCCTTACCTTGCCTGCCTGCATTCGCCTCTTTCTGCCCTCGAGCGGTTGCTAAGAACAGAGGAAGAGAGCGTCGGGGAGAAGAAGGGAGAAGGGGGAGGAAAGGCGAGAGAGAGAGGGATAGCGAGAGCACGCCTTACCGCCGTAGCCGCATTCTCCACCGCACCCATGGCCGACGGTGCTGTTGTCGTCTAGGCGGATCCCTAGGGTCCGTCCGATGTGTCCGCGGTGACGCTGCAGTCGCTTGTCGACGACGGCCTCCTCCGCCCAGTTACCGACCCCAACAGACCGGACTGGATTGCTCCAGGGGCCAAGCCAGAGCCGAGGCCACGCGACGGCTACATCGTGGCCTTCCACGAGCATGGTCTCGACCTGCCGGTGGACCGGTTCATGCGGGCGCTCCCGCATTACTACAACGTAGAGCTCCACAACTTCAACCCCAACTCCATCGTGTAGGCGGCCATCTTCGTTGCCGTCTGCGAGGGGTACCTGGGCATCGCCCCCCACTGGGAGCTATGGCTCCACCTCTTTCGGGCGGGGCTCACCACCAAGCCGGTGGGCACGGTGGACATGTGGAAGGCGTTGAGGGCCGGTGGCTGCACTCTCCAAGTGCGCCAAGACCGGCAGCCCCTCTACATCCTGGCCCAACTCACTTCGTCCAACCGTCGCTGGTACAACAGCTGATTCTACCTCCGCAATGACGACGGCGGGCTTCCCCCCTATACTGGGCGGGTCGTGGAGAGCCAGCTAGAGAAGTGGAGGTACAGCATCCCGATGGCTGATCAGCCCAAGCTACGGCCGCTCCTAGAGACGCTGGAGAGGTTGCGCAGCCGTGGCCTTATGGCGGCTGTGGTCGTGGCAGCCTTCCACCGCTAGAGGGTGCTGCCACTGATGGCCTGGCGGCAGCGCCTATTCGAGATGACACCGGATGAGCCGATCGATGGCGTCTGGTTGTCCGTCGTTGCCCTCTTCGGTGAGGAGATTCTACGTCAGGTGAGAGAGATGGTGGAGGGGTGGCTGAAGAGCAGCGGTCTGACCCCGTTCCCGATGCGCCCATTGTGGGGGTACATCTCTCTGGTGAGTCACTCGCCGCTGCGGCCCCAAGGCCTCTTCGCTCCTTATATTTTCAATCTGTTCCCTTATTCGTGTTTGTCGTTCCTACAGGGGATGAGGGATGTGCGAGCCTCCCCGCCACCTGTTCCCGAGGACACAGAGTAGTAGGCGGCGTACAGGGTGCATGTCGAGGTGTAGAAGGAGTGGAAGGATGACGAGGAGGCAAGGCGCAAGAGGAAGGGCCTCGAGCGCGACGAGCTAGAGAAATGTCGCTGGCAGCAGAGGCGCGACGGTCTCCCAGTGGAGCTGTCTCCGTCACCGTCGTCGACGGATTCTTTGAGCGATGACGACGAGAGCGAGGCGGGGCGGGGTCCTCTAGACCATCTCCCTGACATCAGGGGGACGGCGCCTGGGGCATCGGCGAGTGGCCCGACGTCTCCAGGAGGAGGAGGAGAGGGCGCCTCGGGGCTAGCGATCGCCCGCCCCAGGGCCGAGGCCAACACGCACGAGACACAGGTGTTGGGGAAGCGTGCTGTCAGCCCGATGGGCTCGACGGTGAAGGTGGAATGGGCGACGGCGAGGGCGACCCAATAGCCTCCACAGAGGGTCGAGGGGGCGTCGGAGTCCGACGAGGGCCGGCCGGCGCCGGCGGACACGGGGGCCGCGCCACCGCCATTGCATAGGACGAGGGACATAGTGTGGAAGGTATTGTGTCCCCATTCGAATTAAGTGTTTTGTTGGTAGAGTTTGCAGCATCTCCCACTCGTTCCTTGGTCGTATGCTGACCATGTGAGTGCTTTGCCCTTAGCCAGAAGCGTCAGGCGGAAGCGCCCGCCCTGGCACCACGTAAAGCGCTCAAGGTGAGCACTAGCTCCACTGCTCAATGGGTGGTGGAGGGGCAGGCCACTATAGAGCATGGCATGGCATCGATGAGGGCCGACCCGAAGGAGCCAGCCGCCCAAGAAGAGGCTACCGAGGCAGCCACGAGGCAAGCGGGGGAGGAGGCGCCTACGCCTTGCGCGACCGAGGCCCACGAGTCAGATGAAGCCGAGATGCCCCTAGTCGCTGAGGCCACCGAGGGCGAGGGCGAGGCCGAGGCCCCTAGGACCTTCGAGGCCGAAGCGGCGGAGGCCGAGGCTCCCAGGACCACCGAGGCCGAGGTGGCGGAGGCTGGCGTGGGCGCGGCGAAGCTGGCGGCCCAGGATATGGAGACGGAGATGGGGCAAGCTTCAGTACCACCCCTGGTCCAAGACCCGCCGCCGTCATAGGGGAGCGCCTGGGAGGTGGAGGTCCATTCGATCTCCTCCGACGATACTTCCCGGGGGAAGGAGGTGGCGAACGCCAAGGCGGCCAGTACCACGGAGCAGCCAGCTTTGACCTTTGGCGAGGGGAGCTCGGCCCTCATCCGGGTACAACCCGAGCCCCGCGAGTGGGATAGCCTGCGTGTCTTGTGGTGGAGCCGAGATGACCCTAAGGGGGAGCCTCTGTTCGCCCTCGAGGACGCGGCTGAGGGGGGCGCTAGGACTCCTTCGAGCCATTCTGCCGTCTGGCGGAGCAGTCGCTGCGGATAGCGCTATCCGTCGTGGCTGATGATCTGCCCGGCGTTGCCCAGGTGTGTGCTTTCTTTTTTCGTGCTATGTCATCTTTTCCCGAGTTTTCTCGTAGTGCTTGACGTCTATTCTGCCTATCCAGGAGCTCAAGGCCCGGTCCCTTGAGAAGTCATTGTTCCTCCAGCGGGAGAGGGATGTCTAGGACCAGCTCAGGCAGCAGAAGGACCTGCTTGCCGGTGCCAACGAGCTTCTGTCGGCACGGAGCACGGAGGTAGAGGACCTCCGCCTTCGCTATGCTGACATGAAGGCTAAGGCGACCACGGCTCGGGAGCAGGCTGCCCCTTTGGCGGCGTGGATCAAGGAGCTGGAGGAGTTGACCCGGGTGGCCGACGAGCGGGACACCTTCAGGTCCTGGGCCAAACAAGCGGAGGTCTCTGCCAAGGCCATTGCCGGGCAGCTAGGGGCGGAGCAGGGCGCGCATCTGCTGACGAAAGGTGCCTTGGTGGAGGCCCTCAAGGTGGCCGAGGCCTCCCGGGTCGAGGCCTTAGCCTGGAAGGAAAAGGCCGAGGGTGAGTCCTGTTGAGCCGCACCCCTTGTTTTATTTGTTTTTCTTACGTTCGACTCCTAACTCCCCAATGCGACGTAGAGCTAGAGAAGGAGGCTTCCAGGGCGGCCGAGACCTCTTGGGTTGAGGTCCAAAACTGGAAGGAGAAAGCCGAGGGTGAGTCTCACAGGCTCGCGCCCCTGTTCGGCTTGTTTTCCTTTCGTGCCTAACCCCATCCCGCCTGTCTTGGCGCAGGGTTGGAGAAGGAGGTCTCCCGGGCAGCTAAGGCCTCCATTGAAGTGCAGGCGGTGCTCGAGGCCAAGATCTGGGAGCACAACGCGTTGCAGAGCACCGCCGGTACCGCCTGCGAGGCCCTGGAGGTTGGGGGTGTCGAGTTGGGCAGCTCCCTCAGGAGCCGCTTGATCGCGTTGAGCGGCCGAGTCCACGAGCGGCTCCGGGGGGCGCTGCACACGGGCGTCAAGTGCGCCCTGGCCGTCGTCTCCTCGCACTACATCGACATCAACCTTGAGGCCATCAGCGACGGTTACGTCGTGGCCGAGGATGACGAGAAGGCCGAAGAGGAGGTCATGAAGCTGGTGGAGGCGGCTGAGGCCCCTAGCACGGCGCTGGCCAGTTTGTTCGAAGAGGAGGTGGTTACGCCATCCGCCGACGCTAGCGACCTGAAGTTTTGACCTGGGCCAAAGGGGCCATGTAAATAGATTAGGACTTTACATTATTGTACCGTGACCCTTGTGGCCGTCGAGGCCCTTTAAAGTACTTGTACATATATGCGTTTTAATCATTTTTATGGTATTTCCGAGCCTCTGCCCTCTGTCTCGTCTTTGAACATATCTCTTGCAAAAAACTTCCTCGGAGCCTAAGTTGCCCTTCGGGCAAAAGGTGGTGAGGGAGTTGCCGTAGCCTAGAGGCGTAGGCCATCTCGTGACTCGGCCGACCTTTTGGCCCTGAGACAGACATTCGGTCCTTAGGTTTTTTACAATCGATTTGCCAGAGAGCGCAAGAGAGTTTGGCGTAATTTTTTTTTTCGGAAAACGATTTCGAAAAACAACTAAAAATGGTGTCTAGAACTTAGGGGGGGTTCCCCCTTCTAGCCCCCGAGGGAGGCTCGGTTCTGCAGAGGTAGAGCCGAGTCTTGTTCGAGCCCCGTGGTGGGCACCTCTGTAGAGGTAGAGCCGAGTCTCCCTTATAGCGTTATCATAACGCTGATCCCCCATTGATGGGCTCAGGGGTTTCTCAAAAAATTAGAACAACTAAAGAACGCTTCTTTAATGTATTTCGAGAAACAACATATAGAATGCTTGGAAATTTAAGGGTAGAAGCGATATAGCTATTCTATGTTCTAAGCATTGGTGAGGATTTCGCCCTTCTCGTTGGCTAGCTTATAGGTCCCGGGCTTTAGCACTTGGGCGACGATGTACGGCCCTTCCCATGGTGGGGTCAGCTTGTGGCGGCCCTTATTGCTCTGCCTCAGTCTCGGCACCAGGTCACCCACCTTCAGGTCTCGGCTTCGAATGCGCCGGGCTTGATAGCGTCGTAGGGCTTGCTGGTACTTGGCCGAGTGTAGCAACGCAATATCTCAGGCTTCCTCCAGTTGGTCGAGGGCATCCTCGCGGGCAGTGCAGTTGCTCTGCTCGTTGTAGGCCTGTAGCCTCGGGGAACCGTACTCCAAGTCAGTGGGGAGGATGGCCTCGGCTCCATAGACCAGGAAGAACGGTGTGAACCGAGGGGGCCTTGTTGGCTTTTGGTGCCCGACCAGGCTCTAGACGAACCGAGGCCTCTCTATCCTGCCGAGGCGGTACCATGGGTAGTTCCGAGGCGCCCCCACGCCGTCGAGAGCCGGAACTTTCAGCCTACTGTACCGCGGCGGTCTCGAGGAGGTCTCGGAGCTCACCGTGGGCCCGTCGCCCCTCTGAGGTAGAGGGCTCGGGCATTGTCTGGAGTAGCATCGCCGCTGCCACGACGTTCTGGCTAGCGCGATTGAAGATAGGGGGTTGCTCGCCCCTTTCGTCGTTGTTGATGCGGTGGTTGACGTCACGAGCCCTCCGCCGAGCTGCTCCGCCATCACCGCGACCCCGCTGCTCTTGCTTGAGAGTGTCTCGAAGCTGCTGCAGAAGGAGTCGGTCTTGTTCGACCTTGGCCTGAAGCTCACGGAGCTGCTCCAGGTCTAGGCGCCGAAGTTCCTCGGGGGCGGGGTTCTTGTTCCGCGCCGCCGGGGGCTCGACGTGTAGAGGTGCGGCGTCGCCTGCCCCCTCGCAGGGCGGGAAGCGACTGCCTGCCCCTTCATCCTCATCGCTCGCGCTTGGCATCTCGAGCTCGACGTTGAAGCACTCACGAGTGGGATCGTAAGTGCCTTCGTGATTGGAGTCGGAGTAGCCGAAGCAGTAGTCGCTCACAACCATGAAGCAGCACATGGCTTCAAGGTCATGAAGCCCGGAGAAGTCCGCTCTGGCCCACGCCTCATCCTCCTCCGAGGAGTCAGTGTGGGTGTGGGTCGAGGTTGTGGCGATGAGGTCGAGGGTGAAACGTTGGTGGCGATGAGTCTTCCTTTGCATGGTCGCATTGGTATTTGGTAATGTGAGCACTTTGACCTTTCATAATTTCCGTCGTCCGCCAAACCGTGTTGCATGCACTGGCTGCTAACAGCACACAGTTGCAACCAGATTAAGATCCGTTCGTTGAGCTACGTACTAGTAGTTCAATGCTGTCCAGTGTCCACATGTACGGTCAAACCTCTGAATTAAATCCAAGTTGACCAACAGTTCAGTGTTGTTGGTTGAACCAGCATGGAATTACTATGTTGGCTGACTGCGCCAATAACATTAGTGATTCTATGTCACGGCCGACGTAATTCGGGATATTTAACTGTTTACCGTCCTACCAAATGTCATCTCTTCAAAATCCAAGCCGCGTTTATGAATACTTCTATTTATTTGTCACTAGTAGCGTGCCCGTGCTAACGCTATGGTTAAAACAAAAGAACAATGTCTTTTTGAAAATGAAGTAAATAGTGAAATGGATTAAGATTCATACCGAAAGGACGAATGGAACAATGAACAAAGGAATGTATTGCAAAAAAAAAAAACCATTAAATTGCAAATCTTGCCTGCCTTATCCCTTCAAAAAATGTGCATCATGTGATCCAAACCATCATAGGCAAAGATTCCTAAAAAAAATCATAGTGTAGCAAGACCAGTGGCAAAGAAAGCTTAAACATTAAGCCAAATGATTAGAAATCAGGCCACCAGCATGAACCATTCGAGTTGACTTTCAAGTTTACGAAGCAAATATATTACCCAGCAAGTATATTGCAAGATTGTGACACATTCTAGTACATAGTGCAGCGAGCATAGACTTACATTACATAGTATACAATTTTTAAAAATAAATAAAAAGGTGAAAAATAATAAACTCCTCTCCTTTGCTAGAATCAATCTTCCAAGCCATGATAGCACCATCAGCACTCACTGAGTACATAATGTGTCTCCCTGCCACGAACTCCAAACCATGAAGTTTAAATAGAAATCAGTCCTAAGCCTTGAAAAAGAGGAAAAAGGAACGACATTCAGTACCCGCGATATCAAATTTTCTAGTGCTATATGTCTGCAACTTGTCAGTTGTCAACTAAGACAATTCAAGTTATGGACAAATCGTAAAATACAGTAACTTATGGCAGTTGGTAACAAACAGTGTCTTGCGCTTGCAAATGAGTTAAGTATTGAGGGAAAGATAAACATACCATCTGCAGTGAAGGGGCACAAACTCTGTTAACATCCTGAATCACCGCCGAAAAGTAGGTGGGCCAAAAATGGGTACTCTTGGAGATGCTCTAAGTTGTATTCACTGGGAATTTAAGAAGAGTAGTTCAATGCACATATATTCATCTTCCATTGCTTGGTTATTTTAAGAAGATAAGACATAGTCTTATTTTAATAAGAACATAGAACAGAGGAGGTGATTGAAGATGAGACTGAGAACCATGAGAAAGAAAAGTGAGCCAATAGTAACAAATACAGGTGCAGGTTCAGACTTCCGAAAGAACTGATCGGTACATCATGTACCTTTTACATCGTTAAAGAATTAAGCCATCGATTTGTCACAAAAAAGGTGCTGATGTTCAACTCTTTTGTTAAAATTTAGAGTGGTGTAATGATGCCAATGTTCAATAGACAGGTTGTATTTTTTATTGAGTTAGCTGAATCACCATGTCAATTGTCAAGTCTGGGAGGCAAAATATTTGTTGTTGATTGACTGCTCCAATCATTCTTTCCAAAATTTTTGTTCTATTGGTTTGCTATCCGCTGCATCTACTCTATAAAGGATCGGATAGGCGATATCTGAATGAACTGAGTCCTTGCCATATCCAAATATGAGAATTCTAAATCCAGTATAGTCCAATTTAAACAGGAGAAAACTGTCACGCAACAATATAGAGAATTATTAGTCAAGAAACAACTATAAAAAGGTGCTCAAATGCATTTGTCATTGACAACAGTCTAAAGTAAAAAAAAATAGTGGGTTTTGAAATCCAAACCAAGAAAAGAAAATTGTTTCAAATTTCTTCAGTTTAACTGAAAGAAATAAAAACAGTTAACTACTTACAGGTAACTTGCCCATTATGTTTTTTGCTAGTGCCCTGCAAGCTTGGAACTTGAATAATTAATAATTATGAAGCGTGATATCAACTACCAAAAAATGCACAAATAAACTGAGAAAGAGAAGAGACCCTAAACCATGAACCAGCCAAAAAAAGGCCCAAGCACGACAGGCTGCAACACATGAATCTCAGGAAGAACTGAGACAAGCCATCAAGGCATTCTAACTGAGACAAGCCATCAGTGTTAGGTCTCAGGAAACTTGGTAACTGAGACAAGCCATCAAGAAGCTCCAAAAACAACTATATAGGTGAATACACGTGCGTTGCAACGGGGACCTAAAAAACGTTATGAAATTACATATTTGGCTAGGTTAAGCTAATGTAAGATACTGTAGATAATATGACAATGCAGGTTATAAACCAAAGTTTCTCCTTAATTTAACTATATTTCAAAAATGCTCTGTTAAGTCCTTTAACATTAGTGAATATGTTGTAAAATTTTTACATATTAAGTACTTGAGTTTCTCCTTAATCTAACAGACATGAGTGATCGAGCAAGTGTTTATTACCCAGCTTCTTGGAACCTAAGTTTCTCTTTCCCATTCCACCTGAATTCTAACTTTGCTTCTCAACTTATGTAAACAAAGGATCACAAGAAAGAATCTTGCCTAGCCTAAACTCAAACAAAGTTTTGAACCAAAAGCAAAGATGATAAATGAACAATGCTCCAATATCTCAACCACTCATGCTATCCCATTCGACAATTTCTTTTTATTTTTGAAAAGCCATCAGACAAATGTATTCCTATAATGTTCAACTCCTATGAAAGCTTCTCAGTTTCAGAAAAATCAAATCATGGCCCATTAGGAATTAAATGGACTTATGTACTCCAACTGCATAGAGTACTAGCCATACATTTTCTGCACAAATCCAGGCCATTTCAGAGAGTTTTATTCAAAGAGGGGAAACCCAACATCTAACTGATTCCTTCTAATATACCTGCAAGAACATTTAAATAAAAATTATATATTAGTTGGCGCCAAGAATTTTAGTAAGCTGCATCATTAAAAAAATTAATTACACTAAAAGGATAATTATTCATAGGGTGTTTCATGAAAAATCACATCACAGAGAAATATAAGAGAAATTTCTGGAGCATGCTTTCTTACTCAATCGGGGTTGTTCTTCACTTCAATGTGCTGAAATTGTTAGATGCTCAACTGAAACAGTAGTAAGGGAATCATATGTATCGAACTCCTCTGATCCCTGGTCCTAGTCTCCTAGATGAGTTTATTCCTAAGTGCAGATATAATTAGGGATCAGTCGTAGGTACGGACATGAGTGACGACGACGCGCATTAATAAGATAAAAAATGATAAGAGAGACCGGAGGGTGGATGGATGCACGCACGTGTAGAGCTCGGGCAGGAGGCCGCGGTCACCGCACATGCAGCAGACGGCGCCGCCCGGCTGCAACCCGCTCCCGCCGGCTGCGGCGGCAGCTCACGGGGACGACGCCTTGCCGCTACCCATGGGAGCAATGGGGATCTCAGGAGACGGATGCGCTGCATGCGATCGATCGGCTGCTCTCTAGGGCATGGCCGTCACGTCGCCAACCTCCGCGATGTGCTCGCTCGCATGGTGGCCGTCGCGGGGATCTCGAGCTCATGGGATCATCCGTTCCCGTGATGAGGGAGCGAGGGCCTTGATCCTGGCGGGATCAGCGGCGGCGCGGGGTTGGGGATTGCGAGCTGCAGTGGATTTCTGGGCTCGCTGCGGGAGCGGGGGAGAGGAAGGGGAAGGTTACGAAGCGGTGAAAAGGAAAAAGAGACATTCGCGAGGCGCCGGGGGCGGGATTCGATCCTTGGCCGCCGAGCGCGTGCGGGGGCGGCCATTGGATTGGGTTTGAAGCCTGTTTGGGTTGTTTTGCCCTTAATTTTAACGGAGGCGATTTGTTGTGTTCATTTTTTTTATAATAGTTAGAGGCTCTTAGCCAAAAACGTTTTGTTGGGAAGATTTAGTATAATTTTGATTGGTCTATTATAGTAAAAAAAATATTAATGATGTGGCATGACTCGTTAGCTTTATTCCAGATGACGTGAAATGACCTTTTCTTGCTTCATGCCTCCGTGGCATTTCTGTGACCGTTACTGCACCTTGCGCCGCATCTCGCTATCCCACAGTCCAAAGCGCCATGCCAGGAGCCGTCGCCGCTGAACCCAAACACTATAGTTGGCCAATGGCCCGGGCCCGGGCTAGGCACGGCCCGTAGGAGGTCGGGCCGGCACGGCACGCCATGCCTCTCGGACAGTGCCCCTTCGGATCTCGTGCCTGGCCTTCGGCCCAAGCACGGCCCTACGGGGCGAAATCCATGCTGTGCCGGCCCGATAAGCACGACCAAATCCGCAGGCCATGCTAGCCCATGGCCCGGTGCCCTTAAAACACCTCAAACTGCTTCTCTCATCCAACACTTCTCCATTTTCACAATCACATTTAACAATTCATTCACATTCACAAGTAATAAATTGATCACAGATTCTAAATTCTAACAAAAGCCACCAAAAGAGACAAAGGAATTAAGATAATTGAGCTGTTTATGCAATGCTGCCTCATTAAAAACCTTTCTAGATAAAACTCACCCTTGTGAGAAACCCTAGAAAGAAAAAAAAAGTGCAGCACAGCTCTTAATTAAGTCTTAAACCATTGTTCACATGTATCAGTCACAGATACAAAGATAACATATCACTCTCAAGTCTCACACACTAAGTACCAGCAGAAGCGACAGATGCATATCCAGATGTGCCAGCAGCAGCAGTAGCCCTAGATGCATCTTCATCATGATAAAGATTCTTAAAGGAGTCTTTCAACTCTTGGTTGTCAACAACATGCTGTAACCTTCTTTCTCCTAACTCCTAATCCTTTATGTAAGCCAGCATCTCCACAGTTTCAGGCAACAGGCGTCGTCGTTGCTCTTCAATTATCCTTCCTGTCAAGCTGAAACATGATTCTGAAGAGACAGTAGAAACAGGAACATACATAATATCTCTAGCCACTATAGATAGGATAGGTATGTTAGTTTATGGTCACGCCACCTTAGTAAACCTAGGGTTATGAGCACGAACAATGTACTCCTCCCATACATCTATCTCACCAATACCCAACGGCAAATCAAGCCTAGCAATCAAGCGACACAATTTAGATATAGCAACATCAGGTTTATAGTCCCAGTTATGCATTAGATCTAGCAGACAAAGTATGCTTACATATTTTTCAGGTAGCTTTAGTATAGATTTTCCTACCATTCACAGTCTCATAGATCTCATCAAAATCAGCCCACACAACAGATTTACGCTTACCAGTACCAACACCAGAAGAGTTACCAGCAACAGATGGAACTGAGCCGTTGGAGTAGGCCGAGGTCCCAGTCGCCGTCGCCCCTTCACCACCACCGCCGTCCAGATCGATCGGAGCAGCAGAGCCGCCACCGACATCGATACCGAACAAGGCAGCAGCGTCATCATGGGTGTCATCGTCGTCCTTAGGGGCCAAGCCTGCCGCAATTAGATCGTCGTTGCTAGTGAGCGGCCAGACGATCTCATCATCAGCACCAGCCATGGCGCCCTCGACCACGGAGGGCTCTCCAGCACCGTTCCTCAACGGTGCATGGAGCAGCCTTGGTCGCTCTATGTCACAGCTAGAGGATGACGCATCAGCCACCGACCTACGCAAAGAGATGGAGGAGGAAAAGAACAGATCAGAATAGATCAATCATCAATGGAAGAAGAGGAGGGTTAGGGTTGTACCCGTGCAACCGAAGCCTAGTGCCGGAGAAGACAAGGGCCACCAAGAGAAAGACGACACACCGATTAGAAGGACGGCGAGCAGCGGAGGAGGGTCAGATGGGGAGTCAGGGACACGAACTCACATAATCACCGAGATCAAGAGGGGAGGTATGGAGAGGGAGAAGGGAGAGGCAGAGAGGGAGGGGATCAGGTAGGAGGAGGCGAGGAGTAGCGAGCGGCTCACCAGCGGCAGGCGAATCCAGGTCACTAGAGTCGGGGAGGTCGGACGCCACCAGCAGACGAGACGGTGAGGCGAGAGCGGCGCGATGGAGGGAGTGAAAATGATTTAGGGTTCAGGGTGAGGGAGAGGGCGCCGTGTCTGCGTGCTTATATATGAGGGGGAGGCGGGGAGAGCCGTTGGGGCTAGGCCGCCTGGCAGGCCGTGGGGGACTAGGGTGGGGGATGCTGGGCCGCTACCAGGCCGACCCTTATAGGCCAGGCCATGCCGTGCCAGCCCATGGGCTTGAGCGATGGCCTAGGCACGGCCTGTACCCCCAGCCCGGGCCGACCCGGGCCCGCTGATCATCGACCCATGCCGTGCTTGGGCCGGGCCAAAAATACGGGCTTCGTGCCGGGCCGCCGTGCCTCGAGCTGCATGGACATTTATACCAAACACACCAGCACAACGCTCCAGTCCGGCAACCCTGGTGGGTAGGGCTTCTGTGGCGCTAGATGCCGCCACCCTCCACCCTCCAGGCCTCTAGGGCTCACATGCATAGCCAATAGCTAGCCCAATAGCCAACCTTGACCACTGCAGGTGCCAAGGCCCACGAACCATGCCACCACCGCGAGCCCGGGACCAAAGCAGTGAGTCAGTGGCACACGCACACAACACCACCAAATGATTGTTCACCGATTTGATTGGCATCAAGCATGCCTTACTAATCGATTGATGTTTTTTAGTAAGACTACGGGGGGGAGAGGATCCCCACCTAGAATTTTATTAAAGGAAATTGCACATCCAAACATTACAGAGAAATATCAGATACAGAGATTGAATTCCTACAGCTCTGAAGATACATAATCCAGTCCTGAACACCATCAGGGCTGCCTGTCTTCTTCAGTCTAAATCGTTTCTTCCAAATTGTAAGGTCATCTATCACCCGGGCAATGATCTGAGTGACAGCAGAGCGCTCGTGCCTGAAGATTGCACTGTTCTGAGCATCCCAAAGACGCCATAAGATAGTTAGCAAGATTGCGGGCCAAAGATCCTTATCAAGCCCATGAGGGGGGTGTAGACTACAGAGGCCGTCATCAGACACGGAGGTAGCAGTTGGGACTCCCAGGTGTAGCCAAATTGATGAAATCGAAGGGCAGACGAAGAAGATATGGTGTCTGTCTTCACAGGTACTTGAGCATCTCCCACAAATGTCATCACTTAGCACATGTTTTCGGTAGAGGTTGGACCGAGAGCTTAGTCTATCCTTGAAGTAAAGCCACGCGAACACCTTGACCTTGTTGGGGACAGCTGAGCTCCATATGAATTTGCTGTGCTGATCTTCATACTCTGCGAGCGACTTGAGTGCGGCGTAGGCATCTTTGGTGTTGAAACGCTTGCCGGTCAGCAGCATCAGGCGCACATCACTGGAATCATCAAGGCGAATGTCCTGCAAGGAGGAAAGAAGGGTGGCAAGCTTGGAGCGAGCTGCGCTGGTTAGCCGAGGGCGCAAGCGCAAATCAATCCCACCCTGAAAAACTTCAGCAACCGCGACGTTAGGCCTAGTGGTGTGGGAGAAAAGAGCGGGGTGAGAAAGAAAAATAGGGCCACTAGGGAGCCAGTAGTCTTTCCAGAAAGAGGTAGCAGCACCATTGTGAATTTCCACTTTGGTGATCGATCTGATGCCATGTCAGCTTACTTAATGCCTATAAAACTCTCATAAAACCTTAGACTGACCTAGGCCCTGTTTGGATCCACCCTAGCTAAACTTTAGCCCGGCTAATTTGGCCAGCTAAAGTTTAGCTGGCTAAAGTTTAGCCAGCTAAAGTTTGGTTGGGGCTGTTTGGATTATCTAGCTAATTGGTGTTTATTTATCATGCTGCCCTTACTTTTGTTGTGCCCGATGTGGACATGAGAAAAACAGAGGAGCAATTTCATCTTTAACCATGCTTTAGCTAGGTTGGAGCGGCTAAAGGGATTATGTATGACATTTTGGCCTCCAGCTAAAGTTTAGCTGCCCCCGTTTGGATCCTAGCAGCTAAAGTTTAACTGGTGGATCCAAACAAGGTCCTAATATAAGCACCTTTGCGAAGTTCTTTTTTAATTACATATTCAGGACTGCCGGCTGATTAGCCTTTTTCTCTTTATAAACGCCTGATTTGGAAACCTGGCAACCTGTAGACTGTTGTCCACTTGGAGCATACAGCCAATCATCTGAAGCGTCCTCACTCACAAGTCACACCACCATCTAGAGCACAAAGGATCGTTAAAAGACAGAGGAACGCATCAGCTAGAAGGTCCTCCCTGGCCATACAATCAACCTGCATCACTACACAAATTAATGCAAGTGAGCTTAGAGAGTGTGCAAGGCATGGAAGAGGCTGTAGGTGACGGCTGCCACAGGGGGCCTTGGGGCCCTAAAGAAGCTCAAGGATCTACTGAATTATAAGGACAAGCTTCCAGAGGAGACCCGAATCGACCTTGAGTTCTTCAGATCCAATCTCAAGACTGTGAGCTCCCTCCTGAAGAATATATGGGAGAGGGAGGATCTTGATGCAGAATGCAAGGACTGGATGATGGAGGCACGGGACATGTCCTATGCCATAGAGGATGACATAGACGACTTTAAGCATGGTCTGGAGCACGGTGGCATCAGCTTCGTACAGTAGAGTACCAATGCATGCACTTTCAAGGCTCGAAAGATACAGGTACAGGGGCTAGTTCAGCGTTACTGCGAGAAGTGGAAGGATCCTGAAACTATGTCCACCAACTCCAGGAAGCTGACTGTCGACAAGCATGAGTCGGAGCTTGTGGAGATGGAGGAAAAGAAAGATGAGCTTATCAAATTGCTGAATGAACACAAAACAGTATGTATTATTGGTTTTGGGGGAACGGGAAAAACAACTGAAAGAGTAGGATTAGGAAATACTCAATAATTATTGGATCAGCGTTTACATATATAGGCATTGTGGGAGGCTAGGCAGGCCCACACGCCATATTACATTCCAACACTCCCCCGCAGTCTGAACTGGGAGCACCGCGAACATTAAGACTGGACCTAAACTCCGTGAACACGGACGTCGGCAAACCCTTGGTGAAGATGTCGGCGTACTGGGACGAAGTGGGAACGTGCAGGACGCGGACTTCACCGAGGGCGACTCATTCTCTAACGAAGTGCAGGTCGATCTCAATATGCTTGGTTCGCTGATGCTGAACCGGGTTAGTGGAGAGGTAAACGGCGCTGATATTATCGCAGTAGACCACTGTAGCACAATGGAGTGGGCAGCGAAGCTCTATCAGAAGTTGGCGCAACCAACAGGCTTCGACGACTCCATTCGTGACTGCTCGATACTCCGCCTCTGCACTGGACTGAGACACTGTAGGCTGATGCTTGGATGACCAGGAGATGAGATTGTTCCCGAGAAACACTGCATAACCCGCGGTGGATTTGCGTGTGTTAGGACAGCCCGCCCAATCTGCATCGGTGTAGACAGTGAGATCAGCTGGAGAGGTCCAGTGGAGGTGTAGACCGAGATCCAATGTACCTTGAAGGTACCGGAGAATGCGCTTAAGAGCGCTCAAATGAGGTTCCCGTGGGTCATGTATGTACAGGCAGACCTGCTGAACAGCATACGCAATGTCTGGTCTGGTGAAGGTGAGGTACTGAAGAGCCCCGACAAGACTGCGATACTGACTCGGATCAGCGACTGAAACACCATCAGTAGAAAGCTTGGAGTGTCCACAGGAGTGATGCTCGGTTTGTAGTGACTCATACCGGCGCGGTCCAGAATATCCAACATGTACTATCTCTGAGAGAGAAATAAATTGTCACCTCTGCGCTGAACACTGACACCCAGAAAATGGTGAAGAGGCCCCATGTCTGTCATGGAGAATTCCTGGCAAAGTGCTGCGATAATCCGATAGAGGAGACTCGGAGACGACGCAGTGAGAACAATATCATCAACATAGAGTAAAAGAAAAGCCATGTCAGCACCTTTGCAGTAGATGAACAGCAACGTGTCGGACTTGGCCTCGACAAACCCGAGTGAGGTAATGTGAGAGGCGAAGCGACTATGCTAGGCGCGAGGAGCTTGCTTCAACCCATAGAGTGACTTGTTCAGGCGACAGACATAATTGGGCTTGAAAGAGTCGACAAACCCAGTTGGCTGTGCGCAGTAGACTATCTCAGTCAAAGTGCCATGGAGAAATGCATTCTTCACATCAAGCTGGTGAATCGGCCAGGAGCGAGACAGTGCCAAAGTGAGTACCATCCGGATGGTCGCTGGCTTGACAACTGGACTGAATGTCTCATCATAATCAATGCTCGGACGCTGTGTGAAACCACAAAGCACCCACCGGGCTTTGTAGCGGTCAAGAGAGCCATCTGACTTGAACTTGTGACGAAAAAACCCACTTGCCGATGACAAGGTTGACGCCAGGAGGGCGAGGCACCAAAGTCTAGGTGTCGTTTGCCTGCAAGGAGTCGAACTCGGCCTGCATAGCAAGACACCAGGCCGGATCTGAAAGAGCGGCATGGATGGATAAAGGTACTGGAGTGGTAGACGAAGCCGTCATGTGGAGATTAAGGCGATCCACGGGTTGCCGAAAACCGTCCTTGCCATGGGTGCGCATGCTGTGCGCATTAGTGACAGGAACGATTACCTCTGTGGTCGTCATGGTGGTGCGGCCGGTGGTACAGCCGGTGCCGCTGGCAACAACCTGGGACGCTATGTCCACAGGGGCAGCAGCACCAGCGGGACCGTTGGTAGGGGCGCCAGCTGAGGGGGCCGTGGTAGCACCAGACATCTAGGGCGCTGAGTCCGCAGGGGCAGCAGCACCAGCCGGACCCGCAGGGGCAGCAGCACCAGCCGGACCGGTGGTAGGGGCACCAGGGGTCCTAGGTGCGGCATCCATGTCGCCAGGGAGATGAGTACCTATAGACACAGCTCTTGGCCACATAGGCGAAGAGGAATCATCAACATCATCCAAAAACGCAAGTGTGTTTGGGTCCTGGGGGGTGGTGGACATCTCAGAGAACGGAAACAAAGTCTCATCGAATACAACATGACGGGAGACAATGATCCGATTGGAATGAAGATCGAGACATCGATATCCTTTGTGATCGGATGAGTACCCGAGGAAAACACATAAGGAGGAGCGAGGTGATAATTTATGTGGAGCTGTGGATGAGAGGTTGGGATAGCAGGCACAGCCGAAAACTCGAAGGTGAGTGTAGGAAGGCGGTGTGCCGTAAAGAGCGAAGAAAGGGGTGCAGCCGTCTAGGGTTTTGGTGGGGTGACGATTGAGAAGGTAGGTGGTAGTGTGGAGTGAGTTAGCCCAATAAACAGGAGGAAGGCTGGCCTGAAACAGAAGGGATCGCACGATGTTGTTCACGGTGCAAAGGGTGCGCTCGACACGTCTGTTCTGCTGAGAGGTGTATGTGCACGACATCTAGAAGACGACTCCATGAGTGAGGAAGAAGGTGCGGGCCGAGGAGTGGTCAAACTCACGGCCGTTGTCGCACTGAACTGCCTTGATGGTGGAGTCAAACTGCATGCGCACATATGAGAAAAAGTTAGAAAGGACACTGAAAGTATCGGACTTGAGGCATAATGGGAACGTCTAGGTGTAATGAGCGCATTCATCAAGAATGACTAAATAATATTTATAGCCCGACACACTAACAACTGGAGAAGTCCAAAGATCACAATGTTTTAAATCGAATGGATGTGCAGTGCAAGAGTGTGACACACTAAAAGGTAGGCGCACATGGCGACCTAGCTGACAGGCATGACAAACATGATCAATATGGCGCTTATTACATGAAATAGCATTGGAACTAATAAGTTTAGAAAGAGCCTCATGTCCGAGATGACCAAGGCGATGATGCCAGAGGGTGTTGGATGACGCGGTGGCAGCGAGGGCAGTGGGAGTGCTGGATGGTGCTGGGAAGAATGGGTAGAGGTCACCCGTGCTATTGCACCTGGCGATCACGCTCCGTGTCTGAAGGTCCTTCACAGAGAGGCCAAACGGGTCAAACTCAATGGAACAATTATTATCAGTGGTGAAATGACGTACGTAAATCAAATTCTTAATAATGTTTGGTGACACTAAAACATCATAAAGAACAAGAGGACATTGTGTGGTGGAGAATGAGTGTGACCCAATAGATGTAATGGGAAGCGAAGCTCTGTTACAAACAATGATAGATGAAGGACTAGATGATGAAGGATGGTGAAAGGTAGAAAGAATACTAGCGTTGTTGACCATATGGGCACCGGTGCCGGAGTCAACGTACCACTCGGCCAATGAAGGGGGCGTCAGTGTCATGGTGTTGAAGTTGCTGACGAGGGCGGACGGGTCCTAGGACGCGCCCTGCATGGGCGTCCACTACTGCTGTGGCGGCAATGGTCCTTCGTACCCAAACCCTGGAGGAGGTCCAAGGGTGTACGGCTGCTGACCATATGGCTGCTGCATGTACTGCTGTTGTGGCTGAGGAACAGCAGTGAAGGCAGCCGGCGGAGGTCGAAACGGCATCCCCGGACCGCCTGGCGAACATGGCCAGAGCTGCACGGTGCCCATCCATGGGTTGTAGAACGGTGCTAGGGAGCGATAGCCGCCCCCAGTGTTGGAGACCTACTGCTGCTAGTTGCGGCTGCGGCCACCGCGGCGACGGCCAGTGCGCTGTGAGCCGCCCTGGCCAGCGTGCCCGCCTTGGCTCTGGCTGCCCTAGCTGGGGCCGACGTAGCCACCCTAGCCGTGGCTGGCATGGCCAACCTGGCCCTGGCCTATGTAGGAGCGCCTAGCAGGAGGGCGTGGGGCAGTGATGAGTGCGGTTGTCATGGAGGATGGTGGCGGGTCTGATGCCCCGACGACTTCGCTTGCAGCAACGTCGTCGATGTCGATCTCCTCGAGCAGGAGGAGCGTGCGAGCCTCCTCGAAGGTGGGGAAGGGTTGCCGCATCTTGAGGTTGGAAACCATTGGCCGGAACTTGCCATTGAGCCCGCGAAGAAGAGTCAGGACCAAAGTCCAATCCCCGATCGGATCGCCGAAGTCGCTGAGGGTTGCCGCCATCGTTTCAAGACAGCGGCAGAAGTCGGTGATGGAGGCCAACCCCTGTTTCGCCATGCGGAACTCCGCCGAGAGCAGTAGGGCGCGCGATTCACGTTGGCCGAGGAACTCGTTCACGAGGTAGATCCACACGTCGCGCGCGTTCGGCTTGCGGTTCATCGTCGACTGCTGGAGGTCGACGTGGATGGTGCAGTAGATCCAAGTGAGCACGGTGCAGTTCATCTGCACCCACGCCGGTCGATCGGCATTGACGATGTCGGATAGGACGTGGTCCGTTAGGGCATACTTGCCTAGGACAACGACGAACATGGACCGCCACCGGTTATAGTTGGCGGCGGCGCGATCCAAGACCAGGGGCACGAGGACCTTGATGTTGAGGACGGCGATGGCGGCGGCGTGGACGGCGGCGTACTTGGCTTCGTACGCGTCGAGGGCCGCAATGCGGTCGGCCTCTGCCTTGCGGGCGTGCTCCTCGCAAGCCTGGCATGCGGCGTCGGTTTCTGCCATGCAGGAGTGAGTTCACGCGACGTAGAACGACGGTTTCGCTGTGGGCGCAGATCGAGACAGCGACGTCGGTGGGCGGATCACGCGTAGCGCGGCTTCGTGGGTCAGCGATGTCGACGGGCGTCAGCGGTGTCGGGCGGGCGGATCGCGCATAGATGACGCGAGACAGCGACATCGGGCAGGCGGATCGTGCGTTGATGACGCGAGACAGCGACGTCGGGTAGCACGGGGAATCGGGCCAGCGAGCGAGACTTGCTCTGCGACGGCGGATAGGCGAGCGGGACGGGCTCTGCGACAGCGCGATCGATCGGCCGGCGAACGCTGGTGCAGCAGCAACGCAATTAGGGTTTGCGGAAGCAATAAACGAATCGTCTCATGATACCATGAAAGAGTAGGATTAGGGAATACTCAATAATTACTATGTTGGATCAGCATTTACATATATAGGCATTGTGGGAGGCTAGGCATGCCCACACGCCATATTACATTCCAACAACACTTGCCAACATGGTGTAAAATGCAATAGGAGAGAGAGAGGCATTTGAATGCCGGGCTTTTGTTTCACTCTCTCCAACTCTGAATACGATGGAGGTTTTGAAACTATTATCACAAACGTAAGCGGCACTATACCACTTGCTGACACTGATGCATCAGAGGAACAACTTAGTGACAACATACGAAAAATCCTTAAGGACAAAAGGTATGGAAATTTATTATTCATACGTGTTCAACATTCTACATCGTTAATTCCTTATATAAATTCATCTGAGTTTCAATGGAACTTATGGAATGATTTTTTTATTTAAAACATGGAATTTAAACAATGGAACTTATGGAATACTCTAGCCCTCTCTTTCTTCATTGCTCCATATCTTTCCCCTGTGGCTCACTGTCCCTTTACTTTACATGTGCCACCATAGCTTGCTCTCCTTCCCTTCCTATAGCATATCTGCCCCTACTCATCCGTGCCACTACAGTTCATTTTAATGGATCCATCGAGCCATACATGATCCTATCATTCCCTCACATGGAACTGATGTTGGCCACTCTTCACTTCACTCGTATGGGTACAACTCACTTTCCCACATTGTGTGCTCATCGATGACAACTTACCCTTCCATTCCTGGACCTTGCACTACATGGACTAGCAAGTAGGTTAGTGTGCATGGCCTGCAGGATCTGGGACAGGAGAAGGAAAGAGGGAAATTACCCTTTTACCCTTGAAGCGTGACTAAAGGAGTATGTTAAGTAATCTAGGATATGTTTACTTGGAGTGATTATAATCGTAGGATAACCTTCCTTGTCTCTTGAAGATGCTCTTTACCCTCCAAGCCATGTACTGGAGTACAATTATTCCATCAATAATTCAATCCATCCTAGTGTCCTATATAATATCATGAGTTTAGGTTTTAATGAATCCTAAGCCATAAACCCTAATCTTCCGCTGCCTGCTGTGCTTGCCTCCTACGTGCACTGTTGGCTATACATGGCATACGTCAAGTGTGCCCTCCACGTTGGCCTTCAAGGGCACCACCCTTGTAAATCATGCGTGAAGATCTTCGGTGGGGGTAGTGCTGCCCGTGCCTTGGGTTCGCACCACCGATCACGTTGATCCAACACCCTAGAGAGTTTTTTTTCTCTCGATCTGATGATTGGAGTTTCTCTATCATCGATTGATTGATTGGTATTTCTTTTGTTTTTTCTAAACTATGGTTAGTTTGTGTCGCCACTAACTATTGATGCCATGCACCTCTACTCTGACATTGGCGTTCGACTACATTAGCTAGCTCCTTGTCCTCACCCATGTGGAATCATAATTTTGTGCCTTTGAGGAGACACCCTCGTACACACAAATACTCTGCATGATCTTCCTCTCTTATCCATCATCGCCATCACAAATTGGGACACCTCCACCATAGGTCAGCCTTGCCGCAAACCTCACGTGATGCATCACCCATGCCCTATATGCTACCTTCATCTTTCCAGTATGGGCACTCAGCCTAGGGATGGACAACACAAGTGAATGCGATTGTAGCCCCACCCTGACCAATGTTATCAAGTCGTCCGATTAATCGCAATTAGTCAACATCCTAGGCTTGACTAGGGGGCTACGACTAGATTAGTCTGATTAGTTTCTAGTTGTCCGATTAGTCATCGACTAATCACGGTTAGTCAGACGACTAGGGGGTGGACAACTAGAAAAAGAATGGAATTGCTTGGCAGCTTAGGACATGGTTGCGTCTGGGATGGCTTAGGCCACTTGGGCTCATCTTTTTCAGCCCAATTTGTAATCCTACATGCAGCCACCACCCTAGAGTAATCTTCATGCTTGATTTATACTCAAGAACATATAGTATATTAGTCCTTATATATATAGGATGACTAGGACTGACCAGGGATGACTAGTCACCCTGGTCGACAACTAATTGTGACTAGTCGCTTGATCGGCCCCATGGAGACTAGGATCTACTATAATTCAGAGTGTATCGTCCACCTTGCCCTTGCCACGCGGCTGGTCTAATGAACAGTTTGCTCATGACTTCATAGGATCCCATGAAAGTTGTCCTTAGTACTGCGATTAGGGATGAAAACGGATCGGATACAAACGGATATCACTAAAATCACATTTGTTTTCATATTTCTGTCCGAATTCGGATTCGAATACGGATAGTGTCAACCATGCCGGATAGGATATGATTAGATATCGACATCATAAATATGTGATTTGAGTATTCAGATACAAATACGGTGTCGGATGTTGAATATCCGGACTCGAATACAGACATATCTGAATCCCTCTAAAAGGATTCGGTCTCGAATACGGTCAGAAAATATCCGTACCGTTTTCACCCCTAACTGCGATGCATCACCTTGCCGCACCATAGCATCACCGCTCGTGATAATCTCTGCCATTGGATCTTCACTGCTGCTCACTATGTCCCCAACTATGTTGCTATGTGCATTGTGCATGTGGTCTTTGTTTGGTTGTTCGCTCTTCGCTGTCTTCGAGCACAGCTGTTGCAACCTTGGATCATCAGTCCCTGTGCTCTCATCTGGACCTACCTTCTCTCTTGGTCTAGCATAATCTGGTCGCTGGCATCTTCGTCTCTTTCCCACAATTTTCATCTACTCCAACAACCGTGAGCTACATCAACACAGTCTACCGTCGTTGTTCTAAGCACCACAATTGTTGTGGAGGCCTTCTCTACTGGTTCCTAGTCGTTGGACATGTTATGGGCCTCTTCTTAGTACATCAAGTATTAGCCACACTAGTGTGTGCTTTTGTTTTCGATGGCCCCCCTGGCTTGGCAAACTAGGCGCCTGCCTGTCCATGGTGAAGCGACCTGATTTCCGCGAAGGGAAATCCACATAGTCGAAGTGTAATAAGACCGTTGTAGATCATATTACCCAAATTTCCAGTCGAATACCACATCCATACAACGATAATATCAGAGTACAAATAGTACGGAATTACATAATTTATTACATCGCTGCATTGGCAGAATCAAAAGTAGCATTCATTCAGAATAGCTTGAAGATAAGATCGCCAAACTCGAGCGTAGGAACGAACCCCTCAACCGTCAATCTCCTCGGAGCTAAACTCCTCAGCAGAACATGTGTGCCAAAATGTATCAGTACGATTTGTATTGGCCACTCCCACCCTATGAGCAATGCTTTGTGAAAATTAGATGCAAGTTGGATATAATCAAAAGGAACCTAATAGGCTGGGGTTTCCTATGTTTTAGCATGTCAATTATATAATAATAGTTGGTCAAGTTTTTAACACCATTCCCGCACACATTCCACCCCATTCCCTTTCTAGAGCCAGGTTTTGATCCTAGGATCGATATACCACCATCTCCACACCATCATCATACCATCGCTACAGTGTCGTTTTGTTTTTATTTGGTAATAATTGTCCAATCGATGACTAATTAGGCTCAAAACGTTCGTCTCGCAAAGTACAACCAAACTGTGCAATTAGTTTTTGATTTCGTCAACATTTAGTACTCCATGCATGTACCGCAAAATTGATGTGACGGGGAATCTTCTTTTTGCATAGTGCCAAATTCTGGAATTTGTGGGAACTAAACACCCCCTATATCAGTTGCAACTACTTGGGAATCAAGCAGTTATATACTTGATTGCTACAACACATACAGTTATATAGTTATATAGTTTCAGAAAACTCAGCAATTGTTCTGGTTTCTGGTAGTATAGTTTCTGAGAGCATCTAATTTATGTGTGCTGAATAAAATGTATGAATTATTTTTTAATAGGAAGTATGGCCACTGGAGATTTGAATTTTACATCAACTGATCCTTCTCCTAACAAGACAGGAGGACCTCCAATTGAAAGAAGTCATTCTGAACAAAGTACATAGAACACGGCTGTTGGCTCTGATTCCATTGGCATCAATTTTGACGATAATGGCACCAATCCTTTTTCTCAAATTGAGGGCCTAGAAGTGCAATCTGCACCATCCAATGTCAATCTAGAGGAGCAAGAAAGTGCTGGTGGAAAATACCGCAAACAAAGTCAAACGACAGCTAAACTCGAATTCATAGAGTTTAGAAAGATTCAGATAGAGAAAAATATGGAAAAACTAGATGAGAAGAGGAAAAAAGAAGATGACTATTCCATAGAGAAGTGCATCGATGTTGTGGATAGCATGAAAGACTTAACTAATGAGCAGAAGGCAGATGCTAATGAGCTCTTCCAATCTGAGATTAATCGACAAATATTTATGATGATGACAACAACAACAACAAAGCCTTTAAGTCCCAAACAAGTTGGGGTAGGCTAGAGTTGAAACCCAACAGAAGCAATCAAGGTTCAGGCACGTGAATAGCTGTCTTCCAAGCACTCCTATCTAAGGCTAAGTCTTTGGGTATATTCCATCTTTTCAAGTCTCCTTTTATTGCCTCTACCCAAGTCAACTTCGGTCTTTCTCTGCCTCTCTTCACGTTACTATCCTGACTTAGGATTCCACTACGCACCGGTGCATCTGGAGGTCTCCGTTGCACATGTCCAAACCATCTCAACCGGTGTTGGACAAGCTTTTCTTCAATTGGCGCTACCCCTAATCTCTCACGTATATCATCGTTCCGAACTCGATCCCTTCTTGTATGACCGCAAATCCAACGCAACATACGTATTTCCGCGACACTTAGCTGTTGAATATGTCGTCTTTTCGTAGGCCAACATTTTGCACCATACAACATAGCAGGTCTAATCGCCGTCCTATAAAACTTACCTTTTAGCTTCTGTGGTACCCTTTTGTCACATAGGACACCAGACGCTTGCCGCCACTTCATCCACCCTGCTTTGATTCTATGGCTAACATCTTCATCAATATCCCCGTCCCTCTGTAGCATTAATCCTAAATATCGAAAGGTATCCTTTCTAGGCACTACTTGACCTTCCAAACTAACATCTTCCTCCTCCCGAGTAGTAGTACCAAAGTCACATCTCATATACTTAGTTTTAGTTCTACTAAGTCTAAAACCTTTAGACTCCAAAGTCTCCCGCCATAACTCTAGTTTCTGATTCACTCCTGTCCGGCTTTCATCAACTAGCACTACATCGTCCGCGAAAAGCATACACCAAGGGATGTCCCCTTGTATGTCCCTTGTGACCTCATCCATCACTAAAGCAAACAAATAAGGGCTCAAAGCTGACCCTTGATGTAGTCCTATCCTAATCGGAAAGTCATCCGTGTCTCCATCACTTGTTCGAACTCTAGTCACAACATTGTTGTACATGTCCTTAATGAGCCCGACGTACTTCGTTGGGACTTTATGTTTGTCCAACGCCCACCACATAACATTCCTTGGTATTTTATCATAAGCCTTCTCCAAGTCAATAAAAACCATGTGTAGGTCCTTCTTCTTCTCCCTATACCGCTCCATAACTTGTCTTATTAAGAAAATAACTTCCATGGTTGACCTTCCGGGCATGAAATCAAATTGGTTCATAGAGACCCGCGTTATTGCTCTCAAGCGATGCTCGATAACTCTCCCATAGCTTCATAGTATGGCTCATCAACTTAATTCCTCGGTAATTTGTACAACTTTAAATATCCCCTTTATTCTTATAGATCGGTACCAATATACTTCTCCTCCACTCATCAGGCATCTTGTTCGATCGAAAAATATGGTTGAACAGCTTGGTTAACCATACTACAGCTATGTCCCCGAGGCATCTCCACACCTCGATTGGGATACCATCCAGTCCCATCGCCTTACCTCCTTTCATCCTTTTCAACGTCTCTCTGACCTCAGATTCTTGGATTCTCCGCACAAAGCGCCTATTGGTGTCATCAAAAGAGTCACTCAACTGAAAGGTTGTGTCCATATTCTCACCATTGAACAATTTATCAAAATACTCTTGCCATCGATGTCGGATCTCATCCTCCTTTACCAAGAGATGCTCCCTTTCATCCTTAATGCACTTAACTTGGTTGAAGTCCCGTGTCTTTCTCTCACGAACCATAGCCATCCTATAAATATCCTTCTCTCCTTCCTTCGTACTCAAATGTTGGTAAAGATCCTCGTACGCTCTACCCTTTTCCACACTTACAGCTCGCTTTGCAGTCTTCTTTGCCACCTTATACTTCTCTATGTTGTCCACACTCATGTCATGGTACAAGCGTCTATAGCATTCTTTCTTCTCCTTAATAGCCCTTTGGACTTCCTCGTTCCACCACCAAGTATCTTTAGCCTCACGTCCCCTTCCTTTGGTTACTCCACACACCTCTGAGGCTATCTTCCGAATGTTGGTTGTCATCTTGTCCCACATATTGTTTATGTCGTCTTCTTCCTTCCAAGAGCCTCCTTTGATAACCCTTTCCCTAAATACCTCTGACGTCTCTCCTTTCAGTTTTCACCACTTTGTTCTTTCAATCTTAGCTTGTTTATCCCTACGGGCACGCATCTGAAAACGAAAATCTGCCACCAAAAGCTTATGTTGAGAAACAACACACTCCCCTGGTATCACCTTGTAATCCAAGCATGCTCGTTTGTCCTTTCTTCTTGCGAGGACAAAGTCAATCTGACTACAGTGTTGTCCGCTACTGAAGGTCACTAGATGAGATTCTCTCTTTCTAAAGAAAGTGTTGGCTATCATCAGGTCAAAAGCTACCGCGAAGTCTAGAGCTTCCTCCCCCTCCTGATTCCTACTACCATACCCAAAACCTCCATGAACTGCCTCGAAACCTGCGCTTGTAGTACCTACATGCCCATTAAGATCTCCTCCTATAAAAAGCTTCTCACTACTAGGTATAGCTCTAACCAGGCCATCTAAGTCTTCCCAGAACTATCTCTTAGCACTCTCGTCGAGGCCTACTTGGGGGGCATACGCACTAATTACGTTCAAGACCATATCACCAACGACAAGCTTGACTAAGATAATCCTATCTCCTTGCCTTCTCACTCCCACCACACCATTCTTGAGGCTCTTATCAATCAAAACTCCTACTCCATTTCTATTCGCGACTGTCCCTGTATACCAAAGCTTGAAACCTGTATTGTCCACCTCCTTCGCCTTCTGACCCTTCCATTTAGTCTCTTGAACGCATAATATATTTACACGCCTCCTAGTCGCGGTATCAACTAATTCTCTTAACTTACCTGTAAGCGACCCTACATTCCAACTACCTAAACGGATCCTAGTTGGTTCGACTAGCTTCCTTACCCTTCGCACCCGTCGACTCTGATGACAAAAAATCCACCACAAATATTTATGATGACAAAAAATCCAAATGTTCGACTAATTTGGCTAAAGAAAAAATTTCAAAGGTATGTTTGCCTGTCTTAGTTTTCTCCTCTTCTAGCATTAGATCATGTTTACTGAACCTGTATACTAAGACTTAACTTGAAAGGAGATAAGACTGTTTCATAGTTAGATGACCTAGTGTAGTGTTAGAACATGACCTAGTGGTGTTCTACTTCTATAGAGTTCCAATTTTATAAAGAGTCTAAGATCTAAGTATGTTCCTGTCTTTGTATGTGTATTCTAACCACTGAGGTATGCTGTTATGGTGTAGGGACAACGAGGCCAGACCATGGTTGTAGTAGTTAACATGAGAATTTTGCTTCCTTTTTATTCAAAGTTTGCATCTTGACATGCTTTCGATCAATTTCCATTGACTAATTTTGTTGCTCTATATGAATTGATTCACTTGTGATGGAATTTCCATTGGCAGTATTCAGTTACTGTAGTAGATATTTGGTGAAAGAAATGTAGTTTTCTAGTCCGACATACTGAACAGACGTAAAAGGGCAAAAAAAATTACTCAAAGAAATGCCATATGAACTTGTATACTGAAACTAACTTGATGCTTGTTTCATCTTAATTGCAGATATCCCAGTGAACATAATTGTTGCAGAAGTATTAGTTCACCTCAGGTTATGCACCAAATTCAACCAAAGTTATTTGTTTCAGTAGATGATTCATGAATGATCTGATGTAACAGTGGCTATTAGTAGAGTGCTGCCATTTTGGACAGAAGTTGCAATTTCAATTTCAAGACAATTACAAGCTGCTATCTGGATGTGACCTTGTGTACTGCTTTTTACTTTGGCTCTTGAGATACATTTATGCTCGAGTTGTAGGTACTTGTGTTTACATGGCGCCTGGTTCTGGAAGGATTGTTTTTTCTGTTATAACTGTATCTTTGTCCATTTTTTATTTTATTATGGTATTGAACTATTGAATATGTATTGAATCTTGTTGATTCTTCTCAATTTTTCTTATCTGTTATAAAATTTTTGGCCTTGTTTACCTTGCTCCAGTACGACCTCTTCCTTTTTTTCTGTTCCTTTTTTTAATTGAATTTGAATGGCAAAGGATAGTAATGGCGTTCAACTGTACTACTTCCCGCTTGTTTTAGCTCAGCTTATTTTCTCTCATAGAATACTATTCAACCATCCAAAATTCACTATTCCACATACCAGCCGAACGCCCTCAGTGTTTTTTTTATAAATGCAAGGATGCAGCAAAACTGGAAACATCCACCCTTGAGCCTGGGGCCTGGCTAAAACTATTCGAACAGCCACCTAGTCTCTCCTGTGCTTGCTTCCAAACAGCACCAGGGACACAGGGTTCATCGCCCGTAGCGTGTAGGGGGGTGTTTTTTTTTTTTAAATACGTAAAAGATTTGCGTATCATTGTAATTAAGAAGAAGAAGAGTTTCAGTCTGTTCGCTTGCCGGTTTCAGCCAGCCCAAACCAGCCAGCCAACAGTGTTTTCCTCTCACAATAAACCAGCACCAGCCAACCCAAACCAGTCCAGAAACCAACCAGCGAACAGGCCGTTTAACCATAGCGTGTCGCAGTGGAGAAGATAGTACGGCACTGCTCCTTCCTCCCAAAGGTAGCCTAAATGGGTATTCTTTTGTACTATTATCTATAGATGAGTTGGCACTAACGTGGCATGTTATAGATAGTATGCAGTGAAGAAGATAGTATGGCACTGCTCGTAGCAGTCAATCTCAACATTACTGGAGTATGGGCCGAGTCCGCACGGGTGCGAACACACGTCGACAGCTCGGCGCCTCAAGTGGCCGGCCTAAAATCAGCTATCCATAGCGTGTCGCAGTGGAGAAGATAGTACGGCACTGCTCCTAGCAGTGAATCTTAACAGTCCGAGGAATCAACTCTCTTTTTTTTTCGCGAACGTGCTTAGCACGTGTTTTGTTAAGATCCGAGAAATCAACCTATCCATCAACCGATCAACGGCACGTGTAAGAGAACTAGTAGCGCTCGATGGTAGCGATTATCAGACGCCGTAAACCCCATTTGGAATCAGAGCAGCAGTTTAGTTTATGGAGTATGGGTAGAGTCCCCGCAGGTGCGGACATGTCGTTCCTCACGGAATCGTCGTCAGCCTCTGGCTGATTGATGCTCGTCACCCCAAGTGGCCGGCCTATCGTCGATTCGTCGCTCTCTCGTCGCCGCAAGTTTAACTTTTTCCGCTTACGGCTACTCTTCCAAGGTCGATGCAGGACGTATCCTCTTGATGTTGACACACAGGATAAAATATCTTCCGGCACCCTTTCTTTCTTCCTTGCCCTCCTTCCTCCTGCAGCTACGGCACGGCCACGGCGCCACAAACTCGCTCGAGTCTGCTCGAGTACGCGGCGGCAGCGGGAGCCTCAAAATTGCCAGCCATGAACGCGGCGGCGACGGGCGTGTCGTCGAGCGGCGACGCTCCCCTGCTCCTCCTCCTTGCCGTCGCCGTCTCCCTGCTCCTCGCCGCGGCGGTCTGGTCGAGGCGTGGCCAGGGCCACCGCAACGGCGCGCCGAGCCCGCCGTCTCGCCCGCTGCTCGGCCACCTCCACCTGCTCGGCAAGCCGCTGCACCGCTCGCTGGCCGCGCTGGCCGCCGCGCACGGCGGCGCCGGGGGCGGGGGCCACCAGCAGCAGCTGGCGCCGCTCCTGTCCCTGCGCCTGGGCGCGCGGCGCGCGCTGCTGGTGTCGTCGCACGGCGCGGCCGAGGAGTGCTTCACCGCGCACGACGCCGCGCTGGCGGGCCGGCCGCGGGTGCTGGCCGGCGACCGGCTCGGGTACGGGTACACGATGCTGGTGTGGGCGTCCCACGGCGACCACTGGCGCGCCCTGCGCCGGCTCCTCGCCGTCGAGGTCTTCTCGGCGTCCCGCGTCGCCGCGCGCGCCGCCGACCGCCGCGCCGAGGTCGCCGCGCTCGTCACCAGCCTGAGCCTGCTCCACGGTGGCGCTGGCGGCGCGGTGACTCTCCGGCCCAGGCTCTTCGAGCTGGTGCTCGGCGTCATGCTGCGCGCGCTCACCGGGGAGCGCGCCCCCGGCGGCGACGTGCGCAGGTTCCAGGAGATCGTGGAGGAGACGTTCGCGGTCAGCGGCGCGCCCAGCGTCGGGGACTTCTTCCCGGGGCTGCGGTGGGTGGACCACCTGCGCGGCGTCGATGCGGCGCTTGTACGTCTTCAGGCGCGACGCGACGCGTTCGTCGGCGGCCTCGTCCAGGACCAACGGCGAAGGCGCGACGCCGGTAATGGCCAAGACACGGCGGAGAAGAAAAGCATCATTGACGAGCTGCTGTCGCTGCAAGAAGCTGATCCCGAGTACTACACGGACAAGATCATCAAAGGCCTCGTCTTGGTGAGTAGTCTACTAATCTGGTAGTTGTATTTGTTGCACCAGAATGTTGCTTGGCCCATGGTAATTAAGATGGTCGCAATCTCCATGATGATGCAGATGCTACTCACTGCCGGCACCGACACGTCGGCGCTGACCATCGAGTGGGCAATGGCGTTGCTGCTGACACACTCAGAAGCAACGCGAAAGGTGAGGGCTGAGATAGAGAGCAATGTCGGCACCGCACGACTCGTGGAGGAGTCAGACATCACGAACCTCCCATACCTGCAATGCGTGGTCAAGGAGACCCTGCGGCTGCGCCCCGTCGGCCCGGTCATCCCGGCGCACGAGGCCATGGAGGACTGCACCATCGGCGGGTTCCACGTCCGGCGCGGCACCATGGTCCTCGTGAACGCCTGGGCGATCCACCGGGATCCCAAGCTCTGGGACGCGCCGGAGGAGTTCAGGCCCGAGAGGTTCTTGGATGCCGGTGTGGTGACCGCGGTCACCACGCCCATGCTGCCGTTTGGGCTTGGACGGAGGCGCTGCCCTGGGGAGGGACTAGCACTGCGTCTGATTAGCTTGACGCTGGCGGTGCTCGTGCAATGCTTCGAGTGGGATGTTGGTGAAGGCGGTGTCGTTGACATGACCGAAGGCGTTGGTCTGACAATGCCCATGGCCGTGCCATTGGCAGCTGTCTGCCGGCCTCGGGAGTTTGTCAAGGGCCTGCTCTCTACTTCAACATGATGAGTTAAACAGTGGTTTCTTGCAAAGAAAAAACAAGTTTTTATGACGCTGGTGTTTGATTGTTCAGTATTCTGTATGTAATCAGTATGTTCAGTAATACTAAGAATAATATGGCTTTATATGGATACATTGCACTGCTGTGTTTTCAAATGAGAAAAACAAAGTGTGTTGTGCACTTGTGCTTTCAAGTTCAAATACGAAAACTGTTAAACATGCTGGGCGACACAATTAGATGATTTTTTACCCTTTCTTCCTGACCCGTACAAGTGAGATTTCAAGTTCAAATGTCCAAACTCATTACAACAAAATCAACTCATTTTCTAATGAAATAATATTTTTTCTCCTTGTACTTGTACATCTTGTGCTTTGACCTTCAGATTTTGTGGGATGATATACGTTCTATGCACTAATCAGTGATGGAATGAAAAAAAGATAATGTAAGTTAAGTTTAAGTAATAAAATGAGATCAAAGAGATTGTTAGTGTTGATCTCTCCAGCTTGGCCCAACAGCTGAGTTGGGCCTACTCGCGCCCTGATCTGGGACGCCCAACCCTACATGGTTGGTGGGCCTCCGTCGCACTGTGCTATAAAGAGAGATGGAGGTCGCCGGCTCTCTATACGAGGTTCACCGTGAGCCGCTACACCCATCGACAAACCCAATCCGATCTATTGAGGGGCGCAACCAGCGACGGGAAGCTCCACTGCCGTCTTCACAGCCGCCTCTGCGCCCACCACTACACTGCGACCGACCTCAACGCCGTGACCACGACTCCGTCGACCCAGACCACATTATCTTCACCATGGCTACGTCGAGCTCTTCCTCCAAGCCCGTGAATAATCGGTGATATCTCATCTCCCTTTCTCTCTCTCGAGATAATCTTTCAGGAAGTTTTCACCCCGTATGCAAGGTTGTACCGTTTGATCCACTATGTCAATCACCTCCACGTGCTCGGCAAGCCGCTGCCCCGCTAGCTGGCGGCGCTCGCCGCCGCGCACGGCGCCGGGGGCCAGCTGGCGCCGCTCCTGTCCCTGCGCCTTGGCACGCTGCGCGCGCTGCTGGTGTCGTCACACGCCGCGACGGAGGAGTGCTTCACGGCGCACGACGCCGCGCTGGCGGGCAGGCCGCGGCTGCTGGCCGGGGACAGGCTCGGGTACGGGTACACCGTGGTCAGCTGGGCGTCCCACGGCGACCACTGGCGCGCCGTCCGCCGGTTCCTCGCCGTGGAGCTCTTCTCGGCGTCCCGCCTCGCCGCGCCGAGGTCGCCGCGCTCGTCGAGAGCCTGCTGCTCCGTGACGCCGCCGCCGCTGAACCAGACGCGTCCCGCGCCGCGGTGACGCTCCGGCCCAGGCTCTTCGAGCTGGTGCTCAACGTGATGCTGCGCTCGCTCACCGGCGCTCCTGGGCACGGCGACGACGTGCGCAGGATCCAGGGGATCATCGAGGAGACCTTCGCGGTGAGCGGCGCCCCCAGCGTCGGGGACTTCTACCCGTCGCTGCGGTGGATCGACTGTCTGCGCGGCGTCGATGCGGCTCTGATCAGTCTCCAGGCGAGACGCGACGCGCTCGTCGCCGGCCTCGTGCGCGACAAACGCCAAAATCGCAGAGCCGGTGGCCGGCACACGGAGAAGAACGGCGCCATTGACGAACTCCTGTCGCCGCAAGAAATTGATCCCGAGTACTACACTGAAACTGTCATCAAAGGCATTGTCTTGGTGAGTAATCTCTCCTGTGAATCAGTCTTTGTGGCACCACCATGGTGAATCGGTGACATGGTTGCAATCTCCGTGATGATGCATCTATCTATACGGATACTGCTCAGTGCCGGCACGGACACATCGGCACTGACCACTGAGTGGGCAATGGCGCTGCTGCTGACGCATCCAGAAGCAATGCAGAAAGTGACAGCTGAACTGCACACCAACGTCGGCACATCCCGGCTGGTGGAGGAGTCCGACATCGCGAACCTCCCATATCTGCAATGTGTGGTCAAGGAGACCCTCCGGCTCTGTCCTGTCGGCCCAGTCATCCCAGCGCACGAGGCCATGGAGGACTGCACCGTTGGTGGGTTTCATGTCCGGCGCGGCACCATGATCCTCGTGAACGCTTGGGCGATCCATCGGGACCCCAAGTTATGGGAGGCGCCGGAAGAGTTCAGGCCGGAGCGGTCCATGGACGCTGGCATGGTGACCACGGTCACCGCCCCCTTGCTGCCATTTGGGCTTGGACGGAGACGCTGCCCAGGGGAGGGGCTGGCAATGCGTCTTGTTAGCTTGACACTGGCGGCGCTCGTCCAATGCTTTGAGTGGGATGTCGGTGAATGTGGTGCCCCTGACATGGCCGAAGGAGTTGGCCTGTCTATGCCTATGGCGAAGCCGTTGGCAGCAATCTGTCGGCCCTGGGAGTTTGTCAATAACATGCTATCTGGATCAACATGAATAACAGAACATTGGTTTCTGAAGAATAAGCAGAATTATGCAACACTTAAGCTTTTCAGTTACCTATGATTGGAAGTAAGAATCTTGCATCCAGATGTGAATGATATATCAATGTTGTAGCTTATTCCAGTCTCCACTATGCATTTGTTGATGAAGTGAAACAGAAGAAGATAAAATGCCAGTTGCAATTATCAATCTGATGATAAATTACAAAGTCTTCAAAATTACAAGCAATGATGTATGCCCACTGAAACTGATTTCAGATCTTAAACCAGCAGTGCCCTCTGATCCAGATATTGAACCATTTGGGAATGCCTCTGAATTTCTTCTGATGGTTCAAATGATTCAGAGACTATGCATCTGTTGGTTAACTTGACCCTTCTTACTTTCTAAGTTCTGACAATTAAGATTAGCTGTCTGACTCAGATTTCAGAGACAATCTTATATCTAACATAGAAGATCGAAACATGAGCAATTTGGTAGATTTGGATTTGGATTACCCTTGTGAATTCTGATTGAGGTAATATTTCAGTAGTTTCCTATTTTGTCATGTAAGCATTATAAAAAAACCCTCAGTTTGCCGGTTCCAAATGAAATTGCCAGAAGCAGCAGCATGTTCTGCTTGCTATAGCATAACAAGTATTCCCTCTTTCCCAAATCATAGATCACTTTAGTTTTTCTAAGTATATGATTTTTTTACTGTACACTTAGATATACATCATGACTAATAAGCTATGTTTATTTAGATACATGACAAAAACTATATATGAAGAAAAACTAAAACAACCTATAATTTGAAATGAAGGGAGAAAAAATGACGAGGACCTTCTTTCATCGATGGAATGAAGCAAACAACCTGAAGGATAAAGGGCCGCTGAGGATCCATTGTCAAATAACTTATCAACACTGTGTCCCTGTCAAACAGAAAGAAAAGAACTAGCAGATGGAGACGTACCTTTGTTTTTGACCCTGTTTGGTCCTATTTGTCATGGCAAAAGATTAACCCCTAAACTTTTGTTGCTAAACTTTAGTCTTACTTGAGGTGTTTAGATCCATGGCAAAAGTTTAGGCTAAAAGTGCAAAATGAGGTGTCCTTCACACCCCCTAATGCTTTTAGCCCAGTTTGCGAATGGCAAAACTTTAGCCCTCCCATTTTGTTGCACCTGTTTAGATCCATTTGCTCAAAACATGGGCTAAAAGTGCTGGGCAAAAGTTTTACCAAAGGAAATAAACAGGGCCTTTATTCTCGTTTTTGGAAAATGGAAGTTTGCAGAAAAGGTACTTTTTCTTTCTGTTTGACAGAAAAAAGCTATTGCGGACCTGTCAAAAGAAGAAAGAAAAGCCTGGAGCAAGAGCATGAGCAGAAGAGAACATAACTTTCGGTGTTCGGTATCATAACTTTGGCGTGCATGCTAATGTCATCTGTTAAGATATACAGTGTACTTTGCTTATGAAATACTACACTGTAAATGTCTCAGAGAAAATACAAGATTACCAAATTTACTGTAATTATTAGCCCAGACTATTTAGGCTCTTATTAGCCCAAAATTAGCTCATATTTAGGCTTTCTAATTGGTATCCAAACACCCCCATATACTAGCCCCACTGTGAAAACTTGAAAACTCTGTCAAAAAGTAAAAAAAAAATACTACTACGTAGTACTTACTAGCGAACTAACCCATGGGAACGACCAAAAATACATATAGGATCTTAGAAGTAGTCAATTCCCGTGCGCGAAAACTAAAAAGGCTGACCGTGAGCTTTTTGTATGTGCTAGTCTGGCCCTGTTCGCTTGAACTTATCAGCCGGCTTATCAGCTAGAATCTACAGTATTTTCCTATCACAATAAAACAGCTTCAGCCGGCTTATCAGCCAGCTTATGTATCAGCCGAACAGAGCCCGGCCCATGGACGTTTCCTTCCTCCCATATGGACGGAAACGACTGAAAAGACCCGTTTGGACCCGTGACATAGGGTGGGTCTAGTTCATGTATGTTGATGTACATTTTGAAAGCTTAGAGACCTAGATGACATTATTTGCCAAGTTTAGGGGCTGGTCTAGCTTCGTTGGTGCTAGCGTAAACCGCCATGTCAGCAAACGTGTCTTGTTTTGACCCATTTGGATTTGTGATGTAGTGTGGGCCGAGTTCATATACATGAATGTGCATTTTAAAAGTTTAGGGACTTAGATAACACCATATGCTCAGGTTCAAGGTAACTGAATTTATTTCGATTAATTCAGTTCCTAACCTCGGATAATCGAGATAACTAATATTCTAGCCTAACACCTAGCCGCCATCCCCCTCATGATGTTTGTATGTGGTAGTGCATATTTATTCAGGTATCACACCATAGGTATGATTCAAAGTTTTGGTATTCGGTCTTAGGGCAACAAAAATTATGGAACACACTTGGATACATTGGAATTTAGAATATGGATCTATAATTTCTTATTATCGAGAAGTCACATGCATTAGCATGAAAACTTCATTATTACAGTACAAAATCATAAGCAATCTAGAAGATGGCACCACCAATGATGGGCTATTGCAACAAGGCGGCAGGGTTCGTCAGAGCTAGTTGGCACAATGGCAGCAATTGTTGTTGTTGTTGCAAGAATGCGGCAATGTTTGCCACAACCTGCGGGTAGAATGGCAGGAGCTGTTGTGTCAGTCTGCAATAAGACGGCGGGGTTCGTCAGAGCTAGTTGGCTGAATGGCAGCAATTGTTGTTGTAGCAAGAGGGTGGCAATGTTTGCCACAGCCTGCGGGTAGAATGGCAGCAATTGTTGTTGTTGCAAAAAGGGGACAATGTTTGCCACAGCCTGCGGGTAGAATGGCAGCAACTGTTGTTGTTGCAAAAAGGGGACAATGTTTGCCACAGCCTGCGGGTAGAATGGCAGCAACTGTTGTTGCTGAAAGAAAGCAGCATGGCTCCCAAGAGCAAGCTGGTTGAATGGTAGTAGTTGTTGTGGCTGCAAGTAGGCAACGGGGTTCACCCCAGCTAGTTGATTATATGGAAGAAACTTTTGTTGCTAGAGGTAGGCAGCACGGTTCACCACAGGTAGCAGCTGTTGCTGCAATTGTTGTGTCGTGATGCTCTGCACAGACAGATGCTCCAAGGATGGCTGCTGCAATAGGGCAGCATGGTGTTGCTTATTTATGATCCAGTGTAGTATGTCCCCTATTATACTGTAGGATTGTACAATTGGGTTTTCGTATCCTGCGACTGTCACTGGAGGGAGGTACTGTGGAATAGCCGGAGTGAAAGGAGCTAGGGAGCACTGTGGAAAAATGGTCGCGGTAGCAGCGCTTGCCGAAAGAGCAAGGAGCGCAAATATCTTGCCTGCCATTGTTTCTAAGATGTTGCTAGTGTATTTCACTTTGTACATTGCTAGTTGGTCTCAATAAAATGAGTGATGGATTAACTACTAGTTTGGTGGCTATTTATACACATGGTAGGTCATGTATCTCAGCAAGATTTCCGCTTTAGCCAACAAAACTATTAGAATATAAGCTAGAGATGACATGGTATCTAGTCAGTTTTGACATTTAGTGACCACTTTTCTTGGCTTACAATTTACATGTTGACAAAATAATTTGTACAAAATACAAGCAAAAAAATGGCTTTCTTCTCCTGGTATTTTCTGAATACATGGGTGACAATGGTACGATCCATTCACCTTTACACATGTGCAAGTGCAACCTAATATATGATCCACTTGATTAAAGTCAGTTTGTGAAGTTGTGACCAGATGATGTGGATCTCAATCATTTCAACTAAATTTGTCTACAAGTTGAGATAAGATCTCACTCATGAGTTGTTTGTGAGACTACCACAAAAAATCCAAAGGTTCCACTAGTACCATAAAAGTGTTCTGGATAGGGTTAAAAAATGGGTAGATTTTTTTGTAATTATTTTCTCCTAAGCCCATGCACAATAGCACACAAATACTCTAATTTAGACTATGTAAGTGGTGGTGGCTAAAGGGAAACTGAGATGGCTGAAGTAGATAGTGAGAACAGAAGATCATAAACAAAGGGAAAGTGGTCTGACACATTGGCCAAGGGTGCAGTAAGGACATTGAGAATGGAAACATCAACGCGGAGGACGAGACATGAGGAGAACAAACACGACCAAACAATGGGATTGAGAAAGATGAGCAAGGTCAATGAGGCTAAGGTGCATCAGGTCAACAACATCCACTACGGAATGAGGAGGAGGAATGAGCTATTTTGTGGGTGAAGATGTCACGCTTAGTTTTGAAGTGTGACATAGACAAAAAAAAAAAAAAATTAAGACACTTGTGTAGGTTCTGTATGCCATGGAGCATGTCTTGGACCTCTTGGGCGAAATTTAGTATTGGTGGCTAGGGGTGGGCATTTTTACACCGAAAACTGGAAACCGAACTGAAGCAAAGTGTTGGTGTGTTCAGTGTTCAGTGTTGGTTTCACATTTTGGTAGTATCAGTGATCATAGGTTTTCATTGTGCACCCAACTGAGCCACCAAGAAATCTGAACTCTAGTTTTTTTAAACAATTTGGTATGCTTAATTCATTCAGGATAGCTACATCATTTGGTAGATAATCAAGTATGAGACTAGGGGGCTCATCGTCCCAAGTACAATTTTGCTTAGACTGCATCGCCCTTCTTGTTAAGTCATGCGCCGCTTGGTTTACCTCCCTATTACAATGCTCAATCATTATATCCTGAAACCCACTCCATATGATGCTACACTCGTCATATAAGGCAGCTGCCGAATTTGCCGTAAATCCTCCATCTTTCATTGTTTCTATGACCTCCATGCAATCTGATTGGATAATCAGCCGGTTGCACCCTATGTACTGCGCTAGCATCAACCCTTCTTTCAACGCATAGGCTTCCGCCATCGGTGCATCGACCAAGTGTGGAACAAAGCTGTGGGCAGCAGCTAAGACTCCTCGTGCTATCTCTTAAGATTACTCCTACAACCTACATCTTCGTCAAAGGCCGCATCAACATTCAGCCATCAGTTCCACAAAGGGCAACGTCTCTGGCCCTCTTTGCATCACACAACTTCGGCCCATTTAAGCCCAAGGACACAATTATATCGGAAGCAGGCCCTATTAGCTCTCACCTCTCCTCCACCCACTGCTTACTACTTTAATCTCTAGCATTCTGTTGTGGGCTCCTCGTGGCAGCGCTCAGCGAGGACGACGAGCAAGACTCGAGTTGCGACAACAAAGGCGAGCGGGAGCACGGATCCGGGGAGGACAGGCGTATGGTGCAATTTGCATGAGGTCAGCGCCTTAGGGAAGCAGGCCACAAACATGGATGCTTGGCACGTGATCAGCACCGTGGCGATTAGACGGTAATTGCTTGGACTAGATGAATCGATGATGGAAATCTAGAGTCGTTACCTTGTTATAGATATTAGGAAGAGAGGTGAGTACAAGATAGAACTGGAAGCTTGGTGAAGTTCAGTACCACAAAACACTGAACTGATTGAACTGAGAACCAGAAATGTCGGTTCTTGTTTGTCTTGCACCGTTGGTTGTAGCTTTGGCACACCAAAAATTTTCTACACCGAAGAGACCAAACCGAATATACTGCACAAACCGATTGCCTGTTGGAAATATGTGCCTAAAATACATTCCAGATTTTGTTTGGAGGAAAAACTCATAGATAAAAAATGATGCAAGTATATAACACAAGTAAACAGGCAACACACTGACTAGAACAGGATTGCGCAAGGAAATTACTCAATGATCCCGCGCAGAACGTCGTCGAACGTGTTGAAGTAGATGTTGCAGATCACCAAGCGGTCGCGTGTAGACGCTGCCCAAAAACCTGATTGCCGCCCCGTGCAGGAGTCTCGCGGCAGTGGTTTCGGAGATCCCGCTCTCTTCAAGTCCGGTGCACGCCGAACTCAAAGGTCAACGAGGCGCAGCAGCGAGAAGCTCAGCACAGCGAGTGGGAAGGTGAGCGTGTGAATGCGTGCCCTTCAACCAGGACGTCTCCTGATTTTATAGGCCTTCATAGTACATCAATTCCCCTTATCAAGCAGTAAAAACTACCCAATTTAATGATAGAAAATGCTATAATCAAATAGCAGAAACTGGCACACCTTATTACTGTTTAAAACGGCAGTTTCAATCACATTGAAGCGCCATTACGCTCAGCATAAAAAATGGAAACTGCACAAATAATAGCTTGCTGTACATGTTCAAACAGAGCTTTTAAAGGTCTTGCCCCTCGATCTTCTCATGAGCTTTCCAAAGAGTACCCCACTCTCATGATCTGTGACCTAACAGTTTAGCTCACACAAGTGTATTCATTTTAGGTATCCTGTAGGACGATACCTTTTCCCTCGGTGGACACTAGAATACATTAAGGCATATTAGCCAGCCTTCCATACAGAAGAGAGTATATTTCATGGAACATGGGTAATTTTAATTTTTTAAAACAGTCTGTACTCCCTGTTACAACAGTAACTTGTTTTTCTCATTTTCCAAATCAGGGATCTCCTATCAAAGGAAATGAGTTGCCATTACTTTGTAACTAAATGGGTCTCAACCCCATGTCCATGTTTGCAACAGAAATCGATGTCCATGCAAGCCCTTTTGTAAAGGGATCTGCTAGATTTTTCTCGCTGCGAATATAATTCACAGCAATTACTCCGGAGTTTTTCAGCTTTCTAACAGATTTAAGCCTCCGCTTCACATGTCTCGAGGACTTCGAATTATCCTTAGTACTCGTAACTTTGATCAATACCGTTTGGTTGTCACAGTACATAAAGATTGCTGGAATTGGTTTCTCTACCAGTGGCAAGTCCATGAGTAGCTCTCTTAGCCACTCGGCCTCAACAGTAGCCGTGTCAAGTGCTACAAGCTCAGCTTCTATGGTAGACCGCATCAAAATGGTCTGTTTACATGACCTCCATGTAACTGCAGCACCTACTAGTGTAAACACATAGCCACTCGTTGCTTTAATTGCATCTGCATCAGAAATCCAGTTGGAATCACTATATCCTTCCAATACAGATGGATAACCAGTATAGTGAATTCCATATTCGATTTACCTCTCAGGTAACGTAGCACTCTCTCTAGTGCATCCCAATGATCCTTCCCTGGATTGGAAGTAAAACGATTTAATTTGCTCACATCAAAAGATATATCGGGACGTGTTGCACCAGCGAGATACAAGAGGGACCCAATTATTTGTGAATATCTCAAATGGTCCAACCCTTCGTCTTTATTTGTTCTTCGCTTTACACTTGCATCGTAGGGCGTAGGGGATACTTTGACATTCTCAAAGCCAAAGCGACACAGTATGTTTTTCCACATAATGAGATTGATTTAGAATAATCCCGTTCTCATTTTTGATCAACTTAATATTCAGGATAACACTTGCTTCACCCGGATCCTTCATGTCGAGGCATGAAGATAAGAATGATTTGACCTCGTCAATCACGGCAGTGTTAGTCCCAAATATGAGTATATCATCCACATACAAGCACAAGATCACTGTTTGACCCCCACCATGGCGATAGTATACACACTTATCTGCTTCGTTTACAACAAAACCAACAGAGGTTAATGTTTGATCAAATTTTTCATGCCATTGTTTGGGTGATTGTTTTAGGCCATATAATGATTTTAACAATCTGCAAACTTTACCCTCCTGTCCCTTAGCCACAAAACCATCAGGTTGCTCCATATAGATTTCTTCCTCCAACTCTCCATTAAGAAAAGTTGTCTTTACATCCATTTGATGAATGTGTAGACCATAGGAAGCAGCTAATGCAATGAGCACCCTAATGGTGGTTAACCTGGCCACAGGTGAATAGGTGGCAAAATAATCTTCACCTTCTTTCTAGGTAAAGCCTTTGGCCACAAGCCTCGCTTTATATTTTTCAATCGTGCCATATGGTCTCATCTTTTTCTTGAAAATCCATTTACATCCAATAGGTTTGCACCCAACAGGACGTTCAGTGATTTCCCAAGTCTCATTTGTCATGATGGAGTCCATCTCGCTACGGACTGCCTCTTTCCAATAGTCAGCATCCGAAGACGCATAAGCATCAGCCAGAGTCGTAAGCATCAGCCAGAGTTCAGTACCACAAAACACTAAACTGATTGAACTGAGAACCAGAAATGTCGGTTCTTGTTTCTGTCTTGCACCGTTGGTTGTAGCTTTGGCACACCAAAAATTTTCTACACCGAAGAGACCAAACCGAATATACTGCACAAACTGATTGCCTGTTGGAAATACGTGCCTAAAATACATTCCAGATTTTGTTTGGAGGAAAAACTCATAGATAAAAAATGATGCAATCATATAACACAAGTAAACAGGCAACATACTGACTAGAATAGGATTGCGCAAGGAAATTACTCAATGATCCTGCGCAGAACGTAGTCGAACGTGTTGAAGTAGATGTTGTAGATCACCAAGCGGTCGCGTGTAGACGCTGCCCAAAAACCTGATTGCCACCGCGTGCAGGAGTCTCGCGGTAGTGGTTTCGAAGATCCGCTCTCTTCAAGTCCGGTGCATGCCGAACTCAAAGGTCGACGAGATGCAGCAGCGAGAAGCTCAGCACAGCGA
This sequence comes from Miscanthus floridulus, assembly GCF_019320115.1. NCBI lineage: Eukaryota > Viridiplantae > Streptophyta > Magnoliopsida > Poales > Poaceae > Miscanthus > Miscanthus floridulus. Next base: position 71,821,726 of record NC_089594.1, on the reverse strand, counting down.
GTGGGAAGGTGAGCGTGTGAATGCATGCCCTTCAACCAGGACGTCTCCTGGTTTTATAGGCCTTCATAGTGCATCAATTCCCCTCATCAAGCAATAAAAACTATCTAATTTAATTCAAGGAAATGCTGCAATCAAATAACAGAAACAGACACACCTTATTACTGTTTAAAACGGTAGTTTCAATTGCATTGAAGCGCCATTACGCTCAGCATAAAAAAATGGAAACTACACAAATAATAGCCTGCTGTACACGTACGTGTCGCGCTCGTCGCAAGTCACGCGATGTTTCACGCGAAAAATGCGCGCGAGCTGCGCGTGCGTGTAGCAACAGTCTCCTTCTCTCTCATTTTTACCTATTTTGCATAGAGAGGAGACTCCCATATTTAAGCAAGGCAACTTCTCCTTGAATTAGCAATATGGGACTATAGGTTGTGCATGCTTTGGAATTTTTCAAATTAGGCCAAACATGGGCCTAAATCCAACAATCCCCCACCAATTCCAAAGCTGTTGTACTGAACATTCTTTATATATACCAGATTTTCAGTATAAGTCCCATACGGGTTGAACTTACACCTAGATCAACCAGATCCATCTTCTAGCAGCTTATGAATGGACTAAGCCTTGAATTCATAGCTTTTTACTGTCAGATTTCTCTTGAAGATCCAACTGGTACTAGGCTGCAAAAACGTCAAGTCCAAACAGAGCTTTTAAAGATCTTGCCCCTCGATCTTCTCATAAGCTTTCCAAAGAGTACCCCACTCTCATGAACTGCGACCTAACAGTTTAGCTCACATAAGTGTATTCATTTTAGGTATCCTGTAGGATGATACCTTTTCCCTCAGTGGACACTAGAATACATTAAGGCATAATAGCCAGCCTTCCATACAGAAGAGAGTACATTTCATGGAATATGAGTAATTTTAATTTTTTTAAACAGTCTGTACTCCCTGTTACAACAGTAACTTGTTTTTCTCATTTTCTAAATCAGGGATCTCCTATCAAATGAAATGAGTTGCCATTACTTTGTAACTAAATGGGTCTCAACCCCATGTCCATGTTTGCAACAGAAATCACTGTCCGTGCAAGCCCTTTTGTAAAGGGATCTGCTAGATTTTTCTCGCTGCGAATATAATTCACAGCAATTACTCTGGAGTTTTTCAGCTTTCTAACAGATTTAAGCCTCCGCTTCACATGTCTCGAGGACTTCGAATTATCCTTAGTATTCGTAACTTTGATCAATACCGTTTGGTTGTCACAGTACATAAGGATTGCCAGAACTGGTTTCTCTACCAGTGGCAAGTCCATGAGTAGCTCTCTTAGCCACTCGGCCTCAACAGTAGCCGTGTCAAGTGCTACAAGCTCAGCTTCCATGGTAGACCGCATCAAAATGGTCTGTTTACATGACCTCCATGTAACTGCAGCACCTGCTAGTGTAAACACATAGCCACTCGTGGCTTTAATTGCATCTGCATCAGAAATCCAGTTGAAATCACTATATCCTTCCAATACAGATGGATAACCAGTATAGTGAATTCCATATTCGATTGTACCTCTCAAGTAACGTAGCACTCTCTCTAGTGCATCCCAATGATCCTTCCCTGGATTGGAAGTAAAACGACTTAATTTGCTCACATCAAAAGATATATCGGGACGTGTTGCACCAGCGAGATACAAGAGGGACCCAATTATTTGTGAATATCTCAAATGGTCCAACCATTCGCCTTTATTTGTCCTTAGCTTTACACTAGCATCGTAGGGCGTAGGGGATACTTTGGCATTCTCAAAGCCAAAGCGACACAATATTTTTTCCACATAATGAGATTGATTTAGAATAATCCCATTCTCATTTTTGATCAACTTAATATTCAGGATAACACTTGCTTCACCCAGATCCTTCATGTCGAAGCATGAAGATAAGAATGATTTGACCTCGTCAATCATGGCAGTGTTAGTCCCAAATATGAGTATATCATCCACATACAAGCACAAGATCACTGTTTGACCCCCACCATGGCGATAGTATACACACTTATCTGCTTTGTTTACAACAAAACCAGCAGAGGTTAAGGTTTGATCAAATTTTTCATACCATTGTTTGGGTGCTTATTTTAGGCCATATAATGATTTTAACAATCTACAAACTTTACCCTCCTGTCCCTTAGCCACAAAACCATCAGGTTGCTCCATATAGATTTCTTCCTCCAACTCTCCATTAAGAAAAGTTGTCTTTACATCCATTTGATGAATGTGTAGACAATAGGAAACAGCTAATGCAATGAGCACCCTAATGGTGGTTAACCTGGCCACAGGTGAATAGGTGTCAAAATAATCTTCACCTTCTTTCTGGGTAAAGCCTTTGGCCACAAGCCTCGCTTTATATTTTTCAATCGTGCCATCTGGTCTCATCTTTTTCTTGAAAATCCACTTACATCCAATAGGTTTGCACCCAACAGGACGTTCAGTGATCTCCCAAGTCTCATTTGTCATGATGGAGTCCATCTTGCTACGGATTGCCTCTTTCTAATAGTCAGTTCCGAAGACGCATAAGCATCAGCCAGAGTCGTAAGCATCAGCCAGAGTTTAGTACCACAAAACACTGAACTGATTGAACTGAGAACCAGAAATGTCGGTTCTTGTTTTTGTCTTGCACCGTTGGTTGTAGCTTTGGCACACCAAAAATTTTCTACACCGAAGAGACCAAACCGAATATACTGCACAAACCGATTACCTGTTGGAAATATGTGCCTAAAATATATTCCAGATTTTGTTTGGAGGAAAAACTCATAGATAAAAAATGATGCAATCATATAACACAAGTAAACAGGCAACATACTGACTAGAACAGAATTGCGTAAGGAAATTACTCAATGATCCTGCGCAGAATGTAGTCGAACGTGTTGAAGTAGATGTTGTAGATCACCAAGCGGTCGCGTGTAGACGCTGCCCAAAAACCTGATTGCCGCCCCGTGCAGGAGTCTCGCGGCAGTGGTTTTGGAGATCCCGCTCTCTTCAAGTCCGGTGCACGCCGAACTCAAAGGTCGACGAGGCGCAGCAGCGAGAAGCTCGGCACAACGAGTGGGAAGGTGAGCGTGTGAATGCGTGTCCTTCAACCAGGACGTCTCTTGGTTTTATAGGCCTTCATAGTGCATCAATTCCCCTCATCAAACAGTAAAAACTACCCAATTTAATGACAGAAAATGCTGCAATCAAATAGCAGAAACTGACACACCTTATTACTGTTTAAAACGGCAGTTTCAATCACATTGAAGCGCCATTACGCTCAGCATAAAAAATGGAAACTGCATAAATAATAGCCTGCTGTACACGTACACGTCGCGCTCGTCGCAAGTCACGCGATTTTTCATGTGAAAAATGCGCGCGAGCTGCACGTGCGTGTAGCAACAGTCTCCTTCTCTCTCATTTTCACCTATTTTGCATAGAGAGGAGACTCCCATATTTAAGCAAGGCAACCTCTCATTGAATTAGCAATATGGGACTATAGGTTGTGCATGCTTTGGAATTTTTCAAATTAGGCCAAACATGGGCCTAAATCCAACATTGCCTACTCCTATAATGGCAGCAAGTCAATAGGGCCCGCTGCCCCTCCTTCCCTACCGACGCCGCCGGCCATGGACTTGGAGGCAACCGAAGCCCTGGCCCCTCGTGGTGCCCTAGCTGAGGCCGCGCCTGGTGCCCTAGCCGTGGCGTCGCCCGGTGCTCTGGCCTCGGCATCGCCCGGTGCCCTGGCCGCAGCGCCTGCTGGCCTGCCCGACCAAGTTGGTGCACTGGCCATGGCACCTGATGGCCAAGCTGCCCAGGCTAGGGCAACCGATGGCCTGCAGCCAGCAGTGGAGGCCTCCATCGATGCTCTAGCCCTAGCAAGGTCACTTCTGCCTACTGCTCCTCATCCGGCAAGAGAGTGCAACATTCCTGTTCTTCAAGTGCAAAGGTATATATTGCATCCACTAGATCTTTTATTTTTTTTTCAGTACAAGTAACGTACAGAAATAAAACTAGGTTTGGCTTGTTTATAGGTCTGAAGTGAATGATGTGGAGACTATAGGAAAAGTTGATTGGGCAACATTACAAATTATGGAAACACATGATGATGAAGGTCGAATTGAAGTTATGAGCGAGAGCCGGATGTGTGAGTTTTTAGGCTTGACAGAAAAGGGCACAACAAATGAGTCAACAAATGTACCTACACAAGGCTTTGGTTGCCGAATGGATGAACAAGTGAATGATACTGCGCTTGGGCAAGATATTGATGGTGCTGCCATCCCTACTAGTGATGTCGTACCCGGTGAGATGGTCATTACGTATGATAAGAAGAACCCATCAATGGAGGTAGGGACAATGTACCCAACAATGGAGGAGTTCAAGCTGGTAGTTCGGCAATTTGCCATCAACAAGGAGTTCCATTTACGAGTAGAGAAGTCAACTAAGACGGTATATAGGGCTTATTGCAATTCCGATGATGAAGATCGCCCTTGCATTTGGAGGATAAATGGCAGAAAACTGCAAGGCAGCGCTACAACGGAGGTATACAGGGCTTATTTCATTAATTCTACATTGCCTGTGTTTAATTGCCCGGATGAAAGTGTTTTACTGCCATGTAGTACTATATATACATATATGCTTGCATGCCTCTGTACGATTCATTTGGTAAGCTGTAATCAATTTGGTAAGTAAATTTTGTAAGCTGTTAAATTTCAAGTAGTCTAATACTAGCAGTAGTACTACTTGAGTGGCCATCCTTGAATTTATTCATGTCACGATTCCGCTACCCAAATCTGGAGTAGGGGGTCAAGTAGGGGGGTCCTGTTGGAGATGCTCTAAACTAGCATTCTAATCGTTTTACGGAGCTGTATTGCAGTGGCAAATTCAACTAGCAATAGGAGGCAGTAGTACTACTTGATTGGCCGGACGTGTGCATGCTCCTGTGCTTGATTGTCAACTTTGCTAGCTGCTGTCAACGTGCATTATTTCATGTGTGTCTATATATGACTGAGAAGTCCTTGATTTTTTTCTGTGCTATATATGATGCAACAGTACATATGTGTGTCTATATATGATGCAACAGTACACAATATATCTCATTGATTTATTTTTTTCTTGCAGGTTATCGTCTTAGTCAATGACCATACATGTGTGTCTAGCATGAGGATGGCAACTACAACTCCAAATTGCAAGTGGGTAGCTCTATGGGCTGCGAGTATACTTAGAGCTGAACCAAATATTGGTGCTAGGGAACTGCAAAAGAGGTTGGAGACAGATCACAAGTGTGAAATTGCATATGACACTATGTCGCGGGGTAAAGCAAAAGCTCTTGATGAGGTTTATGGCAAATGGTCAGAGAGTTTTCAGCTGCTATATAGGTGGAAGGCCGAGGTCGAGAAGCGGAGCCCCGGGAGTGTAGTTGAGATTGATGTTCTTGAGGTGGATGGTGAGGTATATTTCCACTATTTTTTTTGTGCTCTTAAACCATGTATTGATGGTTTCTTGGAAGGTTGTAGGCCTCATTTGAGCATAGATGCTACAGCCCTTAATGGAAGGTGGAATGGTCACTTGGCCGCAGCTGTAGCAGTTGATGGTCACAATTGGATGTATCCAGTCGCTTATGGCTTCATTGCTTCTGAGACAACAGTCAACTGGACTTGGTTCATGGAACAGTTGAGGAAGGCTATAGGTGATCCTCCACTAATTGCTATATGTTCTGATGCTTGCAAAGGCTTAGAGAATGCAGTGAAGAATGTATTCCCAAATGCAGAGCAAAGGGAATGCTTTTATCATCTAGCCAGAAACTTCAAAAAGAGATTTAGAGGGTTTATCCAGATATATCCTGCTACAAGAGCTTACAGAGAGGAGATTTTCTATGACAATTTAGCAAAAATGCTAAGTGAATCATCAGAAGCAGTGCAATGGTTACAGGCCAATCACAAGCTTCTATGGTATAGGTGTGGTTTCAATTCAGACATTAAGTGTGACTACATAACTAGTAACATTGCTGAGTCATTTAATAACTAGATTAGAGACCATAAGGACCTACCTGTTGCTAACCTTGCTAATAAGATCAGAGAAATGATTATGGTACTGTGGCACAAGAGAAGAATTATTGCATACAGGCTACCTGAGGGCAGGATTCTCCCAGCTATTATGGTTCAACTAAGAGCAAATACTAGAGGTTTGGGACACTTGAAAATTGTGAAATGTTCTAATTGGAGTGCAGAGGTGTGGGACCATAGCATCGGCGTTTCTGTGAGACACGTTGTCAAGTTAGAGCAAAGGACTTGTACTTGTCAAGAATGGCAGCACACTGGTAAGCCATGTCAGCATGTATTGGCCTATGTAACCCGCCAAAGGAGAATTGACCTAGAACAGTTCGTGCATGACTACTACTCAGTGAATAGGTTTAGGGCGGCTTATGGAAGAGATTGAACCGATGACAGATAAAACACAATGGCCAGAAGTCGACCTACCTTTTTTAGTTGGTGCACCTCTAGCTAAATTGCCTCCTGGAAGATTGAGGAAACTAAGAATCAAGGGATGGATGCAAGGTGGACACAAGAAGAAAGGTTCCAAAGATGGAAAATTTACCAATGAGATGGAGGGTGAGAAGGGATGTGACAATGATACTGCTCCAACAAATGCAAAGGGAAAGAAGATGATCAGAGGACCTATGACTTGCAAAAGATGCGGAGAAAAAGGTCATAGGCAAGCTAGTTCCAAGTGCCCGCTCAATGGGACTGCAAAAAAGAGGTAAATAGTCTGTACATTCCACAACTTTGTTTAGTCTGTACATGTATTTCAATCTTGTATATATATGCATATATGCATGCATGCAGTACGTATATGAGGCAGTCTTGTTTGTTCCAAGTCAATCTTGTTTGTCCTTTGCATGCATGCAGTACGTATATGAGGCCACTAGCATATATATGCATATAAGAACTCTGAACTTTGCTTTGCTTGCATTATTGTCTCTGTAGCATGTGAGAAGTCGTTGATTTTTTTCTGATTAACTTGGATTGCTCAAGTTTGTGATTGTTATCTTCAATTGTCTAGAAAGCGTAGGCAACCAAGGAAAAATGTTACAATACAGCCAGCGGAACCTAGCACTCCACGGAGGCCGACTAGAGAAGAAATTCTACGTGATAGTCCAGGATCTAATTGTAAATATTATAAATATAGAAATTGACACATTTACCGTACACTAATTTTTCCAAACATCTGATTGTCGTATTGAATTTATGTGCAGCATGCTTGCGACGTTATTAGGGGAGGGCACATCTTCACAAGTTGACACCAATAGTCCCGTGAGGATGCCTACCGCTGCAGCACCCAAGATGATGACACCGAAGAGGAAGCTACACATTGGATGAATTACTTTAGTTGTGTGATGAGATGTAAACTACTCATGATTTATTTCATGACTTGGATCTTGTTTTAAACTAAATTATAGTCTTATGCGATGAACTTGTAACTGCTAGAATCATAGTTTTATGATATGAACTTGTTTGTCCTAAATTCATGTGTTTTATATATTGCTTGGATCATCATTTTCCTATTTCAATCTTGTATATATATATGCATATATGCATGCATGCAGTACGTATACGGGGCAGTCTTGTTTGTTCCGTACTACACTGTACATGCAGTACGTACTACACTGTACAGGCAGCGGCCAGCAAGCCCAGGCCACGGCCAGCCATGCCCAGGCGGCAACCAGCCAGCCCAGGCCGTGGCTAGCCAAGCGATGGCCAGGCGGCCGGCCATCCAGCCCAGGCAGCGGCCAGCAGCCCACCTATACACGTGTTTTAAAGGCCTAAGGGCAAAATAGTCAGCTCAAGGCAAAATACATGTATTTGAGATGACAAATGTGATTAAAAGTGTAAAAATGTCATTATAACAAAGTGACAACGTTTCGAGTCCTATTTGAGCAAAGCCAACATTAGGAGTCCTATTTTAGCAAAGGCACATGTTTGGGAGTCCTATTTTAGCAATTTTCTCACATTGAAAATGTACAGCTGCAGGGCTTTTCACCTCGTTTCTTCATAGTTTAAGCTGTAGCCGGAACAAATCCTAACAACGGGTTAGTGGAAGGATCAGGAGCCAAACAAATTGTCAATTTTTTTTCACACTTGCGTTATTAATCTAATTTCCTAGACATCTAACGAACAAAGCCTACTTTCCTTGTTATGTATGCAGTGTGTACAACCAACTTGCACAGGTTTATTATCTCATCTAGATAGAAAAGCATGCCGCAAAAACAAACAATTCCTTGTTCAGGGATGCCGATTCATTCACGCCGTGGATGGAGTGACATGCGGACAAATCGCGGGGGGCAAGCCGGATGACGATTCATTTCTTTTCTCGCTCGCTCCTTTCCTTTTCTCGCTAGCGCGTTGGATACCGGACGTGGGAGCACCGGGCCTAGCTGTCGCGCGTGGATGCGAGGTGATTCGCCGGGTGGGCTTTCACGCGAGGCGAGATGATTTGCCCAGTCAATGATTCCGAACTGTAATTTTTAGTTGTATATATAATATAATATAATAGTAGAGAAGAGATTACCACGAATTGGTATTGACTCCGACGACCTAATCGTCGCGGTCGTTCCACGCTTGCTGTCAGCAACACAAGTAAGAAAATTTGTGTGAACCTGCTGCTCATAATTCTTATATATTTCAAACTGCTCGTGCGAAGACCCAGCTGGAGTCATCATGTCCAATCCGGCCGGTCTGGAGCAGCATTCTCCCAGACATGTTAGAAAAAACAGGCCAGAGGAGGACTTGTGTTTCCGCCGCATTTGCCATTAGCCCATTAGGCAACCACCGAAGCAAATTATACTCCCCGGCTCCACCTCCATCGCGGCGGTGGTGCACAGCTAGCTAGAACAAGCAACGCGCGGCACCGAGGCCACGACACCACGAAGCCTGCCGACCCCCGGTGTAGACATGACGCCACTGGTAGAGTTTGGGAGCGAAATATGGGTAGTATAAAAATGGATGGCTACCCAAACAGACAAATAGATAGTCTGTTTTAGGTAGTACCGACGTACCGCTAAAGATCCTCTCAGAAGCTAACAGCCCCACACCTAGCATCTAGAAATCAATTTAGAGACAAGCCTCTCAACAAACGGCCTTCAAAAGTAGGGCTATTTCCAGACGCGTGACACTTAGCCTCTAGAGATTTATAGAAGCTACATCGTTAATAACCATCTTTATAATGAAATAGTTTCCTTACAAACAAATGTATAATTTTTTCCTATCAAGTTGAATAAATTTGTATCAAAGTTGTGGAGCTTAATGAATATGCAAATTTCTAGTTGACAACTTTTTTATTTATAAGATCGTATTGGCCTAAATATTTGTCGCAAGCTTTCAAATATATTTGTGAAAATGAAGTTTTTATTTCGATAGGCAGGCCATTTAGAGGCCCACCGCAGGAAACCATCCCTACCGATACTGCTAAAGGAAATGTTTTCATGTTGCAATCAACAACTAGCATGTACTGGAAAAATAAGGAAGGCCACATGTTAGAGTGGAGGTCGCGAGTAGGGATCAAAACGGAGTGGATTCGTATGGAATTGGATCCGGATATCACCTTTGACCACATTTTAACTCGAATTCGAAAAGGAATACAAAGCATATGTCTCGGGTTTGGATCTCTATTATGATATTTACTCAATTCAACTCAAAGTTCATATTGTTAAATTCAACATACATGAATATACTTTTACTTTACTACTAAGTTCATCGATAATCAAAGTGAAATAAAATCAAAGTACACAATAATCTTCGATGTTGAAGTGAACTAAATTATAATAGATAATATGCGATAAAATCATAGATCAAGTGAAGAAACTCAAATAAGAATGGTAGGCAACAAGTAGCCATTTTATTTTATGAATGTTTTTCTCATTACAAAATTAGTACACAGGGTACATGATAATATAACATAGACAAGGATAGCTCATAAAAATAATATAGTTATAAATCAATATTTATTAATTAAATATATCATTTAATCAATCATTATTTATATAATATTTATCATCAAATTATAATTTATATAAAATAATTTGCATCAGTAAAATAATCAAAGTATTAAAATAATTTACAACAACAAATATATTAGGCTTAAACTAAATTAGGAAATACTAAAACTAATTTAATCTTTCTGTATCATTACTAATATTAAATTAATTAGATATACTACTAAATAGTTTTAATGCATCATTAGTAATATTAAAATTAAATAATTAGTCACTAGTCACAGAGAAAAACTTTGAAATAGATTTATTATACCATGTTATTTGTGGATAGCATAAACATCTGATATTCCATATTATTATCGAATACGGATCTAGAATCAGATAGAGAAAAGTAATGAAAAACGAAATCGGATGCATCCATTTAGTATCCATATTAGAAACGGAGCGAATATCCATATTGCCGGTTTTAGTGGATATGAATGTTGGATAATTCAGATTTCCATTTCCATTTCCCATCCCTAGTCTTGAGTTTGAATCCTACATATTGCACATTTGCATATTTTTAGTGAAAAATCCAGGTGACTTTAACATGCTATTTGTTCTTGTCTCATGATTTTTTTTATTTTCA